>NC_134405.1:55516373-55888873 GCF_038048845.1 Mixophyes fleayi | reverse complement strand
TACCAAGATCGCCGGATCCTGCTCCGGCCAGAGTCTGGCTGATGTCATCTTGAAGGTCACAGAACTGCAACAAAAGGCAAAGGTCAGTTTGTTTAGTCACACATTAAATTTTGCCCTTAGAATCAGACAAGTAGGGAGCGAATGTAGAGACTGGCAGAGCGAGACACATGGCTGAACATCACACAAAGGACATATGATACAACTTAATTTGTCTAATGAATATCTAGAAATGGCAATGCAAAGAATGCTGCCTCGTGTCCCCCGTGAACTGTACTTAATCCCTACAGACTGGGAATTATTTATGGTAATGAACAGCAGGAGAATCCTAGACCTGCAAACACTATAAATGTAACCTCAGTCATACTACCTCCTGAATCTGTTCCACCAAACTTTCTGTCTTCTCCAGACTGACGTCTTTAAGGGCTGAACGCAGAGCAGAGACTCCCATCTGGTACGCAGACACCACCTATGATTGACAAACAAACAATTTTATTCATAAAAGAAAAATAATTAGTTTAAAAGAAGAAAAAATAAGAGGCTACCGCCGAAATACAGAATTGGACTGAACTGACTCTATGGCCGCAGGGCTACAGTTTGTTTGCTGTGTGATCCACACCAGTACATGAAAACAATGGGAATGCAGATCTGGTTTATCTATAATTTTGCAGCTACAGCAATCTTGTTCATTTTGAAGCAGCTCTCAATCATTAGCCATCAGGCTCTTGGACTACAGTTGAATTCTACAGGTTGAATAAAGAGCACTGTAGGACAGAAAAGTATAGACTGACAAGTTTCCTTAGTCTGTACTGAGTGTGTAAAGCTCTCTAGTGTATGATGTCACCTTGCGGTCAGTCTCCGCCATCGATATTCTCTCCAGGGTGCTCTGCACAGTATCCAGCTTGTTCTGCAGCTCTGACACCCGTCGCTCCGACAGTTTCCTGCGCCGCAGGCATCGCAGTGCCTAACAAGTGAGCCAGAGAAGAGACTGAGTGACAGAGACACAAGGGAATAGAGACAGAACATACAAGAACACATTGCACATATTTAGTAACATTGTGTATGTGTGCTTTATGCCTATGTGACTGTTTATATAAATAAACCCTAAGAAGTGTGCACTTTAGTGCAATCCACACGGTCTGTGCTGACGTACCATGTGGCTCGTTGTTGTGATGTAGAGTGTCTGGGGCTCCGTAAGGTCTCTGCCAGAGCAGTTACTTATCTCCTAGAACATGATACTAGAGGACAGTCTTCTCTCATTCATAGATAGACTCCAAGCCAATTCATGCACCCTCTCACATTGGCTGCCTATGGTGCACGTTACACAATGGATCATTTCTTAGCAGTCCCCAACACCAGTTACTTGTTCTCAGCAAATACATAGACCCACATTGTGCTACATTGTAATGTAGATGAGAATAAAACTGAGAGATTGTAATAATTCACAGTTAAATGGCGCACACTTCAGTCATTGCCAAGACTCACCTGCTGCTTATTCCCAGCTCTGTTAAAGCTTTTAGCCTCCTCCCTCAGTCTGGGGGCAGAGAAGAATGAAAGTTGTATCATTGTGAAATATCTAATATTAACAGCAAGTCTGAGTAAAAGTAATCTACAGTTAGTCACAGACTATTCTTGAGAAAAACGGGCTTAAACCTGCCCTGCTTAGTACTTTCTGCTTTAAGCCATTATTTAAATTAGCCATTGGTGTAGGCAGCATGTCCTGTGACATTAATCTCATGTGGTCATAGGGAGCCAATGTGTAACCTTCCTACACCTGAGGATGCAGGACTGCCCTCTGGAGCACATTGAGCATGCTCCATATGATGTGTCCACAAGACGCCGCCTGCGTGCAGGCATGCAATAAGGATATGGCTGTAATACACAGTAAACATATCCGACTGAACAAATATCTTTGCTTTAGTTCTTGTCTATGTGCAGCTGACTAGAACTCTTTAATGGTCAGGTTTAGGTGTGCAATGTATTGTGTATATTAAACAAGGCATTGTACAGTGCAGTTAATTGAAAATTTACCTTCCCACGTGACCTGAAAATTTACAGTAACTACAAAGTGAAAAGGTAGCCAGTGACGCTCACCTGTCCGATTCCTCACACACACCCTGTAGTTTCTCCGATAGCAGCTTCTCACTCTTCCGTAATGCATAAACGCCCAGATCTATCTCTCCGATAGGAGCCACATAAGCTGTTCCTCCCTGTATGAACTTCACCAGCTGGGAGGTAGCAGAAAGATCAGCATCAGAACTGTGATACTGAAAGGGACATTGTCACCTGTCCCAAACATTGTAACTTGCATCCTTCTATCAATAAAAGGCAACAGTGATTAAATGGCTGACTAATCGCACCTTAGCACAACTGCTTGTAATGCCATAAACACAAAAAAATAAAAAGGTTACTTATAGGTCTCAGTAATTGAGCTCTATCCCCAGAAACCTGGGCTCCAGGCAAAGATAGTGAAAAATAGAACTGAGAGAGTTCTTTTAAAAAAAAAAATCAAACAGTAAGCAAAGGGTGAAAGAGAAATATAGAGCGTAAGGTTACCCACTATTATAAGTGTAGTTTGGCTCATTCGAGCATGCTTGAAATAAATTGATGTTATGAATGGACATGAAAGTCAGACCAGACTAAACAGTGTACTCTGTGCTTCTCACCGTTTCTCCGTCTCTCTGCAGCACACAAATCTTCTTGTCTCTCTGTAGCTGCAGCAGAACCAACTTCAGTGCAGTCTGACTGGTAACCAGCTCTTTGCAGAGCCCATAGACGTCGTCCTCACTCAGCAAAGAGACAGAGCTCAGAGGAGAGGACTGATACGTCTGTAGCACCAGCTCGGCCTGGTCCTGGAGGGCGAGAAATAAGGGGCTGTATTGTATTATGATACTGTACAGCAACAATCAACATTCTGCACTGAATAGTCTTCATATATTGGAATAAGACATAAATATTTAATTTTTCTTATACAAGCTGCTCCTGACTAGGAAAACTTGTGACCAACACAGTATTTCAAAAATAACTAACCACATATTGTCAGGGGCCACACTTTATATGGTGTTTTTATGGTACTGTAATATTGTATGAACTCACCACCTTTATCTCAGTGTAACGGACCAAGCTAGGAGAGTTCTGAAGACTTACAATGAACAACATCCTATAACATTATGTACCTTAATCACTTCGGGAACCACAAACACCGCGTCCGGGTTTATCTGCCCCCCTAGAACTGCCCCCACTGTCCAGCGTAGAGGTTTGATGATCAGCTGTCTCATGCCCCATGAGATCCAACCACTGGCGATACCCGACACATAATCCGACTCAATCTGCAGGGCACCCCGCCTGCCACAATAGAATAGGCACATTGTAAATGTGGAGGAAGCAGTATGCAAAAAAGAAAAAAAATCAGCGCTGGAAAAAGAGACACCAATCCCGAATAAGGAGTTCATGGGATAAAATGATAAATCAAACTTTATTAACTACAAAGCGAACCATAAATGACCAGACATGAAAATAATTAATAAAAACAATAAAAATATATAATATAAAAATATTAGATGCTTCAAATTAAATGTACAAACAATAAAAACGGATATTGAATGGATATTCAAATACACATCACTAATATCACAAGGGTTCACTTACAGACTTTCTCAAGGCAAATGTTGTCACTTGGAATTGGAACGCGTATATGGAAGCGTTAAGTCAATATAAAAGTTCTGACCAGTGCACTGATCTATTGGTAATCAAGTTGTCCACTATATCCAAACTGTGCATAAATTAGTATAATTTATGATCAATCATTGAAACAGATTATCTCGCGGTCTCATCCTTAGTAGAACACGAACAATATACAACACTGGAGTTGAAATGGCAGCGATTCTGAGCTCCTATGGTCTTCAATCATATTCCAGCATCCAATTTTAAATTTAAGTACACAGGCGGCGCAAAACAGCGCTCAATATAACCAGATGGACGGCTGCATGGCTTGTGCATTAACAGCATTCATTGGATACTGTGTACTTTCAAGTTTCAGCAAGAATCAGCAGGGAAGTGAAGCTCCTGCAGGTCTCCTAATTATGGGATTTTCATTCCCCCCCCAGCGTTCTCCTTTACTATGTGCCACCAGAGAATGGCAATTACCCTTCTGACATCACTTCTGTGTATCTCTCTGTGGTTAGCAGCCAATTCTCTAGCACTAGTCCTTTCTAACTGTGACAACCAGCACCTGGTCCTCACCTGAGCATTTCCTGCATGACTGCTTCCAAGCCCAAGGGAGCACAGCCCTTGCGGGTGAAGTGCATCTTCAGCAGGCGCAGTGTGACACTGAGGAGTCCTTGTGCCTTGGCATGTTCAACAATCAGGGGGATCCAAAAAGCCATCTTACTGTCCCAATCAGCACTGTCCACATCCCTAGTTTGCTTGAAGGCAGAGAACAAAAAGGACATCCGCTCATCGTCTTCCCAGTCCAAGGGATAAGGAGGTGCCATCATAACCCTAGATCAAGGGGTGAACCTAAAAAGTGAAAGAAATATCTATATCAGTTTAATTAAAAATGTCCAAGTAGTGTGTTTAAGGATTTTTGTGTGTTTGTTTTACCTGACTACAATGCATTTTTCTCTAAAAAAAATTGGAGGATACTAATCTCTTCATTAGTTCAAAGAGTAATAAATCTCAGAGGTTAGACAAAATTCACATACAAAGGTTTACAAATTAAAATAACCTAAGAAAGTTAGGCTGAAAGACTGGGGAAAAAAATACAACTCAGCATAATAGAGACAGAGATGTAGAGAGGTGAGAATACAGAAAGGCTTATGGTTTTCAAAAACAATTGAAAAACATTTTGTACTGTTCCCTGAGTTACCTATCCATAGTTGTGAACATTTTAAAATACTTTCCATGGAAACTTTGTCCCTCAGCCACTGTATAAAACCGCGTCACAAGCAATACTTATCTGGAAGACCTTGCAGCATTATAATCCCCATCATTAAACAAATTCAATTAATTTTATTATAATCTTTCCTGCATTTTAAATACTCTTCTTCAATAAATATTAAAGCTATAAAGTCCATAGAATAATGATGAATGTGAAAATTTACAGCCAACATGCCTGAAGCAGGAATTTGAGTGTGCAGGTGGTCATTACTGTACAACAGGGACAATACCAGGAACCAATCTTAAACATTTAGGATTGTTCCAAGAAATGAGGGAAATACTATAGCTAAAACTTCAGATAGTAAATAGATTACCTCTTTCTGCCTTAGGTCTTATATCCCCGGCATTTGACCAAGCTCCAGTCACACTAGAGGTCAAACAAGAACACCTTTGACACACTGTAGATGGCGAGCACTGGTGCTTATGCTTAAAAAATTTATAAACAGCACTCTAGTATAGTTACGTATAGTATACGTTAATATATTGGACTTGCACTGATGACACTGTTGACCACTCTCTCCTCATACAAACGCTACAATCCCTAGGTCTTGAAGGCACTGTCCTATCCCGATTCTCATCCTACCCATCTAATCGCTCGTTCAGTGTTAATTTCTCTGGATCCACCTCTGCTCCGCTTCCTTTATCAGCTGGAGTACCATAAGGCTCAGTCCTAGGTCCTCTGCTATTCTCCATCTACACCACTTCTCTAGGAAAACAAATAAGCTCCATTCAATTCCAATATCATCTCTATGCGGATGATACCCAAATCTATCTATCCTCTCCTGGGAGAAACATTTATCAACAGCCGCATAAAATGAAAGATAGTCTTCAATCCTTATCGCATTGATAAGGATTGAACTATTTCTCATATTTATTAAAAAATCTCCACAGTAGCAGCAGTCACGAAAAACTGCTGTTCCTGTGAAGTTAAAAACTTACCTTTCCACTGCCTCTTCCTTCCCGAAGCTGCTTTGCGATCCACAGAAGTCTTGTGCGCATGATCCATCTGAAAACTTCTCTGAACTTCAGTGTTGCAGAGAACAGAGTGTAACGGAGGGATCATGTGATCCCTCCACACATGCTCTTCAGAGCAGAGTTGAACAGTGCTGAAAAATAGCAGAAATGGTAATGTACGTCAGCCTGAGCTGGAGTACATTACCATATGTGTTAAACCATTTCTATTTATTGTTAAATTGTGGTACATAGCAATCCCCATAGACATCTATGCGGACTGCTATGTATTACGAAAAAAAAGTGCAAAGCAGCAGATATCTATATCTGCTGCGATGCACTATTGATAGATGAGGCAAATACTTGAATTGGCGTCTAATCCCCTAAAACTGCTGTTTTCAGGGAATAGACGCCAATTGAGGGATTAATAAATAGGCCCCCTGATCTCTCACCATCTGTGTCTTGCGTTACTGACTGTCTTTCTGCCATTTCATCTGGCATGTCCTCTCGCCAACTCAAACGCAATCTTTCAAAAACCAGAATTAATAATATCCACACCCAACAATAGCAGTTTACTGCCTGACATTTCTATTTCTGTTGGCAACATGACCATAAATCCTACCCCGCAAGCTCGCTGCCTAGGTGTAATCCTTGACTCACAATTATCCTTTGTTCCCCACATCAACTCTATATATACACATCATGCTGCATACATCTAAAAAACATTTCCAGAATACATACATATCTCACACAAGACACTACAAAAACTTTAATTCATGCACTCATCATCTTCCACATCGACTACTGTAATTCACTCCTTATTGGTCTTCCCAAAATCAGACTTGAGCCCCTACAATCTATTTTGCACGCAGCGGCTAGATTGATTTTCTTGCAAATTACATCTGCTGAGTCACTGTCAGTCTCTACATTGGTTGGCTGTTTTTCAACAAATCCAATATAAAATTCTTCTACTAACATACAAGGCCATCAACAAAATTGCACCGACATACATCTTCTCACTTGTCTTAAAATATCTACCAACTCGACATCTCCGTTCTGCACAAGATCTCGGTCATCACTTCTTCTCATGCTTGGTTACAGGACTTTTATTGGGCTGCACAAAGTTTATGGAATTCACTCCCTTGCACCATAAGAGTTTCCTCTAGTCTTCAAACATTCAAGCATTCTCTGAAAACCCACAAGCATTCTCTGAAAACCCACCTCTTCAGACAAGCTTCTAATATTCATCAACCACCCTCTTAATCTCCCTAGTTTACCCTATTACCACCCTCTACACAGCTAACACAAGACAACAACCCTCTGACCAACATTGTTTGGTTACTGATCACACAGCCCACTGAATACTTTGTAACCTTTGCATTCTAACTGGACAAATATTCAACAAGATGTAGCTCTTACCCTTGTGTATCAAACCATTGTCCCATAGATTGTAAGCTTGTGAGCAGGGCCCTCTTACCTATCTGTATGTATTACCCAGTATTGTTTTATCACTGTTTGTGTCCAATTGTAAAGTGCTACGGAATCTGCTGGCGCTATATAAATAAATGTTGATGATGAACACAAACAAATGGAGCATGCTGCACCTAAAATCCACAACATTCCTGAATGCCAGGGGGCATGGCGACATTGTAAAGAATGGGTTCCAATGTCACTCCCATTTACGTGCGTTGTACTAGTAAATACATGCATTGTGATGCCTTACCTGGACAACCACAGGGATTATGTTGTTAGACTAGGAAACTGGGAGACTTATTGACTGCTTGAATTTCCAAAGCACATGTTTTATCCAGAAATGTTCAGCTGAATGCAATAATATCCTGCTCTGTTACAGTATGGATAGGACACAAAACCAAGATCCATTTACTTAATCCATTCCCTACACGAGAAGTTATATATTGGAGTGACAGAAAGAGATGAGACAGAGAAGGAACAGGGGCAATGATTAGAAGGGTAGAGCCAGCTGAGATGTCAGCCTCTGGCACACAGTAAATATATTATATGCACATAACGAGGATATAGCACACTGAGCATAATATACAGTACACAGATAAAAAGTAGGACATCATACCCCCCAGACTGCAGATTTTACTTTCGGTTTGACACTTCCCAGACCCCGTCGCAGAGTAGGAACCATAGAGAGGAGATGGAGATAGAGCGTCTCCGTGCGTTGCTTAGGCGCCCTCTGCTGGATGACAGGCGGCGTTCCGACGGTACAAACCGGAAAGCGTTCGCGGTGCTTTGGAGACGTGACATATACAGACGCTAGCATTACCATGGTGATACCAGGAGGCTTCACTAATACCCTCACTGAGTAGTTCCCACACCCCGGAGAGTTGTACCACTTATCAATATGTATGAGGTGTTTAGTGTAACTCCTCCCTCTTCCCGGTGACGTCACGGTCTAATTTGGCGGCAAAACTGAGCGGAGTGTGGGCGGTGAGGGTCTGCGGGTACCCCCAAGACTGGCAGGTGACTGACGCTGTATGTCCACATATATCACCTTACGTATAGTCCTGTCTTCTCTATGTATTATCCCTGTGTGTCCTATATATCATCCCTGGGTGTCCTATATATCATATCATCCTTGTGTGCCCTATGTATCATACTGTGTGTCCTATATATCATACTGTGTGCGATCCTTGTGTGCCCTATATATCATCCTGTGTGCGGTCCCTGCGCCCCCTGTGCATCACCCTGTCTTCGGTCCCTGCACTCGCTGTGCAGCACCCTGTCTGCGGTCCCTGTGCCCCCTCTGCTTCATCCAGTATACTGTGCATGCTCTGTGCCTATCATGTGTGACAATCTATATCTGCTTTTCTTCCAAGACCCCAGTAATGATACAATCTATCTCTTCTCAGGTGACAGGCAGGGAAGGCTCTGCATCATGGAAGATGAGCCAGGCATTTCTGATCAGGACTCGGATGCAGGGAGTGAGGAGGTCCTTACTCCTCCGGAGCTCATCAGCAAACTGGAAGAGGTGAGACATTGTGTGGAGCTTATCAGTTGTGTAGTGCAAATGTAATTGGCATGTGTATTGTCTTGTTTGTAGTGCAGGGAGAACTACAGTGCTTCAGTTGTTGCAGAGCATCCTAGTAGATCTAATTTCACAATAACTTGTCGATAGTCGACCATTCCTGTGTTACTCTATTTTTACCATATAGCAAGTCTGTAGATTGATATACACTTAGGATGAAATTAAATTGGTGCTAGGTCCTGCTGCACACACTTCCAGACATCGCGGTACCTCTGTGAGGTGTGTGCAAAAATCATCAATGTTTTAGGTACTGAACATCCCGTGAGACCTCGCTTTAAATTTCCCTCTTAGAGGTAAAGTGAGAAAAAATGTCTGTTGGACCCAACTGAGAGCGCTGGTCATCTGGCACATAAGTGTATTGTATGTGCTTGGACTACCTGTCTATAGGGACGAGAAAATGCACAGCTTCCTCACTATATATCATTTTAACTATAAACTTCCTGATCCACTCTCTATAGTTCTCTGTAATATTGTAACGCACACAAGCAGAGTGACGAAGAGGTGAGAGATGGAGCTGAGAGATGAGACCAGTTGAGCTGTGAAAGAGGCTGCTGTGAGAGACTTGTTGACTGAGAGCTGAGAGGGAGACCCTTGTGAGAGAGATGAGCTCAGAGCTATTATAGAGGCAGCTGTGAGAGACAGTCATGAGAGAGACAGGCTGAGAACTGAGAGATCCCTGCTGAGGAGCACTGCACAGGGCTCCTCTTCTCCAGCTCCATCTCCCCCTGTGTCGGCCACTAACCATGGTGGATGACGACACAGAAACTGGCTTACACTTCCTTCAACCTCCAGCACCAGGTGAGCATCCCTTCCCTCCACAGAAGAAGCTTCGAGTTGCAGATTTCCCTCTTCCTCCTCCTATCTGGCAATCCAGAAGGGAAATCCTCCGGCGAGGAACTAGCTAACTACAACAGGTTGCTGACTCTCAGCAATAACAGGGCCTCCGCCATCAGCACTCTGTAACTAGGCCTCAATAAGAAGTGGCTGAGACAGGCCGACAAGGATGTCAACATCTGCATGGCCTTGTCTCAAGTATTTGTGTGGAGGGTGAGATCTTCCTGCGACACCCTTATCAGTATGTTTACCAGGATCGGAGTCACTGACACCGATAGAGGTCTCAATGACCAAGACCATACTCCGTGTATACATGAATATACCAACATCTTAGTCGCTCGCCCCTTACCTAGTGTGTATGTAAAGTGTATGGCAATCACTTAGATTTATTAACATTTATTTTATGCTCTCTGTATTGTATATCGGCCTCTGGAATGCTGCTTGTATTGCACATAGGTCCCTGAAATGGTTGCTGCTGTTGTGACTCCGCCTACCATTGTGTGTAGCATTGGCTGAAGTGACTAGGAATAATGAATGATATGCTAACCATGCCTAGTTTTGCATTACCATTGATTTGGCCCCACCTACATGAAATCACTTTCAGGTTTTTTTCCTAGGGCCACTAAGTTCCCATACTGTTCCTGTATGCTACTATATAAATAAATAAATGCTGACAATAATAATGTCGCGTGAACCCTGTGCCCGTGGATCTTCAAAAGGAATATTCTCATTACAAAGGAAACTTTTGAGTTTTTATTTTTAATTGAAATTTGTATGTCCACTTTGTCAAAAAAAAAGTCTATATATATATATATATATATATATATATATATATATATACAGGTACTTTAGGATAATTTCACATTTGTAAATGTTTTTACTGGCTCTTCTGTAGGACAACTTTTATCTTAGTCTGTAGGAAAATTCATGCCGGATTTGTTTTTATTATATGATGAGAACCTGGTGACCTTGCAGAAAGTTGATTTGTAAAACTAAGAAATTCATGTTGTATTCAAGTAGTTATTTGCAGAATTTTTTTTGGGGGGGGGGGGGGGGGGGAATTATCTGACCAAAATCACTACACCATATGCATAAAACTGGCCAAAAAGTAGAGGTCTTAAACAAATGTTACAAATACCACACTTGCTTCAGAAACCCCTCTACATGGTGTATACATAACCTTACATTGATGAGCTTATGCAGCTATTGTTGCTGAATAGCACTCACATTCTGGTTGGGTTTTTTTTGTGTTTTTTTTTATTTATTTTTTTTACTGTAAATAGAATGAAACCGCTTAAGGAAACAGTGAAGATAAAGGCCTTGCTGCTGATAAATACACAAGTCACTCGTCCATCACTGTATCTATTCACAAACCTAATGCCGAAAGTGGGATCCCTGCTCCAGGGAGAGAGATATAGATATATTCAAACTATTACTCTTTTGGTGTTGGTCCCTGCTTGACACTTTCCAAGCTAGAAGATGTTGTAAAAGTGACTATACAGGAAAAGGTGATAGAACTTAGTACTGCCACTTAGATGTTTTGTTTTCACCACTAGAAAGACTAGTATTTGGTTGCTATGAGCTACAACACCTTTTTCCGTGTTCACCACTTTTCATAATTGTCCACCTTGAACCTATTATGGTGATTCCATCACTCTTGTGGGGCTTCCTGTTTATTTCAAGTCTTGATGCCCTTAAACCAACTTACGGCCACTCTCTTGTGTTGTGGACATTCTCTATTGATGCTGAAGCTGTATAGAGACATGACGTGCTGTGAGAGTTTGGTTCAGATGTGGCAGTATTGTAAGCAGATTGTTAGAATACACTGTATGTGACCTCTGGCAACCTGTTGCTCTCATCTTGCAGAACATTCTGGTACTTGTAGTTCCAGAACAGCTGGAGAGCCAAAGGCTACCACCTACATCTGATCTATCTACAGTACGTTTATATAATGAACCAGTAAAATAACCATCGTCATCATCATTTATTTATATAGCGCCACTAATTCCGCAGCGCTGTACAGAGAACTCGCGCACATCAGTCCCTGCCCCATTGGGGCTTACAGTCTAAATTCCCTAACACACACACACACACACACACACAGAGAAAGACTAGGGTAAATTTTTAATAGCAGCCAATTTACCTACCAGTATGTTTTTTAAATGTGTGGGAGGAAACCGGAGCACCCAGAGGAAACCCACGCAAACACGGGGAGAACATACAAACTCCACACAGATAAGGCCATGGTTGGCAATTGAACTTATGACCCCAGTGCTGTGAGGCAGAAGTGCTAACCACTAAGCCACCATGAAGCCCATGTGATCTATTTTTCCTATTTCCGCAGGCTTGGCTCAATGAAAAGTTTGCACCTGAACTCCTGGAGAGTAAATCTGAGATCGTGGAGTGTGTGATGGAGCAGCTGAATCATATGGTAACGTGCCTCCTGATTTACGCAGGCGGGGGCTCTACCTATTTATGTGATGTCACTCCTGGTAACTCCTAATCTCTCATCCCTCCAGGAGCAAAACTTGCAGCGAGCCCGACAAGGGGATTTGAAGATCAGTTTCCATCACATGGAGATAGAGAGGATCCGATTTATGCTTAGCAGTTATTTGCGCAGTCGCTTGCTCAAGGTATCCGGTGTTAAATACACAAAACCTAACTCGCGTATGTGACATAAAATGTGATTGTACTTTAACAAAACATTAAATAATTCTAAATGTAAAGTACTCCAATTCCTCTACTTTGTGTCTACAAGATCAGCTAGTTCCCTCTTGCTCATTGTCTCATCTAGCTGGGCGTAGGCTATAAAACCCTATCAGTTAGTTAATATAATGGAGTACCTATAATTGCAGCATAATTGACAAACAACGGACACTGGGGGGACAGAAGCAGGGATTACAATAACTACTGCAGATCCAACAATAAAACATAACGTTTGAGATTGCAGAATTTTACACATACAGGATGACTGTTAAATATACAATTCTAGATGTTGTGTTGGTATATACACTTGATGGTGTCTTTATGCAGACAGAGCAATGAGTCCAGTATTCTGTGCATACTTAGATCACTTATTCTTATGTGGTATTTTCAGCATCTCTTCTGTCTCCTCCTGTCAGATTGAGAAGTTTTTCCCACATGTTCTGGAGAAGGAGAAGGCACGTGGAGAAGGAGAGCCGGCACATTTATCCCCAGAGGAGTTTGCCTTTGCCAAGGAGTGAGTGATATATTGAGGGCTGATGTGACCTGACGCCTTTACAGCCTTGAGAGATTAGGGATATGTACTCCTCCATCACTCATACCTCTCTCGTCGGCACAGGTATATGGCAAACACAGAGACCTTACTGAAGAGCGTGGCCTTCCGTCACATGCCCCCAAATTTACAGACGGTGGACTTGCTGAAATGTGGTAAGAGATAGACTTGGAAATGATGGGAGGCTGAATGACAGATGGCCCCGTCTCTCACGACTTTTTAATTTTCTTGTAGTCCCCAAACCAAACCTGGACTCGTTTGTGTTTCTGAAGGTGAAGCAGGCCCAGGAGAACATCCTGGTGGAGCCAGAGACCGATGAGCAGAGGTGGGGGAAGAAGTGGCACATTGTGGTTCTATATTGGATTCAGATTTCCAGACCTTATCCACCTGGTGTCGGCTCAGGGAAAATATAAGGAAAACTTTCATACATATGAAAACTGTATAACATTTTATGTAGATCGGAAATATTTGGTAGATATCACTCTGTTTCCAGTAGGCACTCGTTTCACTGCAATTCCTAAGACTGTATTTAGGGTTAAACATATTACAACATCATGGAAAATATTATGGAAAAAAAACAAAACAATGGTTACCAAAAACCATCACATTTGTTAGTGATGGCATGATCCCATTTCTGCCTCTTGTATCTATCTTAACTTAATTTTTATATTCTATAAAGAAATGGTAAAAAAAAACAACAAAAAAAAAAAAACAATGTCAGTAATAACGGAGTCTTGGTGATACACAGCACAAATTACAGGTCTCTGAGTCCCTATACACCGAAGCCATAAGCTTTAATGCCATACCTGAAAAAATCCCATGCCTTATCAGACTGTTCTGTATTTGGGCTGGGGGGTATTCCTGATATTCGTTGTTTCAACTCATCTATCATCGGAGTAATTGAATCATGCGGCCATTAACAAATGGCTATGTATTTATTGAAAAGCATTAGTAATTTAGAGGATTGGGTTTCTTTCCCAGTAGTTTCCAAGGTATTCTAATATTTGTAACCATAAATATAGTACCCCTTAATTGTCTCCAGTGGGGGGCTTGTTTCATTGCAACTCCTACAACTTGGAGAGACGTCTACAAAATATTTCCGATTTATATAAAATGTTCTACATATTTTCCTAGTGCTTTATACCAGGCCGATAAGTGTAAAGTTCCGTTGAATACCCCGCACAATAAGTGGTGTCATCGTTGGGAATAGAAATAAGACGTATTCTTACAGCATGTAAGCTATTTCAAGCATTAAGATTTTATGACACTGGCTTCTCACTGAGGCTGCATTTTATGTGCAGGATCAGGAGACTTGGGAGGGGTTAGAGGTGATAAGGAGGTGCGTATAATGAAGAGTGGCAGTAGAAATATGAAACATCGTAGTAAATGCTAGTATTCGTCTAAACAAAATGATGTTGGAAGAGATTATAACAGCAGGTATAAGTGTGACTTGGTTGGGTAGTGCATTTGGAAGGCTATAACATGTATAGGAAGGATTGCAATGAGGGAGGGGGTTGTGTATATGTATGTTACCAATATTTATGTTTTTAGTATCTGCACCAGTGATTAGATTCTAGGGGGTATATTTACTAAACTGGGTTTGAAAAAGTGGGGATGTTGCCTATAGCAACCAATCACATTCTAGCTGTCATTTTGTAGAATGTACTTAATAAATAATTAGAATCGGATTGGTTGCTATAGGCAACATCTCCACTTTTTCAATTCCACTGTTTACTGAATATACCACCTAGGTGTGTATCCAGGCATATATAAACACTTCAATACTAATTCAAAGGGACTAACGAACATTATAATAGCCCAGCCTATCAGTCATACAGTTATCACCTTGTATAACCTACCTAAGCTGGTCTCCTATAATTCTTCAATGCTGAACTCAGTAAGGGCTATATTTACTAAACTGCGGGTTTGAAAAAGTGGAGATGTTGCCTATAGCAACCAATCAGATTCTAGTTTATCATTTATATAGCACGTTCTACAAAATGCCAGCTAGAATCTTCCCTTGTTCAGCTGGTGAGCTACAAGAATATGTAACAGATAATGAGTAATTTATTTTAACTTTGTTTATGTATGAGAGCGATCATCTGTTCTCTCTGTTTATTGACAATCTTGTTATCTCCCAGAAATAAAATAAATTGCCATATGAATGGGAGAGGTGGCTTTCAGTATCTGGTTGAAATAATAGATTATGAATTGCTCTTAATACATATAAAACTTTTGTCTTCCACCAGTGAATACGCTATAGACATGGAGATTGGGTCTCAGCATCTTATTCGGTATCGCACAATAGCTCCTCTCGTGGCCTCTGGGGCAGTGAAACTCCTCTGATACCACCTAAAGCTGCAGGACATTGCACGGTGCAGTACTAGGTGTAGCCAGTGTGGGGCAGATGTCCTATAAATGACTGATGCTACAAGAAGAGCTGAACGTTCTATAGTGTTCTAATTGTACAGGAAGTGGAATGTTAGAATGTACAGCTCATCTGTGGACACTTTACACGAGCATCTGCTCACATAGCTGCCAATCACACTGATATGGACATGGGGGATCATTTTCTACCAAAAGAACGTTTTGGAGAATGCATGAATTTGAGACTGGTGTTATGAGGATTATAAAGACAAACCTCAATATTTTATATTTTGGTTTAAACGTGACATTGACTGCAAGAAAACAACCTGCTTTTAATGTTTGGGGGCAGAGTTTAGCAGCTCCTTATGGCCAGAGTAACCTTAGGACCAAAGCGACCTATAAATGTGTAGCGTACATGAATAAATACAAGGTAACCTGATGTTCATGTTACATGTTCAACTTGGATTTGCTCATCCTACTTTGGTGCTCCTTAAAATGAAAATTTATTGTGGACATGGACATTTTTTTGAGATGGTTAAACATGTGTGACACTGTCTAGTCCTCTGCTGACAGATTCGTTCCAGACTCTACTCTCCGGCTATGGCTAAGCCTAGTTCTTCTGGACGCAACGAGTTCGGTCACTGATGTCACCCTTATCACACAGTAGAAGTACAAGAGAGACTCCGTGCTTGATGGCTTTGACCTCCCTTTTAGACTTGACATTGAAGCCATCATTTACAATGGAGGCAGCCATCGTGTTAAGAGACTTTAGCATAGTGGGTCACTTTGTGCTTCAGTGACATCAGAATTTGCTAGTGATGCAATTTTCTATACTATACATGGAAAATGCAATAAAAAGTGATCTGTTTTGTGTATTTGTTTTGAGTTTTGCATCTGACTTTCATGCAAATGTCTGTCCTTGCTGCTGTGTCCATGGGATAGTGCCCTTTCGCTTCTGCACTTGCAAAAAAAGTGCTGTAAGTGGCTTCTTATTTCTTTAGTTTATATCTGTTTTTTTGTGCAGGCATAAAAGTCAAATTAAATAAAAGTATGTAGATAAGCTCTTAATGAGGAGCTAAAGCCACTAAATTGACATTTTAATTTATATCCTCAAGATATCACACACCCACTTTATTAGGGACACCTGTAAACCTGCTCCTTGATGCAATTATATAATCAGCCAATCATATGGCAGTAACTGAGTGCATAAAAGCATGCAGACATTGTCATAAGGATCAGTTGTTCAGACCAAACACCAAACTGGGGAAGAAATTACTAATAATAATGAATAAGTGACTTTGACTGTGGAATGATTGTTAGTGCCAAGGGCGGTATGTATCTCAGAAACTGCAGATCTGGGATTTTCCAGCAATGTTCCCAAAACCTGGTCCTCAAGTACCTCCAACATGTCATGTTTTGAGGATTACTTTAATCAGTGAGTCAATCTATAAGAGTATTTAAGTCATTTTCTCACCTGTACTTTGACAGAAATGCACATAACATTGCCCAGTTTGGATGATTTTTATTTTGTGCACCAGTCTCTATTGAGTAGCAGTTCTGTGGGTGAAATGCAGTGTTAAAGATGGCTGGGGAGAATTACCAGACTATTTCAAGCTGACGACAAGTGTCGGTACCTCAAATATTCGTGTGTTGCAACAGTGATATGCAGAAAAGCCTCTCTGAACACACATCATGTCGATCCTTGAAGTGCATGGGCTACAGCAGCAGACCGCACCAGGTTCCACCCTTGTCCACTAAGAAGGGAGTCCACAGTGGATCCAGGCTCGCCAATACTGGACAGCTGAAGATGGTGAAAACGTTGCCTGATCTGATGTGTCTTGATTGCTGCAGCGACATGCAGATAGGAGTAGACCCACCATCTAATGGCTACTTCCTGTAGGATAACGTGCTATGTCAAGAAAACACGTCATCTCTAATCATAATATATACACATCTTAAAACAGCTCTGACCCCTCCAGACTTGTTCTCCATAAGACCTCTGAAGATCCTTTAAGTCCTGTAAATTGTGAAGTGGGACCTCCATTGCTCTGACTTATTTTTCCAGCACATCCCACAGCTGCTCGATCACCTTAAAGTCATGTTCCTCAACATTTTTTTGAAGTGTGGCAGAGCCATTATTCTGCTGACAGAGGCCACTGCCATCAGGGAATAATGTTGCCATGAAGGGTGTACTTGGCCTGCAATGTTTATGTATGTGGTATGTATCAAAGTAATAACATGAATGCCAGGACCCAAAGATTTCTCAGCAAAACGTTGCCCAGAGCATCACACTGCCTCTGCTGGCTTGACTTCTACCTGTAGTGCATCCTGGTGCCATCTCTTACCGAGGCACTTTCGATGGTGTACAAGGGTCGGGATGGGCACTCTGACCGGTCTGCAGCTATGCAACAAGCTGCGATGCACTGTGGGTTCTGACGCCTTTTTATCATATCCAACATTAACTTTTTCAAAAATTTGTGCTACAGTAGCTCTTCTGTGGGATTGGACTAGATGGGCTGACATTCGTTCCCCACATGCACCAGTGAGCCTTGGGTGCCCATGACCTTGCCACTGGTTAACCATTGTCCTCTTTTGGACCACTTTTGGTAGGTACTAACCACTGCATACCTGGGAACACCCCACAAGATCTCTCTTGGAGATGTTTTGTCCCAGTTATTTAGCCATCACAATTTGGCCCTTGTCAAAGACACTCAAATCATTATGCTTGTCCATTTTTCCTACTTTCAACACATCAACTTCAAAAACTGTCTGTTCACGCCCCTTGACAGGTGTCATTATAACAAGATTATTATTTATAAGGCGCCACAGATTCTGTACAAGTAAGTAACACATAGATGAGGTAATACACATAAGTAGCACAGTTGAGTGTGAGTAATGCTATGGGGACTCAGAGTGCAGCCAAAGATATGACAGGACAAATAAGGGAGTCGGACAGTAAACAGATGTGGAACGATAGGTAGAAAGGACCCTGTCTGGGAGAGCTTACATTCTAGAAGGGTGGTGAGAGCCAGTAGGACCAACTGGAAGAAAATGGAGATATCAGGTGAAGGAAGATAAGGCGCTGGGTCAGACGGTCAGGAGGCAGTAGGATAGGCAAGCCTGAAAAGGTGAGTTTTGAGTGAGTGTTTCAAGGTTTGGGGATTGTTGAGTAAGGCAGGGTAAGGAGTTCCAAATATTGGGGGCAACACGGCAGAAGTCTTGGTGGTGTGCATGGGAGGGGGGTAATTAGAGGTAAATTGAGGCTGAGCTCAGAGTGGAGTGGCCGGGTAGGTATGTATCATGAGACAAGATCAGAGATGTAAGTGGGAGAAGTGTCAGGGCTTTGTAAATGAGAGTAAGGAGCTTGAACTGAATTCTGAAACTAACGGAGCCAATGAAGTGATTTACGCAGAGGTGTAGCAGAGAGAAAGATGAGCTGAGCTGCAGCATTCTGTATGGATTGAAGGTCAGAAATATGAGAGGAAGACCAGTGAGAAGGAGGTTACAATAGTCGAGACGAGAAATGATGAATGAATGGACCAAGATTTTGGTTTCCTCCTGAGAGAGGAAGGGATGGATTTTTGTGATGAGGATTTGGCAGGATTTGGTGAGGGACTGGATATAAGGGGTAAAGCTGAGAGCAGAATCAAGGGTGACTCCAAGGCAGCGGGATTAGGTGCCGGGAGAGAGAGTTCTGTTGTTAACCAAGAAGGAGATATTGGGAGGGATAGCAACATTGGCAGAAGGAAAGATGATGAGTATGGATTTGGAGATGTTGAGTTTGAAGAAGTGCTGTAACATCCAGGTAGTGACAGAGAGACAGCTAGATACCTGGGTTAGGAAGAAGGGAGAGAGGTCAGGAGAGGAAAGATAGATTTGCGTGTCATCGGCACAGAGGTATTGGAGGCCATATTATTGAATAAGTTCACCATGAGAGGTAGTGTAGAGAGGGAGGAATAGAGGGTCGAAGACAGAACCTTGGGGGACTCAAAAGGCCCATGATGGGGCTATTGGATACCCACCTGCAGAGACTTGGTTATAAATAGAAAAATGATTACCATGGATGCCATACTACCCCTACTTCACGGGTACATTCCCTGGTGGGCTTCATAATCTAAGTGAAAAAAATACTTAATTTTCTTGGAATGTATATTCTTTCTCTAATACTCTGTATGGTGTTATCTCTTCAAACTTTCAAATGGTATTTGTCACATATATGGAAAAATATAAAAATGTAATATATCGTGATATTGTTTTACCAACATTCATTTCCAAATACAAAAATAAAATCACAAAATCTGAACTATCTCAGGGCTTTCATATAGATGTTGAGGTAATTATACCGCAGGATGTGAAAAGGAACTTTTTTTTATTCTTTATAGCTTTATCACATTTAAACCGAAAGCGGCTTTTCGATGTATGCACGCCAAACCTCTATACCCAGACATCACTACACAAACCTGATTTTTGGTTACGGATGAAAATATACTATGTTATGTATTAACATCTTCTAATTTATCTTTATAAAATCAATATAAAATTAAAACTTCTTTGCATTCATGTATATCTCCCTTTAGAAGTGGGAAGGTCATGTAATCCGAAAACACGCCAAATTCTATCCATAACCGATACATATCCAACATTCTACTAGTGCACAATTTAAGGAAATATATATTTTAATATCGTAATGATTCACAGTACACATCTTTATTGTTCATAAACGTCCTTATAAGATCGTTCTTCTTTATGTCGGAGATGATCTTCATTATGAGTATTATTTGATCCATGTGAGACTGGAAAAAAACAAGGAATCAGATATAGTTCTATTCAACATTATGTAAATCAAACATAGTGCACTTATTAGTCAGAGGTTTAAGCAAGAGACCATATTAGCTCAAGTTGCTTGTTTAGACCATTTGGGATGCCGTTTCCAGCTTCGCAACATTGCCCGCATTCGGCCCTTCCTCTCCCAGGATGCCACCAAATCTCTCGTCCACTCTCTGATTATCTCCCGCTTGGACTACTGCAACCTTCTCCTTATCGGCCTCCCCCTCTCTCATCTCGCTCCTCTTAGATCCGCTGCTAGGCTTATTTTCCTCTCTCGCTGTTCCACCTCTGTCTCCCCACTCTACCAAGCCCTTCACTGGCTCCCCTTCCCCTACAGAATCCTTTTCAAGCTCCTAACTCTGACTTACAAGGCCTTCGCCAACTCCACTGCTCCCTACATCTCTAACCTTATCTCTATTCACACTCCCTCCCGCCCTCTGCGATCGTCCAACGATCATCGCCTCTCTTCCCCCCTGATTACCTCCTCTCACGCACGTATCCAAGACTTCTCCCGCGCCGCTCCCCTCCATTGGAACAAGCTCCCCCGCTCCATCAGAACTTCCACTAATCTGTCCTCTTTCAAACAAACATTAAAAACCCACCTTTTCCTAAAAGCCTTCCAGTCTCATGCCTAAACTCCCACTGGTCGGCTTCCTCTCTTTCTCATCCCTTCTTCCCTTCTCCCCCTTCCTCGACTCCGTCTCCCCCGTCTCATCCATGTGTCTGTCTGTCTTCCCCTCCCTTTAGATTGTACGCTCCTTTGAGCAGGGCTCTCCTACCTCCTGTTTCCATCACTTTTAACTGCGCTCTCCAGCTACTCCGTTCACCTCCTCTCTAACCCTCTGCCCTCTGTCTCCTCTCGCTTCTCTCCGCTCCCCTCAGTGACTCTTTACCTGTCATCCGTGCCCACCCTCTTGGGCCATAGTTACCTGCCTATACTCACTTTTCCCCTCCCTCCCTCTCTTTCTTGCTGTGACTGAGCCCCCAGAGTTATAGTGCTTACTGTTACTTGTACTGTGCTGTTTCACCTTGTACTGTGCCATTGTTTGTCCTAGTACGGCGCTACGGATACTTTGTGGCGCCCTATAAATAAAAATTAATATTAATAATAAAAATGTGTGTTTAGCCTGTAAATCCAGGTCATTTCTGTTGTAACAAAGTATTTCTCCAAACTTCTATATTTCCAATTTGTAATCAGTGCCTGTACCCCCCCCACCCCATTATTAACAAGGCTTCCCTCAAAAGAATTGTGTACATATTTAGAATGGGATGAGACTTTCTCAATTTGTATATTATACAAATGTTCTGATCTTTTTTTAATTTTTTTAAACATTCTTGGGGGCATATTCAATTGTCTGGTTTCCGCCGCGGAAAAACTGTTACCGGTATTACAGTAATAGTAAGCCGGATTTCAGCTCGTAGCTCCCTGAGCCGCGAGCTGAAATCCAGCGAGAAAAGTACCGTAATACTGGTATTTACGCGCAGTATTACCGTAATGACGGTAATAGTGCGCGGGGCGCGTTACTTTTGGCTGTATTGCCAACAATTGAATATGCCCCTTGATGCCTTACATATAGTAGGCCACATTTGCATTCCGAGATATACATCATGTTTTTGGAACTACATGTGGTAAATTGGTTGACCTTATAAGTAGTCCCATTGTGGGTATTATTTTTGCTAGTTCTGCAACCTATGTAATTCCCACATCTAAAAAATCCTTTTGTTTTAATATTCTCTTTCTCAGGATTTTCGTTTAGAGGTCCCTTCATCTCTTAAAATGGGAGCCTTTCTATATCTGAATGATGGTTTAGTGGGTAATATTTAGTGTAATTTGGGGTCTTTGTGTAAAAGATCCCAATGTTTAATAATATGTTTTATAATTTTTTAATGGTGATGGCTTTATTGAGTCATAAATACATATTCATCTTTTATAGTTCTCTTCTGTTTGGGGACCAGTATCCACTTTTAGTACTTTGTTTAGCACACTCAAGTTCTTCTTCAGTGTAATCTTTCTGCCAAAAATCAGATTTCATCTCATCCAATTGTTCCAGTAGCATCGTTTCACTTGTACAGTTCATCTTTAATTTTAAACACTAGCTATAGGATACTCCTCTTAGCCTGTTATGATCATGTTCACCGTTCCTTAACAGATATCAGTTTACATCTCTAGGCTTATTTGTAACTTTTAGATCATACTTGCCAACTCTCCCAGAATGTCTGGGAGACTCTCCAAATCCGGGTAGGTCCCCCGGGAGAGCAGGCAAGTCTCCCGCATTCCGCATTTTGCTAGCCAAAATAATGCGATTCACGGTGAATCGCATCATTTTGCCAAACGATAAAACACTGGTTTCCTTGTGGGGGGGGGCGGAGCCAGAATGACGCGATTGACTGCGCCCCACCCTCTAGTCACTCCCACTGTCTGGGATCTCCCAGACTTCACTATTTTGAAAGTAGGCAAGTATGTTTTAGATTGCATATGTCCCTAATCTATATAGATGTTAAAATCTATAAAGTTAACATATTACTTTTTATTTTTGTCTTTGCAAATGAATGTTTGGTAAAACAATATCACACTATGTTAAATTGTTTCTTATTCTATATATGTGACAAACACCGTTTGCAGAGATAACACCATACAGAGTATTGGAGAAAGAATACACACTCCAAGAAAATTAAGTAGTTTTTCATTTTAATTTGCATATATTCACAAGCAGCATTTTCAGCTCCTATCTAGCTGTGACCTGAAATGTACAAGTGTATAAAGACAGTCTGTGTAATGTGATTATACAAATAAAGCTTATGCAAGAATGTCAGTCTCTTACACTTGAAATTGAACAGTCATTGGTTCCAGGCAGGAAAGTTACTAGTCAGCAAATTCTTTCACTTTATGTCAGTAATGTGTCAATATGCTTTGTTGATCTTTGGCTCAGGGTTAGTTTCAATGGTTACAGGATACCCAGTATTGGGGGTAGGGGGAGGGTTGGAAGCAGAAACAACCAGTTTAAGGTGGTAATGGGAGTAATATGACTGCTCTGAAGCCAGCATGCTGTGTGGAGAGAGGGCTGAATATAAATTACTGTCTGTATCTTACCCCATGTAATAATGTCTCCTATTTCTGAACCTGAGGCTGTCTGAGGAATACTGAAGGCTTTAAACAGAGGAATGTGATGGAGTTGCTTAGAGGTTATTGAGTGCAGAAGCTTGTAATATATATATATAGAGAGAGAGAGAGGTAGGTCTTGCATCATCTGTACTCAGAGACCTCTACACTATACAGCAGATATCTCCTATCTCATAACCTCCATATACCTCTGATATTATACAGAGGTCTTACATCATCTGTACTCAGAGACCTCTATACACTATACATCAGATCTCTTCTATCTCATTATCTCCATTTATCTCTGATATTATACAGAGACCTCTATACACTATATATCTGTTGTCTCCTATCACATCCCTCCATTTACCTCTGATGTTATACAGATGTCTTACATCATCTGTACTCAGTGTATGCTGGTAGAGGGTAAGTAAAGCTGGGTACACACTACAGAATTTTCCACCAACATTTTATGCCGAGCGATTTTACATGCGATTGATGTTCCGATCGCTCGGTCCATGGACTGCATACACACTAGCCTTGTTTAGGACGATAAAGGGAAGAGCGGACCTCCCTTTAGCGACTTTTTACAGCCATGTTGTCGTGAGCAATGACTGTAATTTCGTACTCACTGTTGTGGATCGGTCGGAAGTTTATACACACTACACAACGGAAACGAGATTGGACCGAAAATATTAAACCGTACGACCAACCAAATGAGGCAATAATCGTCCATTTGGGCAGACTTTCGACCATCGTGTCACTGCACACGCTGACCCGACTTTTGAACGAGCGGTCATATGTCGGCTGATTGAGCCGATTATTGGATAAGAACTGTGTAGTGTGTACCTAGCTTTAGTTTGGGCAAGTGTCTGATGTGCTGTGGTTTAGCAGCAGTGGAATTTGTTCCCAAATGGCCTAAAAAGGTCTGTGTGAATATAGCCTTAGGCCATCTGCATCTGTCTGTCACCTGCCCTTCCCTCTCCACTGTCCACTGCTCTTTTGTCTGCAGTGATAAATAAATCAGACAAGTTACAACACAAATGGTTTTAGTGCAATTGTTATAAGTCAATTGCAAGTAATTTTGGCTACAAAGCCTCAATGAAAGAGAAGCTTGTTTATTTTACTAGAAAGACAGGATACATGGAAATACCTGTTGTGAGCTTAGGATGTAAGCTCACATGAGCAGGGCCCTCTTCCCTCCAGTCTCCTCACCTGTTCTGCTCTGTGCTTATTGCATCAGCCTGCCTGGAGTTTCTGAAGTATTGCTATTTTTGTTTATTGTTCTGTACTGTTTCACCCTGTATCGTCTACTGTTTGTACTGTGTACGGCGCTGCCTAACAAATAAATTATAATAATAATAATAGTTTGAGTTTACACACATTCAGCCTGATTTATTAAGAAAAGTAAGGCAAAAAAAGGAGTACCTTTGCACCTTGGCAAAATCAAGTTGCATTGGAGGGGGGGGGGGGATTTAACATGTGGGACATATTTAACGTTTATCTAATACATGCCCTACCCCAATTATAAATGTAAATATAAAGCTATCGGCTATTTGTGTCCTACATGAAAAAACAGGCAGTATTCGCCTTATGTGCAAAATAAAAAAATTACTTGCACCCCTTGCATTATATAACATGGTTTTGCCAAGGTGCAAAGTTACTCCTTTTTGTTTGCTTTACTTTCCTGAATGAATCAGGCCTATTGTGTTTTCATTTTTTTGCTTTCACTTTTCTTGATTTCTCACTTAATGTTGTGTAACCAGAATTTGGTTTGGGGGTTTAGCTAAATACTAACATTTTCAGTGATTTTTATTTTTTTACCTTCCCTCTGGCACAGTTGTTGCTTATTGGAGCTAAGATTACATTTTTTTTTTTATTATTATCATGTAGGCCCCTTAGATTTGGTTTGGCAAAAGAAAAATTAAACTATTTGGTATTCTTTTAAATGCTAAAATCTAATGTTCTGCATTGCTGGTTTATCGCCCAGCAAGGGCACAACAAGGGCACAATCGGTGGAGTTTGTATATTTTCCCCATGTTTTTCGGGATTTCCTCCAGGTGATCCAGTTTCCTCCTACAACCCAAAACATGCTAGTAGGATTAATGTTAGTGTTAAAGAAAGCAGACTGCGCTCCAATGAGGTAGGGACTAATAAATAATTAAACATTCTCTGTAAAGTGCAGCATAAAATGTGCTATATAAAGAAAGGTTAAGAATCATTTAGATATAGGTACCTGCCTACTTTTCACACTTTTGTAGCCCCCTCCCCCAATTCTCGCCAAGTCGCCAAGTACACAGATTCCTGAAAGTGAGGAGAATGTGGAGATATTTCCCAGAGTTCACTGTGAGGAGATTGCTTGGTGTGAATAGAGCTGCTTGTCACCATCTCATTCCCTGCTGCCTTCCAGAAAATACCCTCCCATTCCCACTCCTGGCATTATCTGTTCCTTTGACAATGGTTTAGATTTATTGGCACAGCTGTGCTGCTCCAGATTTAGCTGGAAGTGTATGTTAATGCTCGCATAATGCGTGCAAAGAGCGCCCATATGTAGCCCAATGTACTAACCTGAAACACTGCGTCAACATTGTGCACTACCTTTCTGCTTCTCCCTCCCGTGCATTATAGATTTACACTTTGTTTGTAAAGCTCCTCACCCTGGGACAATCCCCTCAGTCCCTATGGTGTACAAGCTGTATACATGAGATCTGCATTGTTCTGCAGTTTTCCCCCAGTCTCATGGAGCTTTGCACATGAATGCTCTTAGTACTTGTCTTGTCCCACGCAGATGGCTATACTAATAATCCATGATCCCTATTAGTCACTATTGTCCTATGCTGGTAACTAAATGGACAAAAGCCAGATAACCCGTAGAGAGTATGGACGCTAAAATTTAGCCAGAGGTCATAAAATATGGTACCTGAATATTTAATTAATTGTCCCCAAAATGAATTAATTAATTGTCTCTTTCTCACTCAGCCTCACTGTGAAGAAGATCTTTAATCAGCTCCCTTCTGTTCTGCACCTCAGGCGCACTGCAGGTGGCCTAATGTGTGAAATCTCCTTCCATGCAGGGAAAGAGGAGATACTCCCTGAAAGCAGAACTGACCACCAGGATATGCAGGTTATTACAGAGGTGGATTTTGAAGATGTATAAAAAAAAAAAAGAGAGTGCAAAATAATAGTTTTATTTAAAATACAAAATCACCAGCTACAAAACGGCTTAAAAGCATTTAAAAAGTAAGACCAGCTACCATTACAGTAACCATATATACTCAAGTATTGGAAATCTACATGTTAACTAAGATTACACTAAAAGGGCATTTGAACAAAATTTAACAGGACTTAAATTTTATAAAATGGAGACGTAGCACAGCCATAAGTCTAATTTCTTATTTGCGCTTATCACTGCCATAAAAAATTACATTTGTGACAGTAGAGCCACAAACATCCAGAGCAATAAGTATTACTTACCGCCATACTTGCTGACTTTCGCTGTCTCCTCTCTGGGGGAGCCATTGCGTCACCGTAGACCCAATGCACGGTGTGGGTGGGACTTAAATATGCGAATGGTGTAATTAAGCCCCACCCTCCTGGGATCTGGAGAGTTCCTGCTCTTCTGAGAGTCCGGGAGTACTCCCTGAAATTCGGGAGCCTCCCACACCTTCCCATAGACTAGGCAAGTATGTTTATCACACTGGAGGCCTCCGTTCTGCTCTACTTAGCTTGGTTTGAATTTCCAGAACAGCTTTAAAACACTAGGGGGGAATGTATCGGGCCCATAGCAACTAATCAGATTTTAGCCACCAATCTCTAGAAAAATGTACTAGATAAATGATAGCTATAATCTGACTAGTTGCTATCATGGTAT
The DNA here is from genome assembly GCF_038048845.1 of Mixophyes fleayi. Taxonomy (NCBI): domain Eukaryota; kingdom Metazoa; phylum Chordata; class Amphibia; order Anura; family Limnodynastidae; genus Mixophyes; species Mixophyes fleayi. The sequence goes on along the minus strand of NC_134405.1, from coordinate 55,861,677 downwards.
AAAGTCTACAGTTAAAAAAGTGGAGCAACATTTCACAATATCTTTCTGCCTTTGCACCTGTCGTTATCATTTCCCCGTGCATTAGAGAAATACACTTTGGGCCTGATTCATTAAGGAGCGTAAATGGTAATACGTTGTGTGTTTTGCAAACAATTACTCTGAACATGCCCAGTACCAGACCATGCGTCAGGGAACTCAGAAACTTCCAATTCGTCTTTGAATGTGAATACCATAAATTTAATGTCAGGGCAGTTTGGGCGGAAAATAGGTCTATTCATTAATTTATTCAGGGACTTCACTGCTTATGTGCAATTTCTAGACAGGGATGCGCTGCATCACCATTTATATAAATAAATACTCGGCTCAGCAGCCTATTAGGAACATTTTAAAGGAAGAAAAATGTAGGTAGCCCAGTGACCCTGCCCAAGCTAGCCCACTATAGGACTGTCCAGGGGGATGCCCCCCTCCGCCCCAGCCACTGGTTTCAGAACACAAGTTTAAAGAATCTGGTAGTTCTAACCCCTGCATATCTATGTATGTCAAATATATTTGGAACGCAGTGATGTCCCTTGGGTCACATGACTGACTATATCCTGGAATGTACAGCTTTCAGTGAACATAAAATGCACCTCTAATCACCGTAGAATTCTGTGACATGTATAAAGGGTACATGATTCCAATGTCACATTTGTTAGGAACCCCTTCAGCCGGCACAACACAACCCGGAATCTACTCTGCCAATCAGGTGTTCACTGGAGCCCCTGATGGTGGGGACAGACTGGGCCGCAGACTGACAGAGGGTCGTGAAGTGTGTACCGGATGGGGAGAACCCAGGCAAGAAGAGTCAGGTCCACGCAGAGGTCAAGGGCCGGCAGCAGACAACAGTATCGGTAAACAAGCTGAGGTCAGGGGTCACAGGCGAATAGCAGAACAGGTAAACAGGCCAGAGATCAGGGTCACAGGAAACACGAGCGAAGTCCAATTCAAAGCCAAGGGTCATACACGGGGAGTCAGTAGTGGTATCAGAATACAGGAACAGGAACTAGCAGGTCAGCAGACTGGAGCACAGAAGCTATAACCGGCAATGAGGTAGCAGACCTCATTGTTTTAAATAGTGAGGACAGCCAATCAGACCCTGGCTCTGATAATACCCAGCCCCCTGCACCTAAATTCATTAGCCCACAGGCTAGTAATATTGATGGGCGCATGCGCCCGGCTTCTCATTGCCGGGACGCAGCGCTGAAGCGTCCCTACGTTGCCCCGGCAACGGCCGGGTCATAGGCTGGGCACCGCCGCGGCTCGTAACAACATTCCCTGATTTCAAACTTTTCCAAGACTTGGCTTTTCCCCCCACAGTCCCCTCATTGCATAATATATTTCAATAGACCAGTTTTTCACCTCATCTCATCTGTCCACCAAAACGGAAAGAGGCGTGTTACTATGATATCCCTCAGACTCAATGTGGACATGAAAGCACTGAGCACCACTGCCATATTGCTCAGTTGTGAGTCACTCAAAGCTGAGCAGAATATTCTGATGCAGCCACCCCCAGCATTCTATACCCCTGGGCGGCCGTCAGACCGTCCACTGAGACGGATCTGCCTGTTGCAGACTAACTTCCTCAGGCACTTACCAGTGAATTGATCCTCTTATGATTCTTCTGAGGTCATTCGGTGCTATGGATAGGCCCTCAGTGGTTCTGAATGATCCCAAAAGCGACATAAGGGTGCTGTTACAGTGGTCCACTGGTATTTGTTCATGAAAAGTGATATAATATTGTGTGTTGTGATTGACATTAATGTTCCCTTACTATACTAATTGCCTATGTGATTTCGCATTCATTTACGGGTACTGGGGATACCAGGATGACACATAACGCTGCCTTCGGGCAAACCAGTCAGCTGGCAACGCAAAAGAACTAAACATTACCCCAGTATCCTCACAGTCGTCACCTCTACAATTACCATACAGCAACTGGTGTGCTGATTCCTTGGACCTGGTGCATAAAAGTATGTGCTCCTGCACTTTAGAGGGAGTGCTGGTTAGCAGCAACATACTGTATGTACCACCAATTTTTTTACCCTCCCCCAACAAGCACAGAAACAGCCCACCTAAAATGTGATTATCATGTGTCTTTTTTTGTCTTTTGTAAAACCCTTACAAGACTTTCTCTTTAAAGGGAACTCCACCCTTAGACTATTGTATTATCCAAGCACATTTGTCTATTTTGCTGCCCTTGGATGCAACCCATAAGCCGAGGTCAATGCTTTGGATATAATTGCATCTACATATCAGATCTGTTGTACTCAAGGATAATCAAACCTGCTTGCACACTAGAATCCTGTGAAGGATTATGAGGTTGTCCACTTTGGGATATCCCAGTAGATATTCTCCTCTCGCCAATAGGAAATAGCTGTGGGTCATTTCCCTGTGGGTCCCAAGCGTTACCTTATTAGTTTTAATAGCTAACCTCAAATTGAGACTGACTTAAATCTGGACGGTTGGAATGCCTGATTATTAATGTTAATATATTGTTTAAAGGAGCCAGGCACGCCAATTAATAGTTGTCTACACCAGTGGTTCCCAAAGTGTGCGCCGCGGCTCGTAGCCCGACGCTGTCATAGGGGTGCCGCAGCCGGGAAGAGAAAAAAAATAAAAATAAATTACCAATCCGGCAGTGCCCGGGACCCAGCATCCTCCTCCCTCCTCACTGAAAGTCGGGTGTGATGTCATCACGCCCCGCATTCAGTGACAAGCGGCAGGAGAGAGGAGGATTCTGGGTCCCGGGCGCCGCCAGATTGAAAAGTTGTTGTTTTTTTTCTTTCCTGGCCCCCGGGATGCAGAGGGGGCAGAGTGAGTGGATATGAAGGAAGGCGCAGACTGTGTTGATATGATGGAGGGCACAGTGTATGGATGAAGAGCACAGCGTGAGTTAGCTGTAAATAATTCTTTGACAGAAATTATTATTGAAAATAAATATATAAAAATATTCTTTTTCCTTTGGATTTATGTGTATTATTTTTGCATACACCTAAATAAGTATTTCTGTCCTGACCTAAATATTTATTATGTCTTTTTGACCCAACTACTTATAAAACAGGACTAGTACTTATTTTGGAGGGGTGCCTTGAAAAAATGATGGAGACTCTAAGGGGCATATTCAATTGTTGAATATCCCACCGCGTTAAAACTTACCGTTATTACGGTAATAGTTAGCTGGATTTCAGCTCGCGACTCAGGGAGCTGCGATCTAAAATCTAGCGAGAAAACTACCGTAATAATGTTTTTCCCGCGCTCTATTACTGTAATAACGCAAGATTTTCGGAGTTTCCGCCTACAATTTAATATGCCCCAAAGAACTGAAAAAGTTAGTGAAGCACGGGTCTACTATGAAAGTCCTAGTAAAATAACGTCTGTAATAGAAAGTAGTAGGAAACTCTAAAGTAGGTTTAGGCATCTCCACCTGTTGTAGAACTACAAGTCCCAGCATAACGTGTGACATGCTTGGACCTTTAATTCCACGAGATCTGTGATTTGCAGAGATTAGGGCGCTGCAGAGATCACAGCTGCCCCACACGTGTAGATCGCGGCCATGACGCAGGACCGCTGCCTGACCTGTCATCACTCAGGTGCCCCCTATAGTGGTCGAAGCCGCTTCTCATTGGCCGGTGAAAAATAGACTCTTCTGTGAATGGCTGCGCTCTGCCTGATCACATGACACAGGAGAGGTCTTAGCCGGTGTCCTGGGGGCTCCTCCGCTCAGTTGGCGCAGGTCGCCGGTGGGAAGAGATAGAAGCTGCGCTGCTCTGCGCTACGGAGAGTTTGTAACTGTGCTGACCGGTAGGACAGTCCGTTCTCTGCACCGCTGGGACCATCTCTCTCTCTCCCCCGGTGTACCGTGATCCCTGGGAGGCTTTTCCAAAGACATTCTGAGTTTCTCCGTGACTGAGTGAGTATTGTGTGCATTGTAGACCGGCATCTCCTCCATCTGTATATATGGTGGTACTGGGGCTCCAGCCTGTTCTTCTAGCGGAGCCTTGTATTGCACTCCTGTGCTGCAGTTTCATTCAGGCAGTGAGGTGTGCGTTGTACTGATACTATCAACCTTTAATCCATTCATTTGGCTACCTGAGACTGTTCTTGGTCTATGCTACATTACAGATTCACCAGATGCTAATATCAATGTTTGTAAACAGAATGATCAACTTATCCTGAAGTTTAATATTCTATAACATGTCTACAATTGAACGTTTGTAATGTAACAAGGAAATGCTGTGGCAAAACAATTGTTGTACGGTGGAAACTTTTGATTTCAACTGGAACTACTTCAGTTACTGACTTTATGTAGGAAAAGCAAGTCTTAATGCAGTGAGCTCTGTTCATCTGTGGTTTAAGTGCTTTTGTAAAGCTTTGATCCTTTGCTAGTCATACTTTTTGCTGAGTTTTTAAGAATATATTTTTTTTCCTTAGGTGGCTCCCACTTCTACCTACACAATGCCTGGTGACTTCTCCATGTGCTTATGTCTCAGCCCCTCTACTTATCATCTCCATCGTCTTTCAACTGGAACCCTACGGTCATGTTTGGTTCCAACTTCCCGTCCTCCAGTTCCTCAGAAAAAAAGAATTGTGTTTGCCGACGCTCTTGGACTGGCTCTCACCACAGTGCGTCACTTCTCTCGCCCACTTTTTGATGAAGATCCCTTAGTGCTAGCCTTGGCTTCGTTGCGAGCTTTACGTCCACTCTCAACCTCAACATACGCTCTGGACTTTGAGCCTCCAACTCATAACTATGCAAGTTTCAGGGCCAGGCTCGGCGAGCAGCAGGTATGTCTTGAACAATGTGCAGTTCAGGGATCGGCAGTGGCTGGCACCGTGAGAGTGCGCAACATTGGTTTTGAGAAACGGGTAACCCTCCGGATCAGCTATGATCGCTGGCAAAGTTGGTATGATCTTCCATGCTCTTATCTACACGACCGGTACGGTGGAGCGGAGACTGATACCTTCTCTTTCAGGCTTCCACTGCCTGCTGATGCTCAGTGGGCTGAGTTTTGTATCTGTTTCTGGTGCGAGGGCAAGATGTACTGGGACAACAATGGTGGCAAGAACTATGTATTGCACAAGGAGGCAGAAGGCAGCAGCTATACTCGGAGCGCTTATTGGTGACATGGGCTAGGTGGGAACAATAAACTGTAAAAGTGCTGGGTCACTGGAACAATTGATATTACTACGTTGTACAGCTTCCCTCTTGTAGATCAAGAGGGCATCTGAAACTGGGAATGTTTCTTCAGATAACTGTAAAATAGATGAGGCTACAAATATCCACTGATGGGGTTGCTGGGCAGTAATGTGGTATTTTTATGCTTGGTCACACTTGCAGCTGTAATAAGGCTATTCAGATAGCTTCACGTGTTACTGGGAGTATAGACAATATTTTGTATTAAGTTATTTCATGTACATTTGAGCTGTTTAAACATTGAGGGTGTATCTGGTGCCTGCCTGCAATAGAGATGGTCATTTTGTAGGCCGAACCAATATTTACAGGTTACTAGGAGCGAATTGCATCTCAGGCATTATGCCTCTTGCCTCAGTGATGTTTCTGCTTCTAGTTGATTTATTTAACAAATACCGGTTCATAACCATACCTGCCTCCACTGTGGGTATGCAGTTTTTTTATTTGTATTTTTTTTTAAAGTAAGAATGTTTGCCCAAACCACATGGGGCGGACTAATAAACACTAAGGTGAGAGGTGTATGTTAAGTCTTTGTATGAATAGTGTAACATCTCATTTGTTGTGTAAAGTACTTTGGCTGAAACATTATAAAGCGGAGAAACTTCTAGAAGCCACATTGTTTTAGGCTTTAAATGTAACACTAGCACTTTGTTCCTGACCTGTAAGATCTCATGTCTTAATGACCTACATAAGTGGATGAAACAGCCTCTTGGCAAGTGATTTTAATTCTGGTTTTACTGGGGAATCAATAAAATGTCAAACTCCTCCAGCTTTGTGGGTTGTTTTTATTTATTTTTTTAAGTCTATTTTTGAGTGGTCAAAAGTCATTACAGAGAACCAGTGCAATGAAACAATAGGGAGCTTCAATTGACATATTCAGAATATCGTACTGTATCCTGGTCTTAAAAAGAAACGGGGTCTAGAGTGGTTCTAATCAGGTGAGTCAGGAAGTATTTTGAAATGGATTTTGTAGGAAGTCTCATCTTAGGAGACTACCAAAGGTGCTACCTGCACTATCTGCTGGGGCTGCTTCTGCTGGTGTGGGGGGGAGGGATCATAAGCAGAGTTTTAACTAGATTTTGAGTGCCCTGGGCAAGAGCACTAGTGCACCCCTCCCCCATCTTGGTGGCAGTAGATGCTGCCTTTCAGTGATTGGGCACCACCAGGAGGTGTGGCCATTCTATGGTGGGGTAATACATAGCCCTCTACAAGCGCAAGACAATGCTACAACTCTGCTGCCCATTCCTACCTTTCCTTGTAGTTCTGTCTACCTGGTGCTGCTGGTGGCTATAGCTCACTTGCTACTTGGCCAGATCCTGCAATGTTGGGCTTGTTTTAAATACTTATTCACCTCCTGGATAGCTGAACAGTGAGTGAACAACATAGGCTTCCCGCCTCCCCCCGACTAGCCTGATATTAAATCAGTAGTTTTTGTTTAATAAACAGGTCTCCTTTCACCTAATTAGACCCAGAACTTGATATCATTCCCATTTAACAAATATGCTATTTCCCCTCATACAGTCCTGACATTAAATCAAAGCACCTGAGACTAAATAATTACACTTTAGACATGGGCCTTTTTTTTTTACCCCAGCTCTCAATACTGGGGAGTTTTGGGTGCTTTTAATTAAGTCCCATCACACCATCTTAAAATAGGCCCCACCATCCCTCAATTAAATTAATAGCCCTGATCCCTGTTTAATAGCCCCAAATCACATTAAGGAGGGGGGGGTGGCATGATCACAAACTAAGAAGGGCTGCTGGAGACCCTCACCTGCTGGGGGTATTGCCTAGATCACATGAGGGCAGCCAACACTACAATGGAGAAGCTGTGGGCTGTCCAGGATACAGAGCATCATGCAGCTTGCCAGGCTAGAGTGACTGGTGGACTATCCAAGGGGGAGGAGGTCCTTGCCACGATTGTTCCTTAACCCCTGACAGCCAAGGTTGGAGGTCAGACTAGCCATGGGGAGAAGTGTCCTGTGCTGTAGTGTTCCTTGGTCAATCTTTATTGCAGGTGGAGCGCCTCTGCAGCATGCCTTTCCCTGCTGCTCATACTGTTTTCCTCTCTGTTGCAGTCCAAGCACGCCCTGGAGGTGATGGTGGGCGGTAGCGGCACCCTGTGCTCTGGGTGGTTGCATCAGAGGCACCACCCTCTGTACGGCTCTGGTCCAAAGTCCCTTTCCCCTTTCGCTTCATAATAGTTTTGGGAGTGAAGGGCAGTGTTGAGAAAAATAGTATACATTTGGTAATTCATGTCTTTGGGTAGTGTCTACAAATAGCGAGATCCAGAAAAGTGTCTTGGTGATAAGGAGCACAGGAAGAAGCATTGTTGGAAGACTTCAAATGGGTTAGATATCTAGGCTGGAGATGTCTGCTGGAGCTCCTCCAAGGATAACCATTGACCCTGTCTGGAGAAATCAACAGGGAATTTGAAATCAGCCTGGATCCAATTATGGAACCTGGCAGTAGATGAGCCGGGGGGAAGAAGGTGGGATTGTGCCAGATGGGATCAAATCAGTGTACAGGCTCGGACTACTATCCAAACCTTTACAATACTTGTGGGGAATTCTGTGGCGCTATCCTATGGGGAATTCAAAGTGTATTACCATATTAACACTGATTTTTGCATGTGGCTCAGGGAGCCACTAGCAAAAAGCTGGTATTGAAATTACCGTATCAACTGTAATTACGTGCACTATTACAGTAATATTGGTAATGGTGCACAGGCTGCGTCACTTTTTAAAGTACTGCTGCCAATTGAATTCCCCTTTGGTGTTTTACTTTACAATGTTGTGGACCATATACTCTTGTGTGGAATATTTGTTCTAAAATAAAATTTCAACATCGTAGAAAATTAAGCTTTTCTAAATATAAATTAATGTCGTGTTTGGAGGTCTCATGTAATTATCTGCAGTGTACCCAGTATTTCATCATTTATTTATATAGCGCCAGCAAGTTCCATAACACTTTATAATTGGAGCCAAACATAGTAATAGACAATACTGGGTAATATAGACAAAGAGGTGAGAAGGTCCTGCTCGCAAGCTTACAATCTATGGGTCAATGGGAGTTGCACACATGAGGTTAACTCTACATATTGCATTTTGGTCCACCCAGATTACGATGGTATTTAACGAAACCCACAGTTAAGCTGGATACACACTATAGAAAATCTCTCAAACTGCGATATCGTTAACAATTTTACCAGCGCCTGACCAGAAGGTCAGCATGCCGATTCGTGTGTACACGGTTTACACAATTTACCGTCGGATCTGTGCTCTTCATTTTTCATAACCATCAGCTCAAAAGATCGTGACTCTGCACACTCCATAGAGATCTATGGACACTGCCGGCCGTAAGTGCGTACACACTGCAGGATTGGAACCACATTGTCCCTTCGTTTATAGAGATTTTTAGTTTGGTTTAATAATCAAATGAAACAATACGATAACTACTCATTGTTGCAGTGTACACACTAATGAGATATTGGACCGAACGGTCGTTTATCGTGTGATTGGCCCAATACTCATCATGTGGCTACAATAGTGCAGAAAATACCTGATACAGAATGTCATGTTAATAGGAGCAGCATATTAATGGCAGTAACCAAATGAGACTGTCTTGCACAGTCTGGGCCCCCCGTTGTCATCAAATAGCTCTGCTAGTAATGACAATATGGTGCTACCACCATTTCCTGAAGGATGTTTCAAAGTGACAGAATATGTTAATCATGTCAGAATAAAGAGTCCACATTTTCAAGAATGTGAACAAATGGTTAAATTAAGTCAGTCTTGGGCCTGGGCCCATGAGTTTTTGTTTTCTTTTTTGTAGTTATTAAGCAAAAAATTAAAACTACCAAGAAAAGACTGGAGACTACTGAAAAAAATATAATGTGCAATAGCTGCAACTGGTTTAGATGCATTGTGTCTTTTGTGTGCTTCAATAATAGCAAGTGCCTATGTCCAGTAAATGGCTTTGTTTTCAGCAGTTTCCTGTAACTGAAGATGGGAGGTCACACATCCTTACAGTCCAGGTAAAGACTAGTCTGGTGATAATCTTTAGGGCTTGTGAAGGGGTATTTGCAGAACTTGTTGATGCTGCCTTCTACATTGAATGCTATGGTTACTAACCCTATAGGAGACCATGAAGTCATTGGGATTGTTGATCCCAGTGGCTGAATGCTTCCCATGTTCACACAGCATAAGCTGCAGTTCACCCTGAAACAGCAGAAAATCACATTCACTCATGATGGACACTAATCAGTACAATAACATGAGGATAAAGACACATCTATTAACAATAGGCCTTGGTTGTAAAGCTATCAATTAGGTCCAAACATATGAATGCCAATACACCATGGTGCTTAGAGGTCTAATTTTAGAAGAGACAACATTGTCTAGTCTGTGGACTACTCCTGTTTTGTGGTTTTTTTTTTCTTTGTTGTGATTCAATTGATTTTATTTGTTTTGGAGTTTTCTTGTCAGTATAACAGCGGCTGCTATGCAGCATAAGCCAAACAGCCTTAGCCTGCTTGGCCTCCCCCCAGTTCAAAATGAATGTTCTCACCTCCTCTGCAGCTTTTGTTATTCAGGCAGGGTTCAATGGCTTGTTGTTTCAAACAGACAGCGGGGCGAGACTGTCACAGGGGATAATGGTGACTGTTTAGTGTTGGAGAGGGGTGAATATAATGGAGGATGTTGTTTGCAGTCACAATCTCCTTTATTTCAAAAAAAGACAACATCAGGAATGCATTAGTGGGACTCATAAGCTCCTACAAAAGGTAATTCATGGACTAATATTTATAGTACATTTCTTGTGCAAATATTTGCCTTATTACAAATGATGGGGCTTATTTATGAAATATTTTTCCCCAGAAATCAAAGTTAGGTGACGGAGGCTTTTATCAAAGGTCTTACTGTTAGGAACTCCCAAGTCAGTACAGTGAAACTCGGGAACTACACAGAAGGCCAGGTGTTCGCTGGAGCCCCTAGTGGTGGGGACAGACTGGGCTGCGGGCCGACTGAGGGTCGAGTAGCGTATACTGACTTAAAGGAGTTTCCCAGAAGTGGAGTGATTGGTGGACTGTAGTATAAGAGAAATCCAAGGTCCAAAGGTCACAGGCACAGAAGCAATATCCAAGGGCAAGCAAAAGGGTCAAACTCACAGGCAGAGAAGCGAAATCCGAATTCCAGGCAAAAGGTCAGGGTCAGAAGAGAAGGGTCAAAGGTCCAATAACAAGCAGGGGTCAAACACGGGTGGTCAAATCTAAGGTAACAGGAACCTAAATGGATAGCACAAGCAGGCAGCAGGACTGAGGACAGAACGCTATAACCGGCAATGAGGCAGCAGACCTCATTGCCTTAAATACATAGTTGGCCCAATCAAAACTTACATGCACCCCTGCAGACTAACGAGAACATAGCACTAGACCAATCAGGGCTAATCCCTGATAGGTGCACCCAGATGCAGGCTAATGCCTGTAACTATTCCCCTAATTAGCCCACATGCTGTGTCCACTTTTGCGCATGCGCCCGGCTTCCAACAGCGCCGGGACGCAGCGCTATGTAACAGGCGTCTGGCCGTTGCCTTGGCAACGGCCGGGTAGGAAGGGGAAGTGACGTCCCGGTCGTCATGGTGACGGCCGGGACACTGGAGCAGGTAGGAAGCAAGCCGCGGCGGCTGTGAGTACCGCCGCGGCTCGTGACAGTACCCCCCTCTTGAGGAGGGGTTAAGGAACCCCGACATCCAGGTTTAGTGGGAAACTTCCTAAAAAATTCCTTAATGAGTCTTCCAGCGTGCAGACGTCTCTGCGGTATCCAAGATCTCTCCTCAGGGCCGTAACCCTTCCAATGAACGAGGAATTGGACTTGACCCTGAACCCTCCTAGAATCAAGGATTCTTTCAATAACATATTCGTGGTCCCCGTTCACCATCAGAGGCCTGGGCCTGTTAGAGAGGGACCGATTAAACTTGCTGGGAGCAGCGACTTTCTTCAGAAGTGAACAATGAAAGGTCGCAGGTATTTTCAAGGAAGTGGGTAGTTTCAATCTAAATGCCACTGGATTAATTTTCCTCTCAATTGGAAACGGTCCGATGTATTGGGGCCCCAGCTTCCTACAAGGTTGCCGCAACTTGATGTTCCGTGTGGATAACCAAACATGATCCCCCACTTTCAATGAACAGGGTCTACGGTGACGGTCAGCAAAGATCTTGGATTTTCGGGAAGCTTGACCTAGTGCAGCGTGCACCTTTTTCCAAATGGACCTTAGCCTGGCCGTAAAAGCCGGCGTTCCGGAATCTCCACAGGGAACAGTAGTAGAAAAAGAATTGGATTTTGGGTGAAACCCGAAGTTGCAGAAAAACGGGGATGTGTGAATAGTAGAATGGCAAGAATTATTGTACGCAAATTCTGCCCAGGGCAGGAGAGAGGACCGATTGTCGTGAAATTTAGACACATAAATGCGCAAAAACTGTTCCAGAGCTTGGTTCGTCCTCTCTGTCTGTCCATTCGACTGAGGATGATATGCTGAAGACAGACTGATAGAGATCCCGATGGACTTACAAAAGGCTTTCCAAAACCGGGCAATAAACTGGGATCCTCGATCTGATACTATATCTTCAGGAGTCCCATGAAGACGAAAAATATGCGTCAAAAACAAGGTGGCCAGGGTCCTGGCATCCGGTAGCTTGGGCAAAGATATAAAATGTGCCATCTTACTGAACCGATCGACCACTACCAGGATGGTGTTATGTCCTGCGGATACTGGTAGGTCAACAATGAAATCCATCGACAGATGGGTCCAAGGTCTGCTCGGTGCCGGCAAAGGTAACAATAGCCCAGAAGGACGGTTCCTATCGGTCTTGTTTTTAGCACACTCAGGACAAGCCCGAACATAATTCTCCACATCGTTTGACAAGGTGGGCCACCACAACCAACGAGAAAGAACCTCAATAGTCCTACGGATTCCCGGATGGCCAGAAGAGCAGTTGTTGTGGCCTTCAATGAGAACAGATTTCCTTAAATGGACGGGGACAAATAATTTGTTGACCGGTGTCTGAACTGGAGCGATTCTCTGGAAGCGCCGGATGGTTGCTCCTAGGTCCTGGGTGAGACCAAGATGAACAGTAGTTGTAGGAATAATAGACAATGGTTCCGGAGACTGAGGATGATGGGCCAAAAAACTTCGGGACAAGGAATCGGCCTTAGTATTTTTTGAACCTGGACGGTATGTAATAATGAATTTGAATCTGGTGAAAAATAGGGCCCAGCGGGCCTGCCTAGGATTCAGAGTTTTAGCGGTCTGAATGTATTGGAGGTTTTTATGGTCCGTGAAGATGGTGATGGTATGGGTAGCTCCCTCTAACCAATGCCGCCATTCCTCCAGTGCCAACTTAATGGCCAACAATTCACGATTGCCGACATCATAATTACATTCGACCGCTAGAAATTTTTTAGAAAAGAATGCACAAGGATGTAATTTTTTGCTCCTTGGGTCTTTTTGAGAAAGGATAGCGCCAGCACCGATGTCAGAAGCGTCCACCTCTACAATGAATGGAAGTTCCGGATCAGGATGTCTCAGCACTGGAGCAGAAATGAACGCGGCTTTGAGTGCCGAGAAACTCGCCAATGCCTCCGAAGGCCACTTCGCTGGGTTAGCTCCCTTCCGAGTGAGAGCAGTGATAGGAGCTACTAATGAGGAAAAAGAGTCAATGAACCTATGGTAATAATTCGCGAATCCGAGGAACCTCTGAATCGCCTTCAGATTAGTCGGGAGGACCCAATCCTGGATTGCTTGAACTTTGGCAGGGTCCATGGCGAATCCTGTTGAGGAGATGATATATCCCAGGAATGACACGGTGCCCACCTCAAATTCACATTTTTCCCTTTTTGCATAAAGGTGATGTTCCCGCAATTTCAGCAGAACTTGTCGAACATGCTGACGGTGCTGAAGTAAAGACTCCGAGTAGATTAAAATATCATCCAGATACACAACTACCGTTTTACCCAGGAACTCTCGTAAAACGTCGTTGATCAGGTCCTGGAAAACCGCCGGGGCGTTGCATAACCCGAATGGCATCACGAGATATTCATAATGTCCCGACTGGGTATTGAAGGCAGTCTTCCATTCATCCCCTTTCCTGATTCGAATAAGATTGTACGCCCCTCTGAGGTCAATCTTCGAGAATATAGTGGCAGATTTTAATTGATCAAACAACACCGAAATCAATGGTAACGGATACATATTCTTAATAGTGATGTTATTCAGTCCACGGAAATCGATGCACAGTCTAAGACTGCCATCTTTTTTTGACACGAAGAAACAACCTGCGCCTACGGGAGATTTAGAAGGACGTATGAATCCTTTTTTCAGGTTTTCCTCCACATATAGCTCCATGGCCTGAGTCTCTGGAATGGACAAGGAGTATAACCGCCCTTTGGGCAACTTGGAACCCGGGACTAAATCAATGGCGCAGTCATACTCTCGATGAGGTGGAATGGACTCAGCTTTTCTTTTGCAGAACACATCAGAGAAGTCCTGGTAGGGTAACGGCAACAAGTCTGGACTAGGCTGTAAGATTCTAAGCGGCAGGTTCAAGCAAGACGTAGAACACTCGGGACTCCAACGAGTAATCTCTCCACTTTTGCAGTTGATAAGGGGATTGTGACTGCGAAGCCAGGGATACCCCAATATCAAAGGAGCAGAGGGACAACTAATGAGATAGAAGGAGAGCTCCTCTGTATGGAGAACTCCTACAGTCAACCGAACCATTGGAGTCCTAGCGAGAATCCGTCCCCCAGGCAAGGGGTTACCATCCAAACCACACGTGGTGATGCTTGATCCTAGCCTGATATGCGGAATATCAAGCGTCTGAGCCAAATGTATATCCAGGAAATTACCAGCCGCACCACTGTCAAGAAAAGCTTTCAGGTCCATGGATCTCCCACGGAAAGTTAAACGTCCAGGGACTAATAAAGAATTTTCTGAAGAGGTAATCTGAAAACCCAAGCGCACCTCTTCACCTGCACTTAGGCTTTGGAGTTTCCCGGTTTATTGGGACATGAGCGAACTAAGTGGCCTGTCTGACCACAATACATACACAGGCCTAGTGAGCGTCTTCTGGAGCGCTCCTCCGGAGGCAAGCGGTAAGCGCCCAATTGCATGGGTTCAGAGGAATCGGGCAGAGTGTTGTTGGAGCTAGTGAAAACGTCCATAGGAACAGAGGACTCCCGTTCAGCCTTCCTCTCTCTGATCCGACGATCAATTTTTATGACAAGTTGCATCAAGTTCTCCAGCGTGTCGGATATCGGATACTGGACTAAGGAGTCCTTAATTTGCTCGGTAAGTCCTAAGCGGAATTGACTTCGCAATGCGGGGTCGTTCCAAGCGCTATCCGTGTACCATCGCCGAAACCGCACAATACTCTTCCGCTGAGCGACGTCCCTGCCTTAGTGTACGGAGATGAGCCTCAGCTGAGGCTACCCTGTCCGGGTCATCGTATAATAACCCCAACGCTTGAAAAAAGGCATCCACAGACTGTAAGGCTGGACTTGTGGAAGGCAAGGAGAAGGCCCAAGACTGAGGGTCGCCCTGGAGTAAGGAGATGATGATCCCTACCCTCTGTTGTTCGGAACCAGAGGAACGTGGTTTCAGACGAAAGTACAACTTGCAGCTCTGTTAGGAACTCCTTCAGTCAGCACGACAGAACCCGGAATCTGCTCCGATGTCTGGTGTTCACTGGAGCCCCTAGTGGTGGGGACAGACTTGGCTGCAGACGAACGGAGGGTCGTGTAGTGTGCACTGACTGGGGAGAACCCTGAAGCAGCGTAGAAGAACACAGCGATGTGAGATCCAGGCAAAAGGTCAAGGGCCGGCAGCAGACAGGGATATCAGAAAACGAGCCGAAGTCAGGGGTCACAGGCAATACAACGAAGTCCAAAAACAAGCCAGGGGTCATACACGGGAAATCCAATAATAGAATAAGCACAGGAGCAGGGAAACAGGAACAGGAGCCTAGCTAAACAGGAAGCTATAACTGGCAATGAGGCTCAGTCCTCACTGCCTTAAATAGCAAGGAGATCCAATAGGAGTCATAATAATAAAACCCCTCCCACTGCATAATCACTGCCCCGAGGAAATACTGGCAATCACAAGACAGCACAATAAATAAAAATCAGAAAGACTATCACCAGAGTCTACATCATAACATAAATAGTCCTACCTTTCCCTGCTGGTATGTGCCCGGGTGTCAGCCTGCTGGCCGGGCGCTGCGGCCTCTGGATAACAGCGTCCCGGTTGTTGCCTAGGCAACCGGGACGTCAGAGGCGGAAGTGACACCCCGGTCGTCATGGAGACGGCCGGGGCGTCCGAGAAGACCGGAAGCGAGCCGCGGCGGCCCGTCGGAGAGCCGCGGTTCGTAACAGTACCCCCCCCTTGAGGAGGGGTCAATGCACCCCGACTTCCAGGTTTCCCAGGATACTTTTTGAAGAAGTCCTTAATGAGTTGGTTAGCATGAAGATGCTTTTGCGGCACCCAAGATCGCTCCTCCGGGCCGTTGCCCTTCCAGTGGACCAAAAAGTGGATTTGACTTTGCACCCTTTTGGAGTCTAGGATCTTTTCAACAATAAACTCTTGGTGTCCTCTGACTGAGACAGGACGAGGTCTGTGCAATTGACGTGGTCTGAATTTATGTGACCATGTGGCTGCTTTCAACAAGGAACAATGGAATGTGTTAGGAATTTTGAGTGAAGGAGGAAGTTTCAACTTGAAAGCCACAGGATTAATCTGTTTAATAATGGCGAAGGGTCCAATGAACCTAGGACCCAACTTCCTACAAGGTTGCTTAAGTTTAATGTTGCGGGTAGATAGCCACACCTTGTCCCCGACCTTGAAAGGACATGGTCCACGATGCTGATCAGCATAATGTTTAGACTTAAATGAAACTTGTTTGAGGGCAAGGTGAACCTTTCTCCATATCCGGCACAGATAAGAAATCGAAGAACTAGATTTAGCTTGATTCCAGACCTCCAGCGAGTTGGACCGAGGATGGAATCCGAGGTTACAGAAGAATGGTGATACCAGAGTAGACGAATGGCACGAGTTGTTGTAGGCGAATTCTGCCCATGGAAGCAGAGCAGCCCAATCACTATGGCATTTAGTTACATATAAACGGAGAAATTGCTCAAGGGATTGATTAACCCTCTCCGTTTGTCCGTTGGACTGTGGGTGATACCCCGAAGACAGACATAGTTTGATTCCTAATTGGGCACAGAATGCTCTCCAGAATGTGGCTACAAATTGGGAGCCGCGGTCAGAGACAATGTTAACAGGAAGTCCATGGAGCTTGAAAACGTGCTGAATGAATAGAGATGCCAAGGTTTTAGCACATGGCAATCCTACAAGAGGGACGAAATGTGCCATCTTACTAAATCTGTCCACTATCACCCAGATGGTGTTAAAGCTGGATGAGCGCGGTAATTCCACGATGAAATCCATCGATATGTGGGTCCAGGGTCTCGCTGGAATGGACAGTGGCATAAGAGGCCCGGCAGGACGTTTGCGAGAAGACTTGTTCCTGGCACAGGTTTCACAGGATAACACAAACTCTTTGGTATCTGCTGCCAAGGAAGGCCACCAGACGGAACGAGACAGAAGTTCCAAAGTCTTGGATACTCCAGGGTGACCTGAGGTTTTATTATCATGACATTCGGTGAGGACCGTCCTCCTCAGATAATCCGGTACGAATAATTTACCCCTGGGAGTGGCTGATGGTGCCAACTGTTGGAGACCACGGAGAGTTGTGCCAAGATCCTGAGTTAGGCCAAGGACTACTTTGGATGCTGGAATAATGAAAGTGGTTTCTGCGAGGGAAGGATGAGAGGCGAAAAAACTGCGAGACAAGGCGTCCGCCTTAATGTTCTTGGATCCGGGCCAGAAGGTAATGGTAAAGTTGAAACGGGAGAAGAAGAGGACCCACCGGGCTTGTCTGGAGTTAACAATCTTGGCAGATTGAATATACTGTAGATTTTTGTGGTCGGTATATACTGTAACAACATGATTAGCTCCCTCCAGCCAGTGGCGCCACTCTTCAAATGCCCACTTGATTGCCAGCAACTCCCTATTTCCAACGTCGTAGTGGGTCTCAGCGGAGGAAAATTTCCTGGAGAAAAATGCACAGGGGTGCAGGCAGTGATCATTGAGGTCTTTCTGAGAAAGGATGGCACCTGCCCCGACGTCAGAAGCGTCCACTTCGATGATAAAGGGTAACTCTGGATTGGGGTGTCGGAGGACAGGTGCAGAGATGAACGCCTCTTTTAACTCCTGAAAAGACGTTAAGGCAGTAGAGGACCAATTAACGGTATCGGCCCCTTTTCGGGTAAGGGCTGTAATTGGAGCCACTAATACCGAGAATGACCGGATGAATCGCCTATAGTAATTAGCGAATCCTAAAAACCTCTGAATGGCTTTAAGATTGCTTGGCCGGATCCAATCGAGAACGGCCTGTACCTTACTGGGATCCATGGAGAAGCCACGAGGAGAGATGACAATGCCGACCCTCTGTTGCTCCGAGCCCGAGGAGCGGGGCCTGAGACGAAAATACAGCTTGCAGCCCTCCTTAAAATTTCGGAATAAGGTTCTATCTCCAGAGAACCGGTCCGGAAGATTTAACTTTGGCTCAGGTGCCGGAGTTGCTTGTGAGGCCTTGGCGGCTTCTTCCTGAGCAGAAAGCCTGTGTGAAAGATCCTGAACCATCTGCGACACAACTTGGATCTGCCCTGCTAGGACCTGAGCCGGACTGGGTTCCATCAGTGGAAAATAGGATCGTCTTTATTTTTGGGCCAGTTATAATGTTAGGAACTCCTTCAGTCAGCACGACAGAACCCGGAATCTGCTCCGATGTCTGGTGTTCACTGGAGCCCCTAGTGGTGGGGACAGACTTGGCTGCAGACGAACGGAGGGTCGTGTAGTGTGCACTGACTGGGGAGAACCCTGAGGCAGCGTAGAAGAACACAGCGATGTGAGATCCAGGCAAAAGGTCAAGGGCCGGCAGCAGACAGGGATATCAGAAAACGAGCCGAAGTCAGGGGTCACAGGCAATACAACGAAGTCCAAAAACAAGCCAGGGGTCATACACGGGAAATCCAATAATAGAATAAGCACAGGAGCAGGGAAACAGGAACAGGAGCCTAGCTAAACAGGAAGCTATAACTGGCAATGAGGCTCAGTCCTCACTGCCTTAAATAGCAAGGAGATCCAATAGGAGTCATAATAATAAAACCCCTCCCACTGCATAATCACTGCCCCGAGGAAATACTGGCAATCACAAGACAGCACAATAAATAAAAATCAGAAAGACTATCACCAGAGTCTACATCATAACATAAATAGTCCTACCTTTCCCTGCTGGTATGTGCCCGGGTGTCAGCCTGCTGGCCGGGCGCTGCGGCCTCTGGATAACAGCGTCCCGGTTGTTGCCTAGGCAACCGGGACGTCAGAGGCGGAAGTGACACCCCGGTCGTCATGGAGACGGCCGGGGCGTCCGAGAAGACCGGAAGCGAGCCGCGGCGGCCCGTCGGAGAGCCGCGGTTCGTAACAAGCTCTCTTTGAAATTACGGAAAGCTGGCTTGTTTCTAGAGAATCGGTCAGGCAAATTCATCTTAGGCTCCGGTGTGTCACCAGCGGGAACTTGCTGGGGCTGCCGGCCTCTGGAAGCCTCTTCTTGGACTGCCAGGCGCTGGGATAAAGCCTGCACCACTTGAGAAACCGCCTGTATCTGGTTAGCCAGAATCTGGGCTGGGGACAGATTCGACTCCTCTCCGTCCATGGCCGTACGATACCAGTCTTCCTGGCCGGTTATAATGTTAGGAACTCCCAAGTCAGTACAGTGAAACTCGGGAACTACTCAGAAGGCCAGGTGTTCGCTGGAGCCCCTAGTGGTGGGGACAGACTGGGCTGCGGGCCGACTGAGGGTTGAGTAGCGTATACTGACTTAAAGGAGTATGCCAGAAGTGGAGTGATTGGTGGACTGTAGTATAAGAGAAATCCAAGGTCCAAAGGTCACAGGCACAGAAGCAATATCCAAGGGCAAGCAAAAGGGTCAAACTCACAGGCAGAGAAGCGAAATCCGAATTCCAGGCAAAAGGTCAGGGTCAGAAGAGAAGGGTCAAAGGTCCAATAACAAGCAGGGGTCAAACACGGGTGGTCAAATCTAAGGTAACAGGAACCTAAATGGATAGCACAAGCAGGCAGCAGGACTGAGGACAGAACGCTATAACCGGCAATGAGGCAGCAGACCTCATTGCCTTAAATACATAGTTGGCCCAATCAAAACTTACATGCACCCCTGCAGACTAACGAGAACATAGCACTAGACCAATCAGGGCTAATCCCTGATAGGTGCACCCAGATGCAGGCTAATGCCTGTAACTATTCCCCTAATTAGCCCACAGGCTGTGTCCACTTTTGCGCATGCGCCCGGCTTCCAACAGCGCCGGGACGCAGCGCTATGTAACAGGCGTCTGGCCGTTGCCTTGGCAACGGCCGGGTAGGAAGGGGAAGTGACGTCCCGGTCGTCATGGTGACGGCCGGGACACTGGAGCAGGTAGGAAGCGAGCCGCAGCGGCTGTGAGTACCGCCGCGGCTCGTGACACTTACGTGCGAGATGTCACAGATTTCTCATGCGTTAACAAGAGTACAACCAACTACTGCAGTTCCCATAGCCCTATGGCAGGGCTGCCAAGAGGAATTCAGGGCCCAGGTACAATAAATTCATGGGGCCCCCCTCATAATCGAGTAGGCGCAAAAAATTTCGAGGCTATGGTCATACATTCAGGGGCGTGGCAATGCACCGTTGGGGCGTGGCTAGCCTAACGCCGGTGCAAACATTTTTGGGGGTGTGGTCATACATTTGGGGCGTGGCAATGCACCGTTGGGGCGTGGCTAGCACATCAAAATCACGAGGTCCTGAATTCACCAGAGTGTCACATATGTCCCAGCACTCCTGACTTTCAAGACATCTAGCACCACAGTGTAGTATAGAAAGAATGCAGTGTGTACACAAAGAGTTCAGTCTCGGCCTGCACCTTACATTGGGCACAACACTCACCAAAAATTCCCATTGTCCCTACTAGAATCACAACATTTCACACACTCTGCTGCTCTCTCCTACCTGTTCTTCTCACTTTCTCCACCTGTGACTGCTGCTTTCTTTAGTTGCGGCTTGTCCGGATCCTGAAATGTTGGAGGACCTATTTGGGGAAAAAAAATGCCTACATTTAGAAAATTACAGTCAGCCCCGGCGTTAAATCAATAGCACCCACGATTAATAATTAGGCCTTCCTCCAGCCCCAACATTAAAATAATAGTATTCACATTTAATAAATAAACCTATTTCCCTTCCTGCAAACAGCCCCAGCAATACCTATTTCCCGCAACCATCACTGCCATTAATAAATTCATAGACACATTTAATAAATAGACCTCATTCGCCCTAAACTCACCCCCATGTTCAATAGCCCCCAAACCACCCCATCTTAAATTAATAGTCCCCACTATTAAATGTGCCTCTCCCCTTTTTTTTTTTTAACTGTGCTTCTCTCCCCTTTTTTATTTATTCTGTTTCTCTCCTCTTTTTATTTTAACTCTGTGCTTCTCTCCCCTTTTTTATTTATTCTGTGCTTCTCTCCCCTTTTTTATTTATTCTGTGCTTCTCTCCACTTATTTATTTATTCTATGTTTCTCTCCCCTTTTTTATTTACTCTATGTTTCTCTCCCCTTTTTTTATTTATTCTATGTTTCTCTCCTTTTTTATTTATTCTGTTTCTCTCCCCTTTTTTATTTATTCTATGTTTCTCTCCCCTTTTTTATTCCATGTTTCTCTCCCCTTTTTTATTCTGTTTCTCTCCCCTTTTTTACTTATTGTTTCTCTCCCCTTTTTTTATTTATTCTATGTTTCTCTCCTTTTTTATTTATTCTATGTTTCTCTCCCCTTTTTTATTCCATGTTTCTCTCCCCCTTTTTATTCTGTTTCTCTCCCCTTTTTTACTTATTGTTTCTCTCCCCTTTTTTATTTATTGTTTCTCTCCCCTTTTTTATTTATTCTCAGCCTCTCTCCCCCGTTGTTTTACTCCCCCTTCTTTATAGCACTGTCCCTTTCCTCCCCTTGCCTCTCTGTTTCTTTACTTACCTCCTGTCAGCTTCTTTCTTTTTCTCTTCTTCTCTTCTGTCTTCTCTTCTTTTTTCTAGCTTTGTCTTGTCCGGCGCTCCTCACTGACTGACGGGCGTGACTTGATGACGTCACGCCCGGCAGTCAGTGTGAATGGAGAAGAGGAGAGGATGGACGGATTATTCCAGACAAGTGTGTGTGTCTCAGATCAATTCTCCAGTGCGCACTGTATACCTGAATTAGAAGGGATTTTACAGGCAGCAAAAGGTCTATTGCCTTTAACAAGCAGTAAAGACTTTGATTACAAAAAGTTAGTAGTCACTTTTCCCAAGCAACTAAAAGGCAGGAGATTCTGGGTAGTAGTGATTGCAATGAGCCATGTAGGGCATCCACATCCAATATAGAGATTGAGGGAATGTATAGCTTGGTACATTGGCATCCCTCTCCATGTTTACAATGTCAGGGTCCTATGGGAAGGTATGCAGAGGTAGAAGGACATGAAAAGACGGAACTATCACAATTATCATGGCTATAGTTTCCTGAAGCCCTTTGCTGGAACTAGTTGTTGGTAGCGGCCAGTGAGGTCCACCATGTACTGGTCCTATATACGCTGCTGAGAGCACTAATTAAAGATCTTAAGCCTTGATGATCTCTCAGAGTGCAGGCACTCAGTTCTGAAAACAAGCATGGCCCTGAGGCAACTGCCCTCTTGCTTCCTCTGTGAGCCTTCCTCTGACAATGGGTAAAATTCCCTTCAAAAGGTACATTAAAAACAAAAGCACCTAAGTATTAAGGTAGTGACATACAAATACCAACATTTCTTTTCTCTGGTAAATCCACCACAACGTGTCTGGGATGACATTTGTATTTGGTTTTTCTCCGTACAGTAGCATACTGCAGTAATTTTTTTATTGAATACCACATACTTGTCCACTTTCAAACCTGTCCATTGGTAGAACCGGGAGGAGAGGTCATGTGACAGGGGGTAGGAGGGGGCGTGGATACTGGTATAATGTGCTGTAATACAGAGTTGCAGCTGCAGTGACCAGCATTTATAGGAACAAGGTAAACTCAATGAAGGGTTATTATTAAAGTTTCCTCATATCATGTCCAAGTACAGAGGATGCAGGGTGTACCTATAACAAGGCAAACTAGGCTAGCAGTTAATCGGAGGGACGGCAAAATGAAAATTCATTTAAAAAAATGCAACTTTCTATTGTTAGTAGATCTTATAATTATTAAGATGTTGGAGCTGGATGTTTGAAACTCCCAGTAACATGAGAAAAAGGCGGTGGTTCCTGTTACCCCTTCCCCCTCAGTTTAAACACTTATCTGTAGAATCCATTTGTAAACAGAGAGGAAAGACCAGCCACTAGATACATTCTAGTAGGTAGCTTATCTAACCAACATTTAAGGCCAGATAATTGACCCATTGAGCTCAGTAGCAGGAAGAGGGCGGTTATATTGCCACTAACACCTCTTTCTATGCAATTAAATATTCTACTAGCTTTTCCCTCTTCCTGACTACACTGCTTGCTGACCTTCATATCATCTGAACCTATAACTCCAAGATCTCTTTCCTCTGTTATTGATATTACATCACCATCCATCCTGCATTCTACTTTCAGTGAACACATCACAGAAGTTATATACATGGCATGGAAGTGACCTTGAGAAAATGGAGTATAATTAATGTTCTGTTGATGTAGCTGTGAGCAAACATTTGAAAACTCCCTGGGGTATATTTACTAAACAGTGGCTTTGAAAGAGTGGAGATGTTGCCTATAGCAACCAATCAGATTCTAGCTGTCATTTTGTAGAATGTACTAAATAAATGAGAACTAGTCTGATTGGTTGCTATAGGCAACATCTCCACTTTTTCAAAACCACAACTAGATAAATTTACCCCTGAGTTTTTGTGACACATAAACAAAAAACAACTTCTCACTTCCCCTCCCAATCTTCACAGAGTACAAACACCAATATGAACCTTACTAATTCAGATGTAAATGTTTTAGAACCTTGGAGTGTAAGTGATATATTTACTGGACAAGTGATGTAAATTAAAGTCCACTGGAAGAAGGGGTCTATTTATCAAACAGGGAAAAGATTAAATCTAGCTTCTCCCTATTTAAGAATATTTCCCTCTGGATTATAAATGGGGTTCAAAAGAAAAAAAAATGGTTTCATTGTTAAAATAAAGCATTTTTCTTTTTTTTTTTGTAAATAAAGTTCTATTTTTTTACTGTTTGTTTTCTTTTTTAATTTATTAATTTTTTTTTAGTGAATCTTAAACTGGAGGTGCCTAATACCCTATGCCAGCCTAGCAACCTGGCAGCAGAACTTTTAATGATAAATTGGACAAAAGGAGATTTTCTGCTCAGCCAGCATTTTCAGGTTTTTACAAATGTATACTAATGTCAAATAAGATTAGAACTGTGCAAGTTTTAATTCATGTTAGAATCAGCTCCTGCTTATGAAACTATTATACCATTTTTTTTTACATTTCTGGAATCGTACAGTAGTTTATATTAGTCACGCAATGGTCCATTAGAGACATTCATGGTTGGAGATTCCTTCTCAAAGGAAAATCTGACCTTCACTAGGGAAATTGGATAATTTGGCTGAGCTACAAACAGATTTAATCTCATTTTCAGGCATAATGAAATCTTGGCTGGGATTAAAGACTAGAAGCTTTAGTGCAGGGAGGAGGGTGGGAATAATGGACGTACATTTATATCTGAATCGTTTTAGGTCATGTCACTGGCAATGTGGCTGAGACATGGAGATTTTGTTGTCCAATCAGGTTGTTCTAGATGTTCAAACCTAGAGGAATAACTGGAGGGGGGAGGGGCGGGTGGCCAGGGTGCAGACAAGAATAGTCGTTGTGGGGCGCAATACGACATTGGGAAAAGAGGATCAGCATTACATAAGCATTACATGCAACAAACATTAAAAAGCAAAAAGTAATGTTAAAAAATGCAGCGGGGTGTTTACAGTGAATGTGTAATTCTCAGTATCTGTTTCTTTGTATACATGGACACCAGCAATGTGAAATTACTTTATTATGTTTAGAAATGTTATAGACACACAAACCTCCACATTATACCTCCCAACAGCCATGACTATCATGTGACAGACACTATTTTCAGGGGTCAAACTGTACAGAGCCCGAGGGGTACTGCCTTACAGGAAATGGGTGTGGTGGCATGGGGCTGGAGTGGATCATCTGCTAAAATTTACTGGCTACTTAGACAAAATAAATAGGTCTGGTTAGCAAACTAGACTCAAACTAGATAGGGATTTTCACATAATCCTGCGAAACTGGATATACAATTTAAAGGGCATTTATCAATTTAACTCATACTTGGGAGATCTGAGATTTAACTCTCTCCGGGAGATCGGTGGGAGAGGTGGGCATGTGGGGGCGGGGCTCAGTAATTCATGTCTTGGCCCCGCCCCTACACTGACATCACACTGTATAGCCTATTATAGCACGATGATGTGCAAATGGCGTCATTAGCCCAATCCCCTGCCACTTAGCTTGACGAAGGGCCAGCAACCGGGAGGTTTGCCTGCTCTCCAGGGAGTCCGGAAGGACTCCACGAAATTCATGAGCCTACTGGAGATTTCGGGAGAGTAGGTAAGTATGGATTATCCTGAATTTTTTTAAAAGCTCAGCGCATTCACTTCTAATGCCCAGCCTTCTGCCTTCTGCTGCAAACTAAATGTATTACAATTTGCTTTAACATCCTAATATCGGATCTCATATTATAATAATTATAGATTTAAATTTTGAATATTGATAGTGGATGTAATTTATTTTGAATTTTTAATCACAAGCACACTTTTTTTTTATTTATTGGCTTTTAATTATTTTGCTCTTCATTCCGACAATCCTTGTCTTGCTTGTTTCATTTTTAATGTATTTTCAATAAAATGTATGTTTTATGTATGGGTTACCCCCGAGTGCCCCAAAAATACTGTTTCTTCTGGCTTTCTAGTTTTTGTGTATCCCCAATGTTCTAAAATCCACCCTGGACCTGGTTATGGATCAGAGTGTGAATACAGACTGTTTGGTGTCTATGCCATCTGGGCACTGGGAGTGAGCAGTAGCTGATGGGAGAACTTCACTGAGACAGCCAGATCAGATTATGGTAACTGGTACACTTGATGCCGATGACCTCATAGAAGAAATAATGAAAGGTTGGCGGAACATCTGGTCTCTGTCTCACGGCAGGAACAAAACAGAAAGCTATATATGAGTGCACTCCATAGGGACATAATGCAGCCAAAGTATTACCTATGGATGTTGGTGAGTACTACAGAGGTTTATTTATTTATTTCAAATAAAGTTATTTTTAAAACGGAGGTGTGTGTTTTATTTACTACAGGTCCCAGCAGAGCCTGGGTGCCAGGGCATGCTGGTACTTGTGGTTTCTCCGTTTATATTTACAACATGCTGTCACTGCTAGAAACGACTACCATTCCTGGGACTTCCACAAACCTTTGGATTGACACTAAAGAAATCAGCTATAGTTCTTTACTCAATTTATGCTGCTATACCTAACGTAACCAACAGAAAACCCAATAAGAATGACATACATGTTAATATATGTGTAACAATTCTTATGGCTATTGTTTTATATGAATGTATTTCTTGTCTGAGAGATTCCTTGATACATTAACACTCAGGTTTACACTTTTATACTTTTATTTTGTATTATAGAAGCTAAATAAATATTTTATGTGTATCAGACATAAGTGTTTTTTTATATATACATGTGTATATAGATACAATCTGCATTGTAGATTAATTGATCTGTACAAGTGCAGTCCACAGTTTGACTATTGGAATTAAATAAAAACAAAACAAAATACAGAATCAACAGGCGCTTCACCCAGATGCTGCAATACACCAAATAGCCCAAAAACAATCTCAGCTGTAAACATATATATATATATATATATATATATATATATATATATATATAGAAGAACTGACAAGCGCACCAAATAAATTAGCAAATCTTATAAACATATTGAACAGTCTATATCATCATTTATTTATATAGCGCCAGCAAATTCCGTAGCGCTTTACAATTGGAAGCAAACATTAATAAGACAATACTGGGTAATACATACAGACAGAGAGGTAAGAGAACCCTGCTCATAAGCTTACAATCCAATTCTTTGAACTTGGAGATCCTTTCAATCCGGATCCCATGTGATTGTACTTACTGGAAATCAAACTTCAAAGAGCCAAAATGATTCCAAAGGAAATCAATACTTTCTGCTACGCTTCTAAAACCGACGACCCTCTCAAGATCTTGAGAAAGGCTCAGAGAGAGCTGAAACGAGTAAATGTGGAAGGTGGCAACTTAAGATTGTGTTGTAACCTGTGGACTCTTCCTGGACGCTGTTGTCTATATTTATGTATGCTGCCCGATCCAGAGTATGAGCAGTATGTACTATATGTTTATGACATTGTGAACATGGTACGGGTCCATCTACCTTTGTGTTTATTTTTAAATGTGAGAGAATCTTAATAAATTTATACATAACCTACTGGAAGGTATTATGCTATGTGCGGCCTTTCTATATTTTCTGACATGTGATCGGACTTCTGGACCAATGAGAGGACACACATTCCATTAGCGGTGGGAGTGTTCTTTTGTTCGGACGCCGACTGCAGGTATGCACAGCCCATACTGTTGTTAACTTGGTCCTCTTCGGGAGATATATAGACAACTTGTTTTTCATTTGGGATGTGGATGAGGATTCTACTCTTTGCTTTATAGAGCACCTTAATCACAACCCCTTCAATCTTACCTTCACTAGTACTTATCACAAGTCAAGTATTAACTACTTGGATATAACCCTGGAAATCATGGATAATTCTATACAAAATTATACCCATTGCAATAGCTATTTAGACTACGACAGTAGCCATTATAAAATGTGGCTACAGAATATACGTAAAGGACAACTGAGACACGTTAGGTGAAACTGTACGATAGATAAAAAAAATCATACGACAAGCAGATGATTTAATTGCCTCCTTTAGAGAGGAACATCACCCATAAAAGATGATTGCTGAGGCTCTGTCTGAAATTTCGAAACTGAACTGAGATAACCTTTTGCTGAAATTAGACCAAAAACTCTAATAAATAAAAACTCACAAAACTCTAATAAATCACAATACACACAACAACTTAAATAATTCAAATAAATATTTTTTCTTTATCACAAAATACAATAGTTCAACCCAAAAAAAAATCTAAAATATTGTTAAGGAAAACTTTCACATCTTGAAATTGGATCCTGTTTTTAAGTCTAATTTAGATTTGCAACCAGTAGTGTTTTTTTAAAATAACAATCTCAGTAATCTGGACACACAGCTTGAGGACGCTATATCCAGAGGGCTCAAATGAGACTACTGAATTTTGACTGTATTGATGGGGATCATTGTAATGTATTTACAGTCTTGTTATCTTTTTTTAAAGCTTAAGACTGTTATTAATACAGCAAAACATATATTAACAGTCTTTTCTTTGGGTTGGTTTCTTTAAGCCGTCTATTATATTGCTGTTTTTGCAACTGATTCAGTTGTGATAAATAATTTTGTTTATATGTATTAGATTTTAAATATTTCATTCCTTGACTTATGTAGTGCAGAGTTTATAATCTTTTGGTTGTCTTGTGATGGATACTAAAGGGTTATACACTATTGGTATCTCCCTTATTACTATACAGGTTAATCCTGTGACATGTCAGACCAAAAGAAAATACTATCATACAGGTTTAGTAATAATCAATGCTACATTTTTTTTTATTATACTTTGTGATAAATATAACAGATTAATATAATTGTTTTTTTGGTATATACTAGCACTCTGACAATAGTACGTGTTTCTAACTAATGAAAGCCCTAACATGACTGGTTTTTGGGCTTCTAAATAACCAGCATAGAGTGCCAGCTGAACAATTCCTTCTGATGAAACTGTAGGTCTAAGCGGAGAAACACGTCAAGGATATATATGATCCCTTCCCTGAATCAAGAAAATATCTGCTCTCGCCGCTCTATTCTTATGTGCCTGTTTCACGCCTAATATACAGACAACCAGACTCGCCTGTTTAGCATTCCACTGTGGAGCTGTCTCCTTTGACAGATAATTACTACTCCTGAAAGTATATAATTACAACTATCAAGACTAGAGATGCTCAGGCTCGGTTCCTCGAGAATCGAACACACCCAAACAGCATATCAGAGTTCCGAGCCGGCTGGGTACTTTCATATTATTTTGGATTTGAAAACGAGGCAAAACGTCATCGTTACGTTGTCGAATCTCTGGATTTTGGATCTCTAATCAAGACCTACATCATTTACATCCTATGCCTCTTTCTAAGGCTAAAGTCTCAGGGGAGCCTATGTTCGTTCACAATACGTTTTGGTAACTATCTGCTTTCTATTCGGCTCTTCTATTAGGATCCATATAATCAATCTACGGGTCCAGTATTTCTTGTGGAACAGTAAATGATATCAGACACCAGCTATCTCTGATCGGCAGACCTTACAATTATTGGGATCTCTGATTATTGCCTCGTACCACGGCTAACGACTCAGACTAACGCTTATCACCATTTCTGTTCCGGTTTGTTCCTAAAAAGACTTGCGTGAGAACATAATTGATTCATTTTATTTTCTATTATTTATGTTTATATTTATATCTATGGAGCTACATTTACAGAGCCTACTACCAAGACTGAGTGAGAGCATTTTTAATTATATGTTTTTAATATTTGGGATTATATATAAAAGCTTTGGTTTCTATATGCTGGTTTCTGTCTAACTTTATATAAATCGCAATATATGGGTTTGAGGTACATTTAGCGAAGCCATCTCTTTCCCATTCTTTCTTTGTATTCTATTAGGGGCCTATTTATGTAGCACCGCATATTATGAAAGATACTTTTCAATCCTCATCGCATAGATGAGGATTGAAAGATAGCTCATATTTATTAAAAAAATCAACACAGGAACAGCTGTTCTCACACTTACCTTTCACGGGCTCTTCACTTGCGGTCCTCTGCGATGTGGTTTCCGGCTTGCTTTGAATCCCTGTGCGCATGCGCCAACCGAAAAGCTTGGACATGCGCACAGAAATCTGAACTGCAAGATAGTGGGTCATGTGACAGGAAGGGATCACATGATCCCTCCACACATGCGCAGTCCAGCTCTGCTCTTCGGAGCAGAGCTGTCGGCAGTGAAACTTTTCAATTATGTTAATTTCGTTCATTGTTAAATAGCGTTACTGTGCACTCCCCATACACTGTTATGGGGAGTGCTCAGAAAAATTATAAGAGATGCAAAGCAGCAAATATCTGCTGCAATGCTACAATCATAAATAGCAATTTAGCGATTAATCCCGATTTAACATGGGGGAAAGTTTTGATAAATAGGCCCCTTAGTCATTAGGCCTGGAGAGGCGATACAGAGGAGGGCAGGAGTGGGTAACAGTAGTCTGAGTACGCGGACACAGACATGCCTGTCAGAAGGCATATTTTTGGCAGGTGCTGGAGGGCTGGTGCAAATATACACAATGATGACTGTCAGCAGAACTATGTAGTTGCTTCTGATTGGCTATTTGTGGTTCAATTTGTTAGATCAATTAATTAAATTAGCAACCATCTATTGCCATCACTTAATTGTTATACAGCTGCAGGGTAGACCATTTCCATTTAATTTTCTTTTTTTTTTTTTAAACGTTTTATTTTTGCAAGGTCATGAGAACAGCATAGGACAAATGACAAAGTGCATACTGATAGCATAAGTATACAGGAGGAAACCATATCAGCCATCGGCATGAAACATAAGAGGATACTAAGTCAACCAGTCTAACAATTTTATTAATGACAGATGACCTAAGGTTTTATAGAAAGAGGAAGAAAGAGAGAGAATACATAGAGGAGGAAAGGAGAGAGAAATGAAAGAGAAGAGGAGAGAAGGGAAGGAGTGAGTGACTAGATCCATTGTTAGTTGGAAAAAGATCCAAGAAGAAGAATGAGGTTTTGAAGCGGAGTTAAATAAAGGGTGGGCATGCCTGGAAGAAGGATAACCATGGGTCCCAAACCCTGGAGAAGGCTCCGGAGGAGTTTCGGATAATACTGGTCATGTATTCCATCCGTACAATCTGCCAAATTCTGTTGATTATGGACTGCATGGAAGGAGGGGATTGTGAACGCCAGTCTGCCGCTATTTGGCAGGTAGCTGCCGAAACAATATGTCTAATCAATTTGTTCTCATGTCGGGATGCCGAGGGAGCCCCCATAGGGAGAAGAAAAATTTTTGGCTCCAGGGGAATATCCACCAGGAGAATTGAATTAATCAGGCCTCTTATCTGGGTCCAGAAGCCTGTCAATTTTGGGCACGACCACCATATGTGGAGAAATGTGCCTTCATGGGAGCACCCTCGCCAGCACCGATCAGATGAATCAGGATGGATTTTGCAAAGACGCGAGGGCACATAGTACCACCGATAAAGCATCTTATAAAGATTCTTTTTAATTCTTACGCAGATGGAACTAGAGGTGGCGTTCTCGTAAATTTCAGACCATTCCTCTTCCAGTAGCTCTTCTCCAAGGTCCCGTTCCCAGGTTAGTTCATGGGGGGGTCTAAGAGAAGAAGAAGGGGAAGCAAGTTCCTGGTAAAGCATTGATATCAGACCTTTGGTTGAAGATTGGCGTAGACAGAGGGCTTCGAAGGTGGAGAGAGGTCGGGCTAGCAGGCGATCTTTAGCAACACTATGGAAATGGCGAAGTTGCAAGAACTGATAAAAGTGCTTTGAGGGAATGTGGATCTGTGATTGAATTTCAGAAAACTGAGGAAAAGTTACTGAGGTGGATAAATGATTGAGGTAGATGACTTCCCGCGAATACCATGGCTGGAATGAGTTATGATGTAGTCCGGGAGGAAATTCCGGAGAGTTGAATAGCGGAACAACCGGAGAGGGATGGGGAGATAAGGCGAATTTTTGGGATGATGAGTTCCAGATGGATAATGTGTGTGAGACTATTGGGTGAGATAACAGACGTTTGGGGTGACGAGGCCTCGGGACCCATAGGAGAGAGGATAAGGAAAGCAGTCCCAGACCCTCTGCCTCAATTTTAGACCAAACTCTGGCTTCCGTCCGACCAGACCATAGGACACACTGAGCAAGTTGGGCGGAGAGGTAGTATCTTTGAAAATCAGGAATCCCTAGACCTCCCCCCCGCGGGGACCTCTGAAGAACTTTAAGTCGGACCCGGGGTCGTCTGCCCGACCAGACAAATCTGGAGACATGGAATTGTAGGAATTTAAAAACATATGGCGGTATGCGGATGGGGAGAGTCTGAAAGAAGTAGAGCAGCCTAGGGAGGATATTCATTTTGACGGCATTAATGCATCCAAGCCAGGAGATATAGAGCTGTGACCACGATGTAAGGTCTATTTTGATTTGATCGAGTAGGTGAGGAAAATTGGCTTGAAATAGATGTCGATAGTGCTTTGTGATGGAAACACCCAAGTATTTAATTTTGCGGCGACCCCAGTGAAAAGGGAAGGAGCGTTCTAATAATAACTTGTCTGTAGCTGATATATTAAAGTCTAGAACCTCCGTCTTATCTGGATTGATCTTGTAGCCCGAGAAATAGCCATAGAGATCTAGTTCCTCTAGGAGGGGGGGTACCGACGTTTTGGGATTAGTGATAGTGAGCAAAACATCATCTGCATATAGGGCAATCTTATGGGTAGAGGGGCCCACCTGTATGCCAGATATCTCATGATTGTTACGAATTCTTACGGCCAATGGCTCGATGACTAGAGCAAATATCAGTGGGGAGAGGGGGCATCCTTGACGAGTGCCGTTCGTGATCAAAAAGGGCATCGAGGTCAGACCATTAGCGGAAACAGTAGCTGACGGAGATCGGTAGAGGGCCAAAATACCTGTCAGGAATTTGTCTGTGAATCCCACTGCTCGAAGCACACCCTCCATAAATGACCAGGAGATGCGATCGAACGCCTTTTCGGCGTCGAGCGCCATGACGAGAGAGGATAGATTATCATTGTTTATCGTGTGGATTAGATCAATAATCCTTCTGGTATTATCGGGGGCTTGGCGCCCTGGAATAAAGCCCACCTGGTCAGGATGGATGAGGGCTGGAAGGAGTGGATTCAACCTAGAGGCCAAGATTTTTGCAAATAATTTTAGGTCAACATTTAGTAACGAGATGGGCCTGTAACTAGCGCAGAGAGAGGGGTCTTTTCCCGGTTTGGGAATTACAATTATATTAGCCCTGGTGGTGGCGGAGTCGAAGGGAGCCCCCCTAGCACTTCATTGAAAAATTTTGTCAGGTGAGGACCGAGGACCGAGGCAAACTTTTTATAGTACTGGGGGGTGAGGCCGTCCAGGCCGGGAGCTGAGGAGGATTTCAGGGACTTAACTGCTGCCAATACCTCCGATAGAGTAATGTCTTCATTCAAGACAGATTGTTGTGTGGTAGTAATTTTGGGGATGGGTGTAAATAAAAGGTAATCGGACAGGATGGGAGGCTGGGGGTCCCGACGAGGGGAGGGAGCATCGAGGTTATAGAGGGAGGAATAGAAGTCCCTGAATTCTCTAACTATCCCTGTTGGGTCATAAGTTACATCTCCAGAAGGAGACTGTCGAATTTTATCAATATGTTTCAAGGCTATTTTTTTCCGGAGCTTTCTAGCTAATACGGAATCAGCTTTATCCGCCTTATCATAATACCGCTGTTGGAGCTTCTGCATCGTGACAGCTGCTCTACGGGAGAGGAGGGTATTTAGTTGGCCCTTCAGTGACGCAATTTTGGGAAGTAGGGTTGGGTCGTGGTGAGTTTGATGCTGAGTAAGGAGTGAAGCTAACCCACTTTCCAGGGATAAGATTTCCTCAGCTGCTTTCTTTCTAGCTGCAGCTGATTGACTAATTAATTGGCCTCGGATGGTAGCCTTGTGAGCCTCCCAAACAATTCCGGGGGCAACATCAGGGGTTGAATTTTCCTGAAAGTAATTAGTAATGGAGGTCTTAATGTCTAGGCAGATAGATCTATTAAGTAAAAGTGCGTCGTCTAGGCGCCATCTACTGCGCTGGGGGGGCGGTTTGAGGAGATCTAGTACGAGGGAAACACCCGAATGGTCTGTCTCCATTTAATTTTCAAAAGAATAAATGGCAAAATGGGAAATGCGTCTTTCACGTTTATGAAAAACACATTGTTCCTCTAGTCTATCTGACCGCATTACCCTATATGTACATAACATAATGATGTATTACTACCCCTACTCCTAACATATGTGTACCCTATGCTTCCATCAGGTGTACATATAAACACTGATGTAAGTACTGTATTTATTTTCACGTGTTCACATTGTAACATGTGTCCAACTTTACATATGGATGTACGTTCTTTTGTACGTATGTCTTTTCTTATGTACTTTCAGGGCAAAAATGTGTTGAGTCATTTAATCAATTAAGGACAAACTGCAGCATGTGAAAGGTGTAAACAGGACACTGGGATCTGTAATCTCCTAATGAATAAAACCCATTTATCTCATTATAGAGTTTCCTAGTTATGTAACCAGTGTTGCTGCATGTGACAGTGACAGCTTTCCCCTTTAATTAGCTTAATTAGCTAATTATTACAGCATTGTCATCGGCTTTGTTCTCACATCTATATGTCAATATTTTGTTTCTTCTAGCATACACATATAGGAAGTTAGAGATATTTTCTTACCAGACCTTATCTGCTCAGAAAAGTATCCACCAAAGTATTTCCAGTTCTTAGTATTAGACTGTAATGTATTGAGGGTCACAATGATTTCCTTTTTGTATTCTAAACCCAAACTATATTGAAGCATGCTTGTTTGCTGTATATGCTGCATATATTATAGAGCGTGTATACATATTTATATTGCCATAAAACTTTGCGTACATTCTGGGAATGTTTAAATTGAATTAATAGCATTTTTTTAATTGCCATAGTTAGGAATCTACCCCAAAGATCTAACTGATGATTTTTTTAAGTCAATTACTTCTTTAAAACATTGCTTTTCAATGTCCTACCTTCCAGATTAAGTTTTATTTGAATATAATTACATTTCCCAATAACCGTTCTCCATTAGGAAGATGAAATTAACATAAAAATGGAAAAAGGTACTTATGAAATCATCCATTCATACAATATGTGCTAAATACATTCTTAATTGTCTTAGAAAGTCTAATGAAAATTTCAATGAAAGTTTCAAATCCTTTGTTCTATACTGTGTAATCCGGGCACACTAGGATACTGCAATACAGCTGTAACAGAATACTGACACGCCGTCTGAAGATAACCAGAGGAAGAAGATCCACGGCTGAAGTAGATACACTACAAACACCGCTCAGAGGGTCTGATTCATCAAGGCAGGCATTGTAAGCACAGCTTGCGTTTGTTCAAAGACGCACGTAAATCGGCTCTGCGCACTCCCGAGTTCAAGGAGCGGATCTGAAGATACGTGAGCTAATGAATTTGGGTGTAGTTCGCTAAGCTCTACTACACAAGACACTGCAGGATATGTCCAATTATGAATATGCTAAAGAACACACATGTTATATCATCCATACGTGACCGCATCACTACTGATCAGGACTAGCCCTGCAGCTGGAGCAAGAGATACAGCAGGAAAATAAGTAACTCTGAGATGCCCAGAGCTTGATTCGGACGTGGCCGCATGCGCTTCAGTTTGGCACACCCTTACTCTACATTAACAATGGGCAAATGTCAGGCGGCATCCTGGCTTGCTTACCTCTCAGCGGGGACGGACCTCTTACTCAGCCCTATATGATTGTGTCTCATTGCCAGGCAACGAGACGCTACTGTCAGGCTCCTCTTCCACTGGCTGGGTGGCACCTGTGCCCGTCGCTAGGTGACAGGACACTCTTCTGCCCGGTGTTTCGGCGGTCAGCGACGTCACTGACAGCCTCCTTTAGCCTCTATTCAAAGTTCACTCTGGTAGCATGTTGCTGCCAGGGTATTAGGTCATTACCTGCTCCAGCGCCTGTTACTTACCTGTCTCCTGGTTCCAGACTCCGACTTGACTATTCTTTGGTTCCTGTGTTTGTTACCGACCCGACGTGTTTACTATCCTTTGGCTGCTGATTTGGATCCTGCTTGATACCTGTTACCAACCCGGCTTGTTCATTACTCTCTTCACTGCCCACCTCACCAGCAACTGACTTGGAGGGCCGCGACCTGCAGCTGAGCCCATACTACCTTGCTGGAGTCCCTGGTAAAAACCAGGAGCGTGTTTAGACTCCGCGCCTACTAGCTCAGTAGCGCCAACTGCTGGTAGGTGCCTGTCATCTCATCCCAGTGATACGTGACAGCGAATACCCCTTCACTCCCAGAAATCGTAAGCTGTAGTAAGTGTCCTCTGTGTATGAAAATTAATTGAACGTTGCTGTGTTTAGTTGTGTATGGTCCAATTCTGAGAATGTGCAGATTAAATTTACAGATTATACACAGAAAATCGGCATTTACATTCCTTCATGAATCAGACTCTTTGTGTCTTGACTTAACCCTGAAGGAAGTGCTCTATACATTGGGAAAGGTTAGAGGTGAGTGAACCTATCCCTGAGATTATTAGTCTGCCTGGAGGGTATGTGGAGTATTTAGGTCATTTAGGAAGGGAGCAAATGACTGGTATTATGGGATGCTGTTTTCAGAAACTAATATTCTCTTTTGGTGAGAATATGTGGTGGTGTTAAGGATCCTATGTGCGACTGTTATGTAATCCTTTTTTTTTTTTTTAAAGTAATACTAATACCCCTCCCTTGTCTGCTGGTTTTATTGTGATAGTGTCATTGATCTTTAATGTTTCTAATGTTTTTCTTTCTTTTCTACCTCTTTGTCTATATTACCCAGTGTTGTGTATTATTGTATTTGTCCCAAATTGTAAAGCGCTACAGAATTTGCTGGTGCTATATAAATCATCAACATTTATATAGCGCCAGCAAATTCCGTAGCGCTTTAAATAAATGTTGATGATGATGATGATGGGTTGTTTGTGTGTGGTTTTTATATTAGTGTTTTCTAGTTCATCAGTTATCATTTGTTTCTAAAGTTTCAATGTAACTGCTTCTTAGCTGCCATGGGTAAAAGGTAGATGATTGTCTGAGATCTGTGTGTTTGTATTTACGGTTAGTTAAATAGTCGTATATGTGTGTATGGAGTTGTGAAAATATTTTTGTTATTCAGATTTTTCTAACAAAGTTCTAAATATCGAAGTAAGTTTCAAACTTATCGAGCTGTCGAGTGGGTGTGAGTTTTATGCCTGTTTAGTAATGTGGTTTCATCCTCTGTTAGTTTATGTTCACTTAAGTTGAATATGCCAATAGGAGATTATGTTCTAGTTGATGAGTCTGTTTGTGTTTTTTGCCCTCTCCTCCCTTCTCTCTTGCCTCATCTAATTCTTCTAATCTCCTTATTGTTGTTGGATATTTTGGTGTTCTGCTTGGGATCCGGGGCATGTGGGGGGTGTGTGCCTACTCCTAAAAAATGTCAAGAATGTTCAATTGTTTCCTTAACAACGGTGTTTAGGGGAGTCTCTGGCTGTATGTCTGGGAGTTCCTTCTGGTTTATGACCATCTCCCTTGTTTAATGCTTCTGGAATCTCATGTGTGTCTAATTCTTACAAAGGATTCTAAGGCTAATGTTTGGTATCTAATGTCTGAAACTTCCTTTTATAGAGACTGAGATATCTGATTCGCACTGTGAATTGGTTCTAGTCTTTAAACCAAGTTTCGGTGTTGCGAAGATCCTCACATCTTTCCTTATGTGTTCTTCTGACATGAATTGTTGGTAGGTAGAACCTAAATTTTTCTATAATGGATTCTTGTTTGTATTTGGTGATTTGTGTGGGTGGTGTCTCTTTAATCTACTGGTCGGTCTGATGGGGTCTTTTTATAAGTGTTTTGTGGTTGTCTCTCTTAATTCCATATTTACCCCTTAATATGTTCTTTTGTTTTCTTTGTATTAGTTCATTATCTTCATTTTATGACCTTTGTCCAATTAGTTTATCTAGGTTATTAAAGTCCTCATTGTCCTGGCTGTGTGTGGGTTCATTATGTATCTTTAATCCTTGTGGTATTAAATCTAGGAATATATGACAGGATTGTCGTTCTTTACAATCTGCATCTATTTTGTTCTGTGTTTTCAAAACTTAAAAACAAGTGTGTAGTCGTATCCTTTCTCCGTCCCCTGTGTTTGAGTGATTCTGTATATTAGACCATTATGTTAATGTGTGTATCTTGGTCAGACTTGACCTAGCAATCATTGTACAGATTCTACGTAGTGTGCTGCTTGCGGTTTTAAAAACGGTATTAAGAAAAACAAAATATGCACATGGCGCTCTTAGTGTGGGTGTTGCTCTAGCTGTACAATCAGCTGGAATATTTAGTCAACCACACTAATTGAATTGAGGATACAAGGTCTATTCAGCACTCCTAAATATGATCTTAATAATAATGTGATATCGGTGGATTTAATAATAAAACTGTGGAAAACTTTATGTCCTTTCACGTATAAGGTCTTATTGAATTGGTCAGTGTTTAATTTAGTGAGTGTGTGGAGCCTCCTAATTAATGTGTGAATGGTAGGGATGTCCTGGCAATCCACTCCTATCGTCTAACTGAAAATGATGTGTGAATGGCGTATAAAACAATTTCTGTTAAAAAGGAGTGTGGCAGACTCGCTATTCGAGCTGCTCGTAGCACCACAGCAACACCCACGCTAAGCGCGCCAACTGTATATTTTGTTGTCCTTTAAAGGGGATACGTGGGTGATATATAGCATATGTTATTTATCAGGAGGACCCAAATCGCACCACACAACACCTTACTTTGCACTGATGAAATTGGGTGGTCTGTCGAGCAAGGTGCCTGCCTCCTACCTGTGCTCAGGAGCAGCCCCTGCAATGTAAGAGTGCTCTTTAATGTGCAGAGAGGTTTAGAGGTGCATTTTGCAAAAGTCTAGGGATAGATCCTTTAAACCTTTAGCAACCAATCAGATTCTAGCTATCCTTTAACTAATACATTCTATAGATTTATTGTTAAAATCTCATTGGTTGCTATGGGCAACACCTCCACTTTTCTTTTTTCGAAGGTTTAATAAATCTACCCCTAAGGGGCATATTCAATTGTTTTTTTTCCGCGCCGCCGAAAAACTATTACCGTTAATACGGTAATAGTTAGCTGGATTTCAGCTCGCGGCCCAGGGTGTTTCCACCGAGAATTGAATATGCCCCTAAATGTCACATCAAAGTTCAGCGTCTGTCCTGTCTGGTACCACTCCTTTCAAATAAATAAACTTTACAATGTTTCTCTTAAAATACTACTGTTTAGCCTTATTTATAGCTTAAATAAAACATCTAGGTAAAAGGACACCAGGGGGTACATTTATCAAGCTACGGGTTTGAAAAAGTGGAGATGTTGCCTATAGCAACCAATCAGATTCTTGTTATCATTTATTTAGTACATCCTACAACATGACAGCTAGAATCTGACTGGTTGCTGTTGGAAACATCTCCAGTTTTTCAAACTCGCAGCTTGATAAACTTACGCCATGGAGTGTTGTTATTATGCCACTTTTGTATGTGTGAAACTTTTTATTACATTGCTTGAAATGCGTTTCTCCGCTGAAGTGCAACATTCAGGCACAAAGAGGGCCTCACCCATTTGGTCAATTCCAAAAACCTTGTCCCCCTCTCCCCACCCCGATCCCAGTGCTGGTCCTTTGTCACTCATTCAGTTTTCTTAGTGCCTCCACCATGCACCCAGACTGAGCACTGGCCAGTGACATGAAACAGCAGCAGCTGCCGGATTCTTAGACTCCGCGCCTACTAGCTCAGTAGCGCCAACTGCTGGTAGGTGCCTGTCATCTCATCCCAGTGATACGTGACAGCGAATACCCCTTCACTCCCAGAAATCGTAAACTGTAGTAAGTGTCCTCTGCGTATGAAAATTAATTGAACGTTGCTGTGTTTAGTTGTGTATGGTCCAATTCTGAGAATGTGCAGATTAAATTTACAGATTATACACAGAAAATCGGCATTTACATTCCTTCATGAATCAGACCCTTTGTGTCCTGACATAACCCTGAAGGAAGTGCTCTATACATTGGGAAAGGTTAGAGGTGAGTGAACCTATCCCTGAGATTATTAGTCTGCCTGGAGGGTATGTGGAGTATTTAGGTCATTTAGGAAGGGAGCAAATGACTGGTATTATGGGATGCTGTTTTCAGAAATTAATATTCTCTTTTGGTGAGAATATCCCTACTAATCCTTGATGCAATAGTTTGAGTAGTTAGACTTGAAAGTCTAGTTGGATCCTTTTCAAGTTTGGAATATGTGGTGGTGTTAAGGATCCTATGTGCGACTGTTATGTAATCCTTTTTTTTTTTTTTTAAAGTAATACTAATACCCCTCCCTTGTCTGCTGGTTTTATTGTGATAGTGTCATTGATCTTTAATGTTTCTAATGTTTTTCTTTCTTTTCTACCTCTTTGTCTATATTACCCAGTGTTGTGTATTATTGTATTTGTCCCAAATTGTAAAGCGCTACAGAATTTGCTTGAGCTATATAAATCATCAACATTTATATAGCGCCAGCAAATTCCGTAGCACTTTAAATAAATGTTGATGATGATGGGTTGTTTGTGTGTGGTTTTTATATTAGTGTTTTCTAGTTCATCAGTGATCATTTGTTTCTAAAGTTTCGATGTAACTGCTTCTTAGCTGCCATGGGTAAAAGGTAGATGATTGTCTGAGATCTGTGTGTTTGTATTTACTGTTAGTTAAATAGTCGCATATGTTTGTATGGGGTTGTGAAAATATTTTTGTTATTCAGATTTTTCTAACAAAGTTCTAAATATCGAAGTAAGTTTCAAACTTATCGAGCTGTCGAGTGGGTGTGAGTTTTATGCCTGTTTAGTAATGTGGTTTCATCCTCTGTTAGTTTATGTTCACTTAAATTGAATATGCCAATAGGAGATTATGTTCTAGTTGATGAGTCTGTTTGTGTTTTTTGCCCTCTCCTCCCTTCTCTCTTGCCTCATCTAATTCTTCTAATCTCCTTATTGTTGTTGGATATTTTGGTGTTCTGCTTGGGATCCGGGGCATGTGGGGGGTGTGTGCCTACTCCTAAAAAATGTCAAGAATGTTCAATTGTTTCCTTAACAACGGTGTTTAGGGGAGTCTCTGGCTGTATGTCTGGGAGTTCCTTCTGGTTTATGACCATCTCCCTTGTTTAATGCTTCTGGAATCTCATGTGTGTCTAATTCTTACAAAGGATTCTAAGGCTAATGTTTGGTATCTAATGTCTGAAACTTCCTTTTATAGAGACTGAGATATCTGATTCGCACTGTGAATTGGTTCTAGTCTTTAAACCAAGTTTCGGTGTTGCGAAGATCCTCACATCTTTCCTTATGTGTTCTTCTGACATGAATTGTTGGTAGGTAGAACCTAAATTTTTCTATAATGGATTCTTGTTTGTATTTGGTGATTTGTGTGGGTGGTGTCTCTTTAATCTACTGGTTGGTCTGATGGGGTCTTTTTGTAAGTGTTTTGTGGTTGTCTCTCTTAATTCCATATTTACCCCTTAATATGTTCTTTTGTTTTCTTTGTATTAGTTCATTATCTTCATTTTATGACCTTTGTCCAATTAGTTTATCTAGGTTATCAAAAAGTCCTCATTGTCCTGGCTGTGTGTGGGTTCATTATGTATCTTTAATCCTTGTGGTATTAAATCTAGGAATATATGACAGGATTGTCGTTCTTTACAATCTGCATCTATTTTGTTCTGTGTTTTCAAAACTGAAAAACAAGTGTGTGGTCGTATCCTTTCTCCGTCCCCTGTGTTTGAGTGATTCTGTATATTAGACCATTATGTTAATGTGTGTATCTTGGTCAGACTTGACCTATCAATCATTGTACAGATTCTACGTAGTGTGCTGCTTGCGGTTTTAAAAACGGTATTAAGAAAAACAAAATATGCACATGGCGCTCTTAGTGTGGGTGTTGCTATAGCTGTACAATCAGCTGGAATATTTAGTCAACCACACTAATTGAATTGAGGATACAAGGTCTATTCAGCACTCCTAAATATGATCTTAATAATAATGTGATATCGGTGGATTTAATAATAAAACTGTGGAAAACTTTATGTCCTTTCACGTATAAGGTCTTATTGAATTGGTCAGTGTTTAATTTAGTGAGTGTGTGGAGCCTCCTAATTAATGTGTGAATGGTAGGGATGTCTTGGCAATCCACTCCTATCGTCTAACTGAAAATGGTGTGTGAATGGCGTATAAAACAATTTCTGTTAAAAAGGAGTGTGGCAGACTCGCTATTCGAGCTGCTCGTAGCGCCACAGCAACACCCACGCTAGGCGCGCCAACTGTATATTTTGTTGTCCTTTAAAGGGGATACGTGGGTGATATATAGCATATGTTATTTATCAGGAGGACCCAAATCGCACCACACAACACCTTACTTTGCACTGATGAAATTGGGTGGTCTGTCGA
Source organism: Mixophyes fleayi (assembly GCF_038048845.1). Taxonomy (NCBI): domain Eukaryota; kingdom Metazoa; phylum Chordata; class Amphibia; order Anura; family Limnodynastidae; genus Mixophyes; species Mixophyes fleayi. Next base: position 55,819,665 of record NC_134405.1, on the reverse strand, counting down.
GCAAGGTGCCTGCCTCCTACCTGTGCTCAGGAGCAGCCCCTGCAATGTAAGAGTGCTCTTTAATGTGCAGTGAGGTTTAGAGGTGCATTTTGCAAAAGTCTAGGGATAGATCCTTTAAACCTTTAGCAACCAATCAGATTCTAGCTATCCTTTAACTAATACATTCTATAGAATTATTGTTAAAATCGCATTGGTTGCTATGGGCAACACCTCCACTTTTCTTTTTTCGAAGGTTTAATAAATCTACCCCTAAGGGGCATATTCAATTGTTTTTTTTCCGCGCCGCCGAAAAACTATTACCGTTAATACGGTAATAGTTAGCTGGATTTCAGCTCGCGGCCCAGGGCGTTTCCGCCGAGAATTGAATATGCCCCTAAATGTCACATCAAAGTTCAGCGTCTGTTTGGTACCACTCCTTTCAAATAAATAAACTTTACAATGTTTCTCTTAAAATACTACTGTTTAGCCTTATTTATAGCTTAAATAAAACATCTAGGTAAAAGGACACCAGGGGGTACATTTATCAAGCTACGGGTTTGAAAAAGTGGAGATGTTGCCTATAGCAACCAATCAGATTCTTGTTATCATTTATTTAGTACATCCTACAACATGACAGCTTGAATCTGACTGGTTGCTGTCGGAAACATCTCCACTTTTTCAAACTCGCAGCTTGATAAACTTACGCCATGGAGTGTTGTTATTATGCCACTTTTGTATGTGTGAAACTTTTTATTACATTGCTTGAAATGCGTTTCTCCGCTGAAGTGCAACATTCAGGCACAAAGAGGGCCTCACCCACTTGGTCAATTCCAAAAACCTTGTCCCCCTCTCCCCACCCCGATCCCAGTGCTGGTCCTTTGTCACTCATTCAGTTTTCTTAGTGCCTCCACCATGCACCCAGACTGAGCACTGGCCAGTGACATAAAACAGCAGCGGCTGCCGGATTCTCAGCCGTGAATCTGTCGGCAGCTGTTCCTCCGCGTCTGTCATACGCTGGCAGTGTTCATTTGTTAGTCCCTGGGCAAAAGTTGCCAGCCCTGGCTTATCCGAACACAGAAGTGGTGACTGGCAACTGCAACAATACAAAGCTATACTTATACAAATAGTTTATTTAATAAAAAAATAATGTTTTTTTTTTAGGGTTAAAAAAGGACATTGGATTTCAAAGTGTCACGTTGGCTTCCAAATTGCATAATTGTACAGTGAAAGCGAAGCAGGTCACACTATAACCCTCTGGATATGCAGACCTGTTTAATTACAGTGACACCTTGTGGAAATTCTCAAGGATGCAGCCATGTCACAAGTAGTTATTGTAATATTTTAAAGGTGCTCTAACCCTATATTTTTGATTTGCAGGGATTATTAAGGAATGAATGGATAACAAATATTCTTGTTACAGTACTTGACCTGGTATCTATGATGGCACTAATCTGTTGCTCAACATTTGATGCAGTTTTATTATTTGCTTTCTTTTCCATTTAACCCTATTAGTTACTCACTTTGGCCTTCAGTCAATCAAGGTGAGGTGTGATAAACCTCTCACAATACAATAGCTTTGTGGTGTGTCTTAATGGTATAGGTTATGTGTGAGATTATTGGGGGTATAGTAGTGTAATTAAGACCAACAATAAGACAAAGAGCAGGCAAAGAAGTAGCAGACTACTGCCTCAAATTGCACCTAATTGTCATATCCCTCACATAGGGATAATACAAAGAGATGTGCATTGTATGCGTTCCACCCAGCACAATTAATGAGAGTTATTGTGCATTTAATTTGGTTTGTCCTCATATAGAGCCTAAGGATCAGAAACAAGTTTAATAGTCAAAAGACAGCAAGGGTCAAAGAAATGCCACAAATCGGCAACACATCCAGATCAGGGATATTACCTATAATTGGCACCAAAGTTTTGCCAGACTTGGATTTATGTAGGTGCTAAATGAAATTTGAGGTGTGATCACGACAGGACATCTGGAAGTGACCATGTCTACATATGAAGCAACATGGGTGATAAAGAGTGGACATTCGGCATACTTGCCAAATCTCCAGAATTCCGGGTAGATGTCCTGGACTACCGGGAGAGCAGGCAATTCTCCCACATCCTGCCCACTTCCTAGAGAAATGGCGACACGGGGCCTCCATTTGCCAGGAATCACATTATTTGACTGAATGATCATTGTTCCAAAGCACTTAAAATCGCTGATCGAGATTTTCAAACTGACTTGAAAATTTCATTCAGCGATGGTACAATTTGGTTCCAATTCTGCAGTGGCTATGCACTCTGCAGAATTGCAACAACATATGAGGGGGAAGGGTCAGGCACACATACCTTGGAATGCAGGCTGAGAGCATGGGGGCGGATTCCTGCTGATCGATGGTATGACAGCCAGCCGGTGGTTATGACAGATGAAGAGCAGAGATCTGAAAGTAATCGTGTACAGTGTGTACACATGAATCACCATTCTGATCAGGATTTTTTTTTTCTGTTGTTGGTAAATCGCTAATCCGTTATTTTTCCTATAGTGTGTACCTAACCCAATGCATTATTCCTCGATTTTGCAAAAAGCTTTTGACACTGAGGATCACACTATACTGTTCACAACTGTATATGATGTATCCATACATCATAATGTATTTGTTCCTTGTAAAATACATTAAAATAAATAATACTCTAGTTGTCCACCTAGGTAGGAGGTGGATAGGATACTGTAGTTCAGCATTGTGACTGTACATGTATCAAAAGAGAAACATGGAAGGTATTTGGAATCCTGAGGGTAGATGGTCATTATTTCATGAATCCTGTATGGTCCAATAAACCTAGGTCTTAATATAGCTCTTTGTTTGTTTTTTGGTAACCAAACTCTGACATCTATTTTAAACTTGGGTTGTGGTGTTGGAAGACGATTTTATTTGATGGTAGAATGGACTCAATTAGAATGGACTTTTGTTCCATATTATCATTCTAAAATAATGGAAAAATGAGGAACAAGGTGAATTGTTAAAGAAAAGTTCTGCCCATGACCGGAGCTTGGCCCAATCCCAATGGTGGGCTGAGATGTAACCTCAAAAATTGTTCCAGAGACTGATTGGCCACTGCTTTCCAGATGGTGCACAGAGGAAAATTGTAGATAAATTCTCGGAAGCTTACAAAAGACTTTCCAGAATGAATGAATTGAGAACCTTTATCAGAGACTGTCATTAGGAATAACAGCATTACTTGGAAACATGGACAATAAACAGGGCTTATAATTGGCTTAGCAGAAGGCTAAACAGTAAATCTTATTTTTTTTTTAAACAAAGTATTTATTGACGGTCAAATAGAATACACAATGCAATACAAATACATGTTATATCGTACAAAATACAATGAATAATTTAAATAAAGGTGAGGTGCTCGTCTCACATTGAAGAGAGTACAGGTCAGATTCTATTAGACGATGTGAAAGAAAGACCGGTATTTTTTATGTTAAGAGATAGAATAAGAGGAGAGAAAAAAGAGGGTAAGAAAAAGAGAGGTAAATGAAAGAAAAGGAAGGAAGAGGAGAATTGGGGGTGGCGTGGCAGAAATCACCCTAGAACTAGAGACAGAAAGTAGAGAAGGGAAAGGATTGCGGATGGGTAGGAAGTATGACTAAGTAAAGGGGGAGTGGTATTGGTAGTAAGACATCCATGGGTCCCAAACTTTGTTAAAGGATTTGGCGGAGTTTCGTATAATGCTGGTCATATACTCCATCCGATGAGTTTGCCAGATCCTGTTAGTCACAGCGATAAGTGAAGGGGGAGTGATCTGTTTCCATGGCAATGACATGTGGCCGCAGAAATAATGTAGCGAGCAAGTTTAATGTGGCGTCTATTAGCCGTAAGAAATCCGAGGGGTAGAAGGAAAAATTTAGGGTCGAGGGGTAAAGAAATTTTGAGCACCGTTTCTATCAAGGATTTAACTTCACGCCAGAAGGGAATCAATTTAGGCCAGTCCCACCATATGTGTAGGAAAGAGCCTGCGCCAGAGCATAAACGCCAACATCTGTCAGAGTGGTCAGGTAGCATTTTTTGAAGACGTGTAGGTACATAATACCATCGGAATAGGAGTTTGTATATATTTTCTTTTATTCGGACACAAATTGAGCTAGAGGCGGCATTGTCACGGATTTCCGACCATTCCTCATCATCAAGCAGAGAACCCAGGTCATGCTCCCATGCTATCTCATGGGGGTTTCGAGGAGGATTAGAGGGAAGGTTTAGTTCAGAGTAAATGGTAGATATAAGACCTGACGTTGATGCACAGATATAATGTTTTGATAGTAGTGAGAGGATGAGAGGTTAGACGAGATTTGGTGGTGGAGTGAAAGTTACGAATTTGTATTGATAAAAGTTCTGTGTGGACAGACCAAATATCGCTTGAATGTCTACAAATAGGGGGGATAAGACAATGCGGGTTATGTCATGTAGGAAACGTATCCTTTGGGAGTGCCATGAAAAGAACGAGGAATGGTGTAAGCCTGGAGGGAAATCTGGATTAATAAAAAGGGGAATTATTGGAGATGGATGTGAGGAGAGACCATAAAGTCTTATTGACGAGTCCCACACAGCTAATGACAGGGAGATTGTGGGGTGAGTCAAGGCTTTTTAGGACGATGAGTCCTTGGAGTCCACAGAAGGGAGGCAGGCGTAAGCAATCCCAGATTCTCAGCCTCCAGGGTCACCCAAAGTCTAGCAGAAGTGGGGCCGCTCCATAAGACACATTGAGCAAGTTGGGCTGAAAGGTAGTATTTTTTTGAAATTAGGTATTCCGAGACCACAGTAAATCTTTTTAATAAAGGTAGGCCTACAAAATCCCCCCACAGATAATGACCATGGCTTCTTTGACATAGGTCAGTGGGAGCAGTATGTGAAGATTTACTTCTAGCACACCCCTCACAGGTATCAATCTGCCTTGTCATTCTTTTATAAGGAGGACACCTGGGTGTTCCAGAAAGTATTTCATGTAGGCCTAGATATACCTTAGGACAGACCAACCTTTTGGTACATTTGCCATTTATATCAGCCCTTCACAGAATATAATTATCTTCATTGTGAAAATGTTTAATTTATGTGTTTGAGGACACTGAAGGCCATTAGATGTCCACACACATGTATATAATTACTTAAAACGTAAAGTTCCATGTGGCATAAGGATAACTGGTTTTAGTCAGATTTCAGACTTTTTCAGAAGAATTTCCCAGAATGCCGAGCAGTAAGCCATACCCACAGGACAAGCCCAGATGTAAACTTAGCCGAATGAGCTTTGGAGATTTTGGAAAAGATGGGATTGTCATGATTTTAATCCACTCCTTTCCCTTGACTGTAACAAAAGTATCTGCAGGACAGAAAAATCCCCAGAGTGTTGGTACTGAAGCTTGCACAACATCTTACCTGCGCATGCTTTTATTTTTGTAAATAATACTTTATTGCTCTTGGTTCTGTTGGTATGAACAATCAATTATTGCTATAACTGATTGTCCAACTCTCCTCACAGGTTTCCTTTTAAAGTGACTATGTCCATCAATTTGTTTGTGGCATCCATTGTAACGAAGATCCTCCCTGCACCTTACAGGAATACAAAACCATGAATGTTGTTGTATTTATTATAAATATTTAATGACTTGCTACCCCATTGTACCGCATATCCTACCGACCGTCCCATATGTATTGGTATTTATGCAGGTCTACCTGTTGCCCCATTGTACTCATGCAACTGCTGTCTATGTCTGTATATAAATGTATTGTTATATGACTTGTTTAACGCAGGTCCACCTGGTAAATCCGCTTACTTAACTGTGTTCGCCTAGATCAATAAAATTTGATTGATTGGCATACCCAAAATATTATGCACACATAAATATGGCTTACGTTACATGCTGTCCTAGGCATTACTTCTGCGCAGCCCCAGTCTATAGGGCGTCATGGCTCCCCATCCTAAAAAAAAAATAAAAAAAAATTGAAATCGTTCAGAATTCATCAGACTAATTGAAATGTTAATAGGTAAACAGCAAATCATTATGATACAAAATAATAAAAATAAAAATAATGCACAGTCTGTACTTGCTTGGTGACTGCAGCTTGCCTACTATGTAAGATGTCTATCATTATGGTCACTGGCTTTGTGTTTTGTTTTTTTACATTGTTTTTGAAAATATAAATACATTTCTTAAAATAAATAAATAAATAAATAAAAACAATGACTTAAAAAGGTCTTTCCACAAATCCAAAGATGAGGATTCAATCCATGAACACCACCGACACGGAAGGATCAATGTGTAAACATAATCTTGGCCACAATACAGGACCATCTGCCAGCTGTCTAGCCCAATACAGCTGCCATACGGGTTATAGATATGTACATTGATCTTTCCAATCACAAAACAATATACAGTATAAAAGCAGATATTAACGATAACATAAAGAACAAGTTAAGTGGTGAAAGATACTGAAAAATGTAGTGATATTATCAGAGAGGCAAAAATCAAAAGACAGATAAAGAAATAATGTTGTGCATATAGTAATTACTCTGAGTGACTTATCCAGTAATTAGCTCAGACAGACCTGCAGGGGTAAACTGAGGTACAGGGTAAGACGGACACCTCTGTGATCAGATCAGACCTCATTGATGCTGTGAGGGAAGCCCATCCATGTTTATCGGGTTATGTTAGCAGGCCATGTCTGCTGTACACTATGTACAACACCACATACAATGATCACTTTATAAATACTGGGTGATAAGAATTCTCTGTGGCTAATAAAAAGATTTACAGTTCTGCAAACTAAGATATAGAAAGTCGTTTGACAGATGACACAAGCGGTTGAATAAGTGAAATAAATAATTGGAGAATAATTATGAGAAAGCAATGTAAGGAGTTAAGTGAAGCAGTTTGCGCAGACCGTGAAAACAGTGTACCAGTGTTCTGCGGGCAGCCATATTTAGGATTACCAGTTTGTTATCAGATGCATAGTCTATAAAGTGAACACAAGTATATTAAATCAAAAGTTAAACGTCCTAGGGCAGAGTATTAAAAAACTGACAGACAGATAGAAACGGGCATATCTGTAGGATAAGTGGTCATCACTGGATCTCCTTTGTAGTATAGACATCACAGTGATGTGGTCTCTTGGTTCATATGGATCCTTAAGGTCACAACAAGAGAATAGAGAGCATATATAATATAGAATTTAAAAAATATGGGTAATATACAATCTATAGAACGCTTAATAAATAAATAAGAGCTTACCTGGAGTAGGTTTACGGGTCTGAAGACCCCATTGCCATTAGGAGCAGATGGTGTTGTGTATAGAAAACTCTCCAGAAGGAAAGGGGGGTACGATGAGGGGAATGGCTTTCCTAAATGGAAGCCCTGAAGAGCACTGATCTTCAACTCTTCTGAATACATTTTAACCATAATGCAGTTTAATTAACATAATTAGTGATTGGCTCAACATTATTATGGCAGCACAGTGGCGAAGTGGAGAGAAGGGAGGACGAGCTAAAGGGAGGAGATGGGGGTTAAGTAGATGGTTGGTAGACTTTGAGGAAGAGGTGAGTTTTGAGTGCACGTTTGAAGGAGCACAGAGTAGGAGAGAGACGGATGGAGCGAGGGAGGTCGTTCCAGAGAAGGGGGGGCTGCACAGGAAAAGTCTTGGATTCTGGAGTGGGAAGAGGTGATAAGAGTGGAGGAGACGCGGCGGTCGTTGGCCAAGTGCAGGGAGCGGGCAGGAGTGTGAATGGAGAGGAGGGTAGAGATATAAGGGGCAGTAGCGTTGGAGAGAGCCTCGTAAGTGGTGGTGAGGAGTTTGAAAAGGATTCTGTAGGGGAAGGGGAGCCAGTGTAAGGCAAGGCAGAGAGGGGAGGCAGAGGAGGAGCGGCGTGAAAGGAAGATGACTCTTGCGGCTGCATTGAGTATAGAGCGGAGGGGTGAGAGACGGGAGTGGGGGAGGCCAGTGAGGAGGAGGTTACAATAATCGAGGCGGGAGATAATGAGTGCGTGGATGATAGTTTTGGTGGCATCCTGAGAGAGAAAAGGACGGATGCGGGCGATGTTGCGTAGTTGGAAGCAACAGGCTTGGGCAAGGGAATAAATGTGAGGGGCAAAAGAGAGAGATGAGTCGAGGGTGACACCCAGGCAGCGAAGTTGGGTGACAGAGGAGATGGTGGTGTTATTGACGACAATAGAGAGATCATGGTGGGATGGGAGTCTAGGCGGAGGAAAGACAATGAGTTCAGTTTTAGAGATATTGATTTTGAGAAAGTGCTCGGACATCCAGGAGGAGATGGCGGAGAAGCAGTCGGATACCCGAGCGAGAAGGGTGGAGGAAAGATCAGGAGAGGAGATATAGAGTTGAATGTCGTCAGCATAAAGGTGATACTGAAGACCGAAGTGTCACGATTCAGGAGTATTTCTTACTGGTTTTTGGCACTACTCACCAAAGAGGCGCGGAGTCTAACATGTTCCAGGTCTTCACCAGGAACCCCCGCAAGGAAGTATGGTCTTAGCCCGGGGAACACGCAGGTCGCGGTCCTCAGAGGGAGCAACCAGTGAAGCAAGGATGGAAGCGGTGTCAGGCAGGCCGGGTCAGAACCAAGATATCAATAGATGCCACAGGGAGAATCCAATGTTCGTAGTCAGGAGCTAGCCGGGTCAGGTATCAGGAGCACAGGAGAATGGTCAATAACAAGCCGAGGTCAATTCACAGGTAGCACAGAGGAGGAATGGTCAGGACAAGCCGGGTAATACACTGGAGTCACAGATAGCAAACAACAGGAACGCTGGAGCAAGGATGGGACCTAATACTCTGGCACCCATCATGTGTCAGAGTCAGCCTTTTATAGGGGGAGACAGGGGGCAGGGCTGCCTACGGTGGTGGTGACGCTGAACACCACCGCCGGATACTGTGGATCGCGTCCCGTTGCTAGGCAACGGGACGCGCGGCTGCCGGGACCTGGAAGTGACGACCGGTTGCCTAGCAACCGGCCGTCTGATATCGGAAGGGAGCGCCCGTCCCTGTGCGGAGGATGAGACACAGGGGCGGCGCGTGACACGAAGGAGATGAGAGAACCAAGGGAGGAAGTGTAGAGCGAAAAGAGCAGAGGGCCAAGAACAGAGCCATGCGGGACTCATACGGGGAGAGGGTAGGGGGAGGAGGAAGATCCAGACGTGGATACAGAGAAGGAGCGATTAGCAAGGTATGAGGCGAACCAGGCATGGACAGAACAAGAGAGGCAGAGAGAGAGAAGAGTTTGCAGCAGGAGGGGGTGGTCCACGGTGTCAAAGGCTGCAGAGAGGTCAAGGAGGATGAGTACGGAGAAGTGACCCTTGGATTTGGCTGATAGGAGATCATTAGTAACCTTGGCCAGGGCAGTTTCGGTAGAATGGAGGGGGCGGTAGCCGGATTGGAGAGGGTCAAGGAGGGAATTGTCCGCGAGGTGCCTGGTTAGGCGGCTGCAGACAATCCGCTCAAGTAATTTGGAGGCATAGGGGAGAAGAGAGATAGGGCGATAATTAGCGGTGGGTCAAGATTGGTTTTTTTGAGGATAGGAGAGATAAGAGCGTGTTTAAAAGAGGAGGATACTACACCAGAGGAGAGTGATAGGTTGAAAAGGTGTGGTAGGTAAGAGCAGGCCGTTGGAGAGAGAGAGCGAAGGAGGTGGGAGGGGATGGGATCGAGAGGGCAGGTAGAGGGTGGAGAGGAAATAATAAGGGAGTGAACTTCTTCCCGGTTGTAGGGCTGAAGGAGCACCAGAGTTGGTTGATGGGGGGAGGTGAAGCAATGAGGGTGGCAGGAGAAGGGGAGGAGGATATGTTCAGTCTGATGGCCTCAATTTTGGAAGAGAAGAAAGTGGCGAAGTCAGAAGCGGAGAGGGAAGGCGGGACAGAGTGTGGGGGGGGGAGAGGAGGGAGCTGAAGGTGGCAAAGAGGAGGCGGGGATTGGAGGACTGAGAAGAAATGAGGGACTTAAAGAAGGATTGTTTAGCGAGGGAGGGGGCAGAGGAGAAAGAAGAGAGTATGAATTTAAAGTGGAAGAAGTCAGCTAGGGAGCGAGATTTCCTCCAGACCCTAGTCTATCTCTCTGTCTGTCTGTCTTTGTGTGTGTGTGTGTGTGTGTGTGTGTGTGTGTGTGTATGTTAGGGAATTTAAACTGTAAGCACCAATGGGGCAGGGACTGATGTGAATGAGTTCTCTGTACAGCGTTGTGGAATCAGTGGCGCTATATAAATAAATGGTGATGATGATGATTTGTGCAGATAGAAGAGTTTATTTAAATAGTAAACCAAAGACACCCAGGAAAAGACATGATAATGAAACGCAATGTTTCATATGTGGTCTATCCAACAGCTCCAAACAGTATAAAACTTCTGGCAAGTACAAGAAATACATTTTAAAGTAGTCAGTGCCTTTTTAACAATTACTAGGATTACTGTTTTATAACTGTTTTTAATCATGTTACTTTTGTGTGATAGAAACAGTTATGGGTCTATTTTACATTGGTGACTATTGGCGACAGTAAATATAATTTTGTATCGCTGTGTATACCATAGGGTTCATGTGGGAGCTCTGGCGAAACCCTCGCGCTAAACGAGAAAAAAAAGTAACGCTGCTGGTGAAAGGAGGAAGTGACCCGTGTGGATATTGCGGATGCCTGGCTAAGGCCACACACAGTGATGGGACCCAGCGATGGATCCACAGTGTCATCTCCGGCCGTGATGGAGATCTAAGGACCCCATTGAAAAGGTAAGTTGATGCATCTAGAGATTTTTGGCTCACTGCAGCTTAATAAATAGACTCCTCAGTATTGTAGAACCATATTTTCTTTTGTGTTTATTTAATTCTTGTAAAATAATTTGAACTAGCATTTCTTTACTTCTCACTACAACATTTTCCCATTCATCACTTCAGAGACAAATGTGATAGAGATAGATAGATATATATATATATATATATATATAAATATATATATATATATATATATATATATATAAAATTTGATATAAATCTCTCAATACAATCAACAATAGTCATCCAAACGACTATAAGAGTCCACAGTGTCTCATAGTTGAAACAACACGTTATGGAATAAGCCCTAGGCTCCCAAACTGTGCGCCGCGGCTCCCAGGGGTGCCGTGGCCAGGGGACGGGAAAAAAAAACCCAACAACTTACCAATCCGACGGTGCCCGGGACCCAGCATTCTTCTCCTTCCTTACTTCTCATTGAATGTCAGGCGTGATGTCATCACGCCCGACATTCAGTGACAACCGGCAGGAGAGAGGAGGATGCTGGGTCCCGGGCACCGCCAAATTGGTAAGAAGAAAGAAGAAAAGACAGATGAAATAGAAGAAAGAAGGTAAAGTATGGTAAGTAAAGAAACGGAGGGGAATAGTGATAGAAAACAGCAATGGAGGGGCAAAAGAATGGAGGAGGGGGAAGGGTGAGGATGCAGAGGGGGTAGAGTGGGGATGCAGATGGTGCACAGAGAGTGGATGATGATTCAGGGGCGCAGATTGTGTGGATGATGATACAGGGGCATCCATGACCTTGGATTTATGTGAATCTTTGCAACCTCTCCACTCTCTCAAACCTGCAGTTTAGTGGCGCCCGGCAGTTATTCATAAAAACATCTTTGCTATACAGATGGGATGTGTTGCCCAGAACCCCCTCTTTTGGCCCAGGACCCTGTATGATTCCTGTGGATGTCCCCATCTCCGGGACACTGTTTAGTACCAGTGTACAATTTCTCTCGAATAAGGAGTGTCTGCAAGCAACGGTGAAGCATGGTGGAGGTTCCTTGTAAGTTTGGGGCAACATTTCAACAAATGGAGTTGGGGATTTGGTCAATATTAATGGTGTCCTCAATGCTTATAAATACAGGCATAATACTTAACCAAATACTTAACCATCATGCAGTACCATCAGGGAGGCGTCTGATTGGCTCCAAAGTCTGCAGAAAGACAAGGACCCCAAACATACAGCCAATGTCATTAAAAACTATCTTCATCATAAAGAGGAACAAGTAATCCTGGAAGTTCCTTCAAAAACTGTGTGCAAGTGTACCTAGAAGAATTTATGCTGTTTTTTAGGCAAAGGGTGGTCACACCAAATATTGATTTACTCTAGTTTTCTCTTCTGTTCATTCACTTTGCATTTTGTTAATTGACAAAAATAAACTATTAACATTTCTATTTTTGAAAGCATTCATACTTTGCAACATTTTTTGCACACCTACCTAAAACTTCCACTTTCTAATAATATTACTTACGTGGACTATCCAGCAGGGATGACACTTCATGAAGCATCTTATTGCAAAGGTGGCATCCTATCACAGTACCACACTTGAAGTCACTAAGCTCTTCAGAATGCCCTATTTGTATCACAAATGTTTGCAAATTAAGACTGAATGGCTCAGGGCCGTAACTAGGGCTGTGCGATAGGGACTACCACCCAGGGCGCAACGTTGAAGGGGGGCGCAGTTTAGGAATATTTTAGGTTAACTTGGTTAAAATTTAGGGCTGGGGGGGTGGTGGCATTTGTCTTTCTCACCCCAGGCACTAGAATCCTAAGTTACGGCTCTGGAATGGCTAGGTGCTTGATTTTATACACCTCTGGCCAGGGCCGTCTCTTCCATTGGGCACGATGGGCAGGTGCCCGGGGGCCCTGCAGGCAAGGGGGGCCCATCCGAATCCTATTTTTTTTTTTTAAATACTTACCTTGCGGTCACATCAGCGGTGATCCGGCTCCCTCCCTGGTCCCCTCTTCCATGCTGTGCTCGCAGTGAATGCTGGGCGTGGTGTCACGCCCAGCATTCACTGCAACTACAGCACGGAAGAGGGCAGAAGAGACTCAGCGGCGCGGAAAAAAGAAGAGGATCGGACTTAAGGTAAGTTAAGGGGGGCCCCTATATATATATATATATATATATATATATATATATATATATATAGTGTGTGTGTGTAAAAGAAATATATATGTATGTAAAAAGAAACGTGATTATATATATTTATATAATCACTTTATTTTACACATGTGTATATATATATATATATATATATATATACACATGTGTAAAAAAAAAGTGATTATATATAAATATAATCACGTTTTTTTTTTACATACATATATATATTTTTTACACACACACACTATATATATATATATATATATATATATATATATATATATATATATTTTTTTTTAGGGGCCCGATACACTCCATTGCCCGGGGGCCCATAAAGTTGTTAAGGTGGCCCTGCCTCTGGCAACTGATGGTCTGATTGAAACTCCTCAATTCAATAACTAATAGGTGTGGCCAAATACTATTGTCCATATAGTGTATATCTATATAAATTGCAGCGGTGAATCATTATATTGATACATATTTATGACAACCGCACTAGGGTCACAACTAGACCTCTAAGATTAAATACACGGGCTCTCCTGCTACTCAGTCAGACGTCTGCAATGAACACACACACAGCTAGGTGGCGCTCTAGCTCAGTTATAATCGCTCTGTCTCTATCGTTCGCAGACCGTGCGCGCCCCCGGCACATTGCGCGGTGACGTCACAGTGGAAAGTGGGATCGCGCAGGATCGGAGAGAAGCGGGTGAGAGTCGAGGGGACCGTATTGTGCGGGTAACTGTCCTCCGGGGCCACGGGTGTATGTCTGTGTGTCCGGCCTCCGGGGTGTTGCTGTGTCTGAGTGATGTGTATGGAGAGTGGGCCTGGGGTGACGTGGGCATGTGTGCTGTATGATGTCACTGGCCGTGCGTGACGTCACATAGGTGCTAGTCCTCAGCTCAGTGCTGTAATAGCCAAGCCCTGTAGCCTATTCCCACATGTGTCATATATGTGTCCCTGCACCCAACAGCTGTCACTCTGCTGACACCAGGTCACAGGGCAGCCTGGAGGGGGATCCTTCCTGCTGACACCAGGACACAGGGCAGCCTGGAGGGGGATCCTACCTGCTGACACCAGGACACAGGGGAGCCTGGAGGGGGATCCTTCCTGCTGACACCAGGACACAGGGGAGCCTGGAGGGGGATCCTTCCTGCTGACACCAGGACACAGGGGAGCATGGAGGGGGATCCTACCTGCTGACACCAGGTCACAGGGCAGCCTGGAGGGGGATCCTTCCTGCTGACACAAGGACACAGGGCAGCCTGGAGGGGGATCCTACCTGCTGACACCAGGACACAGGGGAGCATGGAGGGGGATCCTACCTGCTGACACCAGGACACAGGGGAGCATGGAGGGGGATCCTACCTGCTGACACCAGGACACAGGGAAGCATGGAGGGGGATCCTACCTGCTGACACCAGGACACAGGGGAGCATGGAGGGGGATCCTACCTGCTGACACCAGGACACAGGGGAGCCTGGAGGGGGATCCTACCTGCTGACACCAGGACACAGGGGAGCCTGGAGGGGGATCCTACCTGCTGACACCAGGACACAGGGCAGCCTGGAGGGGGATCCTTCCTGCTGACACCAGGACACAGGGCAGCCTGGAGGGGGATCCTACCTGCTGACCCTACCTGCTGACACCAGGACACAGGGCAGCCTGGAGGGGGATCCTTCCTGCTGACACCAGGTCACAGGGCAGCCTGGAGGGGGATCCTTCCTGCTGACACCAGGTCACAGGGCAGCCTGGAGGGGGATCCTTCCTGCTGACACCAGGTCACAGGGCAGCCTGGAGGGGGATCCTTCCTGCTGACACCAGGTCACAGGGCAGCCTGGAGGGGGGTCCTTCCTGCTGACACCAGGTCACAGGGCAGCCTGGAGGGGGATCCTTCCTGCTGACACCAGGTCACAGGGCAGCCTGGAGGGGGATCCTTCCTGCTGACACCAGGACACAGGGGAGCATGGAGGGGGATCCTACCTGCTGACACCAGGACACAGGGGAGCCTGGAGGGGGATCCTTCCTGGGGGTAAATTCAGCACTTAGCATGCCATGGAATATAGGCTTTAAATATATTTGTTCTTGATTATCTGTAAGTTTTTATATACTGCTCTAAAAAAACACCCAGGACCTCAGGTGTTATACAACATCAAAAGTTTATATATATATATATAACATTGAGCCCTAATCAATGCAGTTATCAGATAATGTGTGCCCAGGATTAAAATGTCACCACATTTCTTTGTTTATCCCCACGTGTTGATTTCCTAGTAAGCATGAACTCCTTGTAGCTCTTTTATTTTTAGTAATTGGCAGTGTATATGTTACTGGAGGTGTGATGTGGTTTCACAAATATCAGGGTTTTGTTTCTTGCTAGTGTGGGTTTTATGCTCTTGATATCTGTCCCCTTAGTGGAAGCTGTGCCACCTACGTATGTCTCACCTGTTGTGTTATAGTCTGCACTGTGTCTTATGACAACTTTGCACATGTTTTCCTCTTCATCACTCTATTTCCATTTTTCATGCCCAGTCCTCTCTGTCTCTATTTCTTGTTTTTCCACTGATTTTCTCCTTTTGACCCTGAGTCTTGGCTGCTGTCCCTAAACCGGCTGTCTGTGTCTGTCTCATTCAGGCTGGCAGTTGCATCTTGCATTCCTGCCCAGGAGGAGGAGAAGGAAGGCACGGCTACAGCCAGCGTATGCCCAGTGAGGGGAGGAATTCCACACCCCCAGACCCTGACTACCAAGAGATGCCTGTGCCAGGACGGGCTCTTCTAAGACTGGACTGGAGAGTGGACTTTGGATGTGGGAGCCAGGGTTAAAAGACCGAACTTTGGCATGATCAGTGGGTATCACAGATGAGAGCGAACATTATCAATGGTCTCCAGCTAGAAAGGACTGGGATATTGGTATTACTAACAAACTCATGAAAGAAACATACAGGGTGGGCCAAGGGGGAACTAGAATACTGCCAGTGAGCATCACACGTATGACGTTTACCTGTGGGAACTGCCAGAAAAGGACGCTGGAAGACTGATACCTCTAACAGCCTTTTGGAGCCATTAAAACCTGAACCTCTCTTTACTGCAGACAGGCACCCTATAAAGTTTTACTAGTCCTTTGTTATACCACTGCCATGGCTGCCACCCACTGCCTCCAGCTTCTCCTTATGAAGAAGTAACAAAGCCAGTGATCCGTCAGAATACTGCCTGTACTATTATTTATTACCTATCAGCCCCCCCCACCCTGACACTACCCCTTACCCCCATTCTCTCACACACCATGAGCTCCCTGCTACCATTTGATAGCGTGCTATGCAACCTGTTGGGCCTGTCCCTCACACTGTGGTTTACCCTGCTCCTTGTCTTTATCATCGTACCCGCTATCTTCGGGGTCTCATTCGGCATCCGCCGGCTGTACATGAAAACTCTGCTTTGTATATTTACGGTGAGTTTATTCATTGACGTTGTATAACAGTAATGCAAATTGGATATTATGAATTGTGTCTTACTGACCTGAATTGCATGCTGTGCATATCTGACCTGAAATCTGTATGTGTGTGTGTGTATATATATATATATATATATATATATATATATATATATATATATATATATATATATATATATATATATATATATATATGTATATGTGTATATATATGTGTGTGAATGGAATAGTGAATGTGATTTCCACTGTGTGATGGCAATGGGGAGGCACCGTGCTGGTGATACCGTCTCCTGGAAGTCCATGTTGCCTGGACTGCTGTCCTAGGATTGAATGTCTTTCATGTGTACAGATGACGTATGATAACCTCATTACACACGTGGATGACTTGCAGTTTCACATTTCTTGGCCCTCAGTCTGCAGAGCCTAGCTGGTGATTTTGGCTGATTCCACAAGTACAACCCCCTGTAATGTTTTGTATGTGAAATTGTGAATCAACCCAGCAAATTTCACTATGAAGTCTTGCTGCAGACCTGTAACCTAAGCCCATTGTCAGCTTTTTGTGAAATTGGACAACCTACTTTGTGTCACTGTGTTTGATTATAGCATTTGTTTTAACTTGGATTACTTGTACATCTGTAAAGAATGCTTAAAGGTCATGTGTAGACTTCTAAAAAAAAATTTTATTCCATGCAGTGGGCAACTTTACGCATTGAGAGAGGAGTAAAAGAAAACAGTCACGCTCTGTACAAACCTCTAACTAATGGTAAGTGCAGTCTATTCATTGCCTGCATATATCTTTCCTCCTGTGTGGCTTCTCTGTATATCAGCTCTTTCTCTCCATCTCACATTGACTACTTCTACCACACTTTTGTCTATTTATCTGAAAGTCTTTTCACCCGTCTGTCCGCTACTCCGCGCCCGCCTCTGTCCGCCTCGCACAGTCTCTTCGCCGCACTCCTCTCACCGCACTCTCCTATGTATCTCCTCCAATTTTCAGGAATTATCGCTAAAGAGAGCACGTCCCTGGAGGAGGGCATATGGGAGCTGCGTGGTAACGGCCGTTCTGTTGACAAACCGGAGTTCGAGCTGTCGGACATCTTTTACTTCTGTCGCCAAGGCATGGAGCGCATCATGGACGATGAGGTGACCAAGCGCTTCTCAGCGGAGGAGCTGGAGACCTGGAACCTACTGAGCAGAACCAACTACAATTTTCAGCACATCAGTCTCCGACTCACTGTGCTCTGGGGACTGGGCATGCTGATTCGTTACACGTTTCTGCTGCCACTCAGGTAACTATCTGGTGTCTGTGTGTGTTAGCATGGTCAGGAGATGGACATTGACTTATGATGTTCCTCTGTAGGGTCGCTTTGGCTGTCACAGGGATCAGTCTTCTGGTGTTTGGCACTACAGTAGTCGGATACCTACCTAATGGCCAGTAAGTTTATTCTCATTTATCTTGCAGTGTGTTGTATATTCCATTGCCCTTTGTGTTGTATTACTAGCACATGTAATGCTGGTCGTCCCTTTTTTGCTGGTATTAACGTATTTATTTTTAGAACAGATGTCCTATTTTTATGTCCTACGCTCCATTCTATCTCCTTCCTCTTTCTGCTGTGTCAAACCCCCCCTGCCGTCTATCTGCAATTCTCTCCCTGCCTTCAGAGCTAAGCCGGCCACACACCCTGCAATAATGACAGTGATATTAGGCAAATATCGCAGCATGCATGGCTCCAAAACGAACCCTCTAAGCACCCGATCACATTAGATAGGGTTATTATTGGGCATGTTGGTATTTGTGGCCAGAACATGACTATTATAGTCCTGTGTCCACCATCAGAAAGACATCTGGCTTATGAACCTCAGGTAGCACAGTATTATCCAGTTTGAACAGTTATGTATATAGCCAAATTGGACGGTGCCCCTGGTGTTTGGAGTATGGGCTGAATGTCAGGTCAGGCCAGTTGTAAGATCAGGAGGACCAGCTGGTCATTGTCTGAGGGCTCTCCTTCTATAATGAATTATTGGTACATAATATTGTGTTGCAGGAAGTTATAATGAAAGCCTAGCGCCCTCTGGTGTTAGTATCTCAGTGTTATAATGAATATTGTTACTTCTTCAGGTTTAAGGAGTTCCTCAGTAAACACGTACATCTTATGTGTTACCGGATCTGCGTGCGTGCCCTTACAGCAATTATTACATATCACGGCAGGTAAGTCTCCTCTACCTACCATAGAAACCACATTAGGAAGCATCATGCTGTACTTTTCAAGGTGCACTAGAGAAAATGTTGTCCTGAGCTGCACGGTTATAATATTGTCAGCTAGGGACCCTATATGTCTTATGAAATCTGTAATGTGAATTGTAAGTCTCCGAGTTCTTTCTCCTCGCAGTGAGAACCGACCTAGGAAAGGGGGCATCTGTGTGGCCAATCATACCTCCCCAATCGATGTCATCATTCTGGCCAGTGACGGATACTATGCTATGGTAAATGCTGTTTTGGGTTTGCTGACTTTGAGTCACTGGGCTTGGTGTGGTCTGAGTTTTATAGTCTCTTCTCCCCCCTACTTGTAGGTGGGACAAATCCACGGGGGCCTAATGGGAATTATACAGAGAGCTATGGTAAAGGCCTGTCCACATGTCTGGTTTGAACGCTCGGAAGTCAAAGATCGACATCTTGTGGCTAAAAGGTGAGGAACTGAAGAGCTGAGAAGAGAAAAGAACTAGCATCACAAAGTATTTCAGTATAAGGATCCAGTATATATATATATATATATATATATATATATATATATATATATATATATATATATACATACACACACACACAAGTTAACCCGTGCATGATACTCATGCATTCTAGTCAAATCAAGCTACTTAAGGTGTTAAAAAGGTTCTTGTCATGCATTTGGGGCTAGGCCAGGCCTCCTCAGGGGAAGAGCGTTACTTCCCGACGTAAGCGCCCTTTTTTAACGTGGTTTTGTCCACATGTCACCACCTCATCATTCTTCTCCATCACCTCATCCTTCATTTTCATCGCCACATCTATCCAGATGTCTATCCAGACACAGGGATCTCTCTCAGCGGTCCTGAGTATCACACTCCTCTCGCTCTGTCCCCCCCGGCAACCACCAACCACTCCCCACTGTCCCCCCCGGCAACCACCAACCACTCCCCACTGTCACCCCCGGCAACCACCAACCACTCCCAACTGTCACTTCTCCTTCAAGAAATATATATATATTTTTTTTTTAAATCTTTATAAACACTTTTAACAATTAACAAATTAATAACATCTTAGTATACCAAATTTCAGCCCTTTCTGAATTTTTTTCCCCCACACACACTAAGAATTTAGTAGGTCAGTGTATAACTCCGCCCAGCAGGTGGCGCTGCAGCTTGGTTTTATTTTTTCCACAGACAGACAGAGACTAACACACGCCACTAAGCATTTATATTATAGATATATATATATATATATATATATATATATATATATATATATATATATATATATATATAAAATATATATATATATTTTATCTCTATGTGTGTGTGTAATACTTCCTTCTTATTCTGTGGATGTACTAATCTCACTCATTGTACTGCTCCTTTCCGATGGTTCATCATATTCTCTAAATTTTTCTCTTTCTTTCTATTCATTCCGATAGTTCTTATTTTCACTTTGTCGTTTCTTCAATTCCTGTTCTATGCTAACAGTCGCCTTCATTTCCCCAGGCTGACTGATCATGTGCAAGACAAGAGTAAACTGCCCATCCTTATATTTCCTGAAGGTAAGAACCCGGCCATTCTCCTACGTCAGGGAAAATATGTACTTCACCTAATGTTTCTATCTATACTTGTTTCCTGCTTCTGACATTTCATCTTCACAGCCAAACTAAAGAGCTTTCAAATAATGTTTCCTTCTCATAGTCCTTAACTACAATTTGATGAGAGGTGTCCACTCCAGACTGTTTGTCATTACAGAAGTGAAGCTGGAAAGAAAATAAAAAATAATTTAGTAGTGTTTTATCTCCTCTATGCCTCCGGTAGCCAAATACTGTTAATTTCCTTTGGTGGTTAGTGGTCTCACTGCTATGTGGCCTTGTGTTCGTCTGTCTGTCTGTGCCGAGTCTGTACGTTCTTCCCATCTTGGGGTGGGTTTGTATCTGGGTGCTCCAGTCTTCTTACAAAGTCTGAAGAGATTAGTAGATGATGTGCCTGCATAAGTGTTGGAGCTAAATAAATGATGATTTCTAAAAATGTTTCTTTACCATGCAATAAACCCGTAAAAAAATAAAATAAATGCTTGTCAGTAAAAAGTGTTCTATAAAACTGGAATATATTATAAACAATTTCATTCCATTGGATTTAAAAAAAAAAAGTAAAAAAAAAAAAAAGTGTTGCCGGTATATTCTGAATGTCCATCATTATTTTTAATAAGTAACTTTTCCGTGTAGTCTCCCTACCAATTGAATGGCTTTGTCATGTTACACGTATATGAAGTGTGCTCATCCCCCTCCACTTCTGTCCTGTCAGGTACCTGCATCAATAACACCTCTGTCATGATGTTTAAGAAGGGAAGCTTTGAGATAGGAGCCACAGTGTATCCTGTGGCTATCAAGGTGCGTTTGAGGGGTTCTCTAAGTATTGGGGTACACAAGTGGGGAGTCGCTGATTGTTCCTCTCTCCCCCCGATAGTACGATCCTCGCTTTGGTGACGCTTTCTGGAACAGCAGTAAATACGGGATGATCACCTACCTCCTGCGTATGATGACCAGCTGGGCCATAGTGTGCAGTGTCTGGTACCTCCCTCCGATGACACGCCAGGTGAGGTCACACGTGTGCTCCAACCCGTCAACAAGGATCTGTGCGTGTGGATACCGCAGCACATACACTACTGGGATAATTCATTGTGTGATACAAATTATGAATGCCAGTTATTGTTGTGTTCTGTGCAACAGAAATTGTGATAGTTTTCTGCTGTCAAATCGTTCTAATATATAATAATATATATAAATCCTAATGGATGATTGTATAAAAAATATTCTTGTTGTAGGACTTTACCCAGTTACGATGATGGTATTAGTAAGTGTGATTGCAAAGTTCACCGTTTTGTACGGTTCCATTGTTTAACTCTTTTTTTCTAGAACGCTTTTTATATTCTCCCAGAGCCCTCCTGTCAGTCTTATTGAGTGGGGACAATCCTTTTTACAAGGCAAACGGAAACGCCCCCTTGAATTTGCTTGTAGAGGGATAAAATGTAAACCATGTCTCGCATAGATACTTCCCTTTATTAGACACAAACTGAGAACAGGTTTGAGCTCACAGTGCCTTGCACGCCTCCGTTCATTCTGCAAGATGGTCTTACACATAATGCACGGTGGTTAGCACTTCTGCCTCACAGCACTGGGGACATGAGTTCCCGACCACGGCCTTATCTGTGAGGAGTTTGTATGTTCCCCACATGTTTGCGTGGGTTTCCTCCGGGTGCTCCGGTTTCCTCCCACACTCCAAAAACATACTGGTAGGTTAATTGGCTGCCAACAAATTAACCCTAATCTGTCTCTGTGTGTGTCTCTGTGTGTTAGGGAATTTAGACTGTAAGCTCCAATGGGGCAGGGACTGATGTGAGTGAGTTCTCTGTATAGCGCTGCGGAATTAGTGGCGCTATATAAATAAATGGTAATAATAATAATGCTGTCATGGTCACAGCGTCTGAGCAGCTGTGAGTATCAACAGACTCATTCTGAAGTAGCGATAGTTTTTCCTCATTTATTGCTAAAGACCGGGTCATTGTCATTCTTACAGTAGTTAGAAATCCTGACTGATGTCATGTGACTTGTAGATAAAGCCTTGGTAGGTGGTCCTATAGCACTTGTAAGTAATGAAAGTCCAGTCTTTGACAGGGACCAATTATAGCTGCCGTCCGTTCATCGCCTCTAGGACTCTATTGCATAAATTCATAATCTCATATGCCCCTGTCCAGACATAAAGATTCCCAGACATGCACTTGTTTGCTTTACTCTGGAGCAATAGGAAGGTAGCCAGAGAAAGGTTCAACTTCATGGACATGTAAATATATATTTTCCTCTAACCTTACTAAAGCAAATTTGCTTAACATGATCTATTTGTGACTCTTGCACAAATGCTTAGTCATATATTGTTTTGCAGGTCTTTTACATACAGCGATCTCTTGGGAAAGTCTTTTGGAAACACTGCTCATTGCAGACCGTACAAATTTCACCTGGTTGTTTGTTAGAATTGGGAGTATATTGGATATCCCTGATCAGCCTTTTTTATTATGTTTACAAAATATTCCTTCAACATAGAACCCGTATAGTGCGTTCATACAGCATTATAGTAGCAGGCTATTGTATGAATGGATTGTGATGTCCTTTTCTGCAGTAATACAGAATACCCTTTAAAATAAAGCAGACTTGCATAGTTGTAATATTAAATAACCAGTAAGAGAGCCATAACAAAACGATCAATACTCATCCTAAGATAGCGATCTGAGGAGACTGGTTCACCGTGTGACGCTTCCTCACTGCAGTAGAAAGCTTTGTTAGGAGATGAAATGTTACATCTATTGAGAGAAATGCGTTGGTGTGTACACCTGCCCCACTCTGACATATGTCTTGTGACCTCACAGGAAGACGAAGACGCAGTGCAATTTGCAAACCGGGTGAAGTCTGCAATCGCGCATCAGGGTGGTCTTGTTGACCTGCTTTGGTAAGCAAGAAATAATAGTTTTTCCCCAATGTCGGCCTTCTCACCTTCATTGCATGGTGCTGATCCTTTGTTCTTCTTCTGCAGGGATGGGGGACTGAAACGTGAAAAGGTCAAAGATGCATATAAGGAGGAGCAACAAAAGTTGTACAGTCGTATCATCTCTGGAAGCCAGGAGAACCGAAGTCGCTCCTAAGACCTAGGATCGGGGAGCAGGCTCTTACCAGAGCTACACCGCTGCTCCAAAGCCACGCGAAGAAGACCCTGAGCCGCAGGAATCCAAGCCATGGAGTGAGAGCTGAGGGAACACAAGAACAGGGAGCAAATCTGGATTTACTTAAAGTGTACGGGACTGAAGAACTGAAAGAGCGGGAGTCATGGAGCGCAGCATATCATCCTAAAAAAGAATGGCTGCATCCATGGGATCACATGCTCACAAATACTCGTGTTGTGGATGGTGCACACACAATATTCAAGGTGTGAGATCCACTTTAGTTCCCAGTTTTGATCAGAAGGTCTGTTGAATGTTTTGGATCTACACATTGTTTCACAGAACCTGAAAGGTCATTTGAATAGTATGTTACATCTTCTGAGAGACTTTAAGCTGTTACTGACTTCAAGGCAGTCTGAAGCCGAGACTAGCACGACCAGTGACTAGACAGAACAGAATCCCAGGTCTGTAGACCACTGGAGTTTACACAAGAATGAAGGTTAAAGGTCATAATCACTTGCAGGAATTCATGTTACGCCAGCAACGCTTGGACCTCCTAATACCCCTGTGGCTGAGACCCTCCAAAACCCAACTTCTTCTCCAGAAATAGACATGACATCTCTATGACTTCCGAATAAAACCTCGTCCATCACATCATTAAGGCCATTTACAGTTCCTATTTGTTACAGATGGATTGAACCAAAACAGGGGGGGTTAATGATGCCACTATGTTTGAGAGACTGTCGGATCCCATATTGAATGAGACGTGCCTCCCTTTTTATCTGTTACACCCTGTCCTGCATGGGCTTTCGGCCACGTTCCTCGTTTGTTTTTATATAATCAATGAAATAAAATATCTTGGGGAAAAAAGAAACTATACTGCCCTCCAGTGGTCAATGGCACTAATAACCACAATCCTATCAGGTAGAGAAACTTTTATTTTAAAACATTTTTTTTTTATATTTCTGAAAATACAAATCTACTTGAAAATTTGTACCCCTGCTTAGTAGCTGTTTGATGGGAGACCTTCCCCTCGGACCATCTCCCACTACCCTATGGGACACTTGATAATATTGGGCCTCTACAAGAAATGCCTCATGTGTACAGTATCATGCCTGCCCCCATCTGTTCTAATGTCACAGCAACCATCAGGCACAGCGATGTGGAAATCCCTGCGTGTTTGCTATTGGAGCTGGGTCATTACTTCAACTGGCTGATTCGGCATTATGATGTCGGGGGCATAATAGAGCACATGGTAAATACAGAGGTCCACTCCTTACTAAAATCATAAATGGATTACTATACACTAATTTTTTTTAAAAAAATCTTTATTAAAAATATTGTGTATAAGAAACAAATGCAAAAACCCCCCAAAAGCTATACTCCTGTCCCCAACAAAGAAGTAATCCAAGGTACATATAAGAAAAGGTCAGATGATGCCTAACTGTATCTTTACACCCATTGTCAGGGATAGCCCACCTCTGCCTGCTCCCTGATCTGATAACTTGCCTAATAATCAAACAATATATCACCTTTTATTTTGTCCGGTAACCTCTCCTAACAAACTTTACCTGTCACCCAATTGCGTACACTCTGTGCTCTGATAACTAAACAAGTTAACACTTCCCACACTAGTATTTAAAGGGTAAACACAGCCAAGCAATCATCCTCTTCTAAACAGGCAGTAAATTTGTTTAAAGCAATAAGGACAGCACTTATTACAATTTTAGATTTAATATACGAAAAAGGTACAATGCTTACAGATTATAAAAACAATACAAGGTGATAAAATATATGGCAAAACATATTTGCAATAAAAAGGACCAAGTTAGGACAGAGTATAAACTTACATATGAGTTGTATAATCTGCGCCAAGGGAAATTGGCTTGAAAGATGGACAGTTTTATGAATGTTGATTTGATTTCCTATCCCAAACGTCTAATAATATCTTGTAAAGACTATTTCAACCTTTCCCCTTCTACAGGGGTTGGTCTCAAAGGGAGGCCTGTAACCGTTTTACAACCAGAATTTATATCTTCCCTGTTTAATTCCCAATGCTAAAGCCTAACATCTTTTCTGGGGGGTGTCACATAAACGCAATTTTATCAATGGTAAATTTGTATTGGATTTATTAATCTACATATACCAAACAGATAGGTCAAGTCTCTTATTTGAGCCGATACTCATTTCCTTGCATTCCCTGTGTGACAGACAGCTTTATTTAACTTATGGGCGTCCATTCATCATACTATTTATGAAATCACTAATTCTATTGATTGTAAGTAATATTTTGAAAATATAATTATATTTGCCTATAAAAAAAATTTGCGAGCCATCATGTGATCACAGCCAATGTCTTCTGGTGTAAGAGCGCCATGCTGAGACGATTCCCTAGCGTCAATAAAACATATACCAGGACATAGCTCACCACATGAGGTCTCAGAAGCTGTTCGTTTCCTAATGGTGACCACAGAATAAACAGGACAGTATTTCTGGCCTTTGACTTTGAGTTAGGTCACTAACCCTGTCAGAGCAGGCTTTGCTTTGTAGTCTTTTGCATTACCCTCTAGCTTACTAAATTAATTCATTCAATATACAGTATTTACAATGCACTTATGATTATGATTTATTCTCCGAAGTTTGTTATGGGTTAATCTTTGTAACTGTAATTCCTCCCTTTTCACTACACAAAGCAATGAAAGATTACAACTGTCAGTCTCATTATAGGAATAATTGCATAATGAAACTTTATCTCTTAGCGGCTTGACTTACCCTTATTAAGAAATACAGGGTACTGTAAGGTCCATGCTGTGGAATCTGGACAGGGCTCATTGTAAGATCAGAGGACTAAACCTATGGATCCGGCTGGGCATCAGTTGCATTAAAGGAGTGCCACTCACTAGCCATAAGAATACATTGTTAAATAGGTTAATAGACACTCGTCCGTCCCCCTCCTCTTGGAACCGTAGATCATATCTGTAATTCAATCATCTTAACCAAGGTTTATTCCATTTCTGAATTGAGTTCCTGCTCTTCTATGTAAAGCATTCATGGCCGACCGTATCATTGTCATTTGACATGTTGCGATGATAGTCTCTGCCTGTCTACCCAGAAATGTCCTCATACTGTCTGCTGTAGATTTACTGACGCTCTCTCTGGTTCGTCAATTGTCCAGCTAGATAATATAATCCAAAACTGTCAACTACCTGTAACATTCTACTGCGAGAACCTTATTCATCTGCAACAGCAGCAATAGAGTGCAATAGTGTCAGTATTGTTACTTTCTGACAGCCTATGTATGAGAAGTTCAATCACATGCAGGTGAAAGTATAGGGGTTGTAGACATAATAGTTAACACATACTGTGGCCACAGGACCTGAATATAATACTTATTTATGTGACATTATGATAGGATCCCAACTAAGTCCATTTCTCCTAGTGATAGGGCTTGGTGGTGTACAGGGAAGCCACCACTGGGCCAGTGATGGGACATCTGTAGATGTGTATACAATCATCTCAAATTACTAGTTGTGGATTTACCAAGCATAAATCCCGTCTGGTCTGGGTGGATTATCTGGGTTAGGACTTTATTTGGCTTAATGGCCAAGAGCTTTAACAGTGTTTCAACATTGGTGGTTAAAAGGGAGATGAGACGCTAAGACTCTGGGTGGAGTAGGTCCTTGCTGGATTTTGGGATTACAATAATTAATGCTTCGGATACGGAAGAGGACAGGACCTCAGCGGACCCTAATTGTACATAATTGTCAAGAAACATTGGGAGGAAGAACTCCTGTAGAGTTCAAATAGAATACTGTCTATCCCAGGAGCTTTGTAGTTGGGAAATGAGGTTCTAGCCAGTGATAAGGGTACAAGATATGTCGGGGAGTCTGCTGATACAGTGGGTGCATTTGCCTCATAGTTTAACAACTGAGGTTATAGAAATAATAAAAAACCTCTGCTATTTTATCTCCTGAAAATGCCCTGTATGTCCAATAAACGAAGTCACTTATCCGCCTGTATATAATGAGCATGCCTGGTGAAAAGCGATCTACACCTTGATTTATCTAAGAGATGGTTTGCCCTCTCCATCTGCATTGATAACCAGTGAACTCCAGATCATGACATGATTGTTCGGGTTCCATGTCTTTATTTGGAGAATGGTGTACGAGCTGCTACTGATGACGAACGCTTTTAAAGCATCCCACAAGCTTGGTTGGTCAGTGGAGAATGATCTGAAATCTCTCTGGGCTGGTACGTCACACACACAAACCCCCAGAGCACGTTCTATTCTGGATAATGTGTGATGTGTCATGGAATGAAATAAGTGGATATCGAAGTCTCCATATATCAACCAGCCCCATCTCCAGTATTAATCTAACTCAAGCAGTAGTCCCTGCACCAGTTGGTGGTGGTCTTCTTTCCACCTATACAGTACAATGCTCATGTCCTGGGATAATGCCAGAATTCATTACTTGAAGATTACTCTGTTCTATGGGGGGTTGGGGGGGTATATAGACTGATAGGAGTATGAGAGGGGAGAAATCTATTAATGCTCACATGAAAACAGAAAGCCACCCTTATACAAATAAAAACTAAGGGGGGTATTCAATTGACCGCAATTTTTTTTTTTTTAAAGACAGCGTTAAGTCATTTTAACGCTGTTTTTTATAATTTTCGAGCGGGTTGACGTTACTCGCGATCCAATTCCATTTTTAACGCTCCGGGTTTTTTTTTAACAATCCGTCCTCTCACGCTCCAGTAGAAGGTCTATTGAAAGTATAGGGTGTGAAAGAGGCAGCCGCGTTTAAAAGCTATTCAATTGTTTTTTAACGTGGCGCGTTAAACAGTCCAATATGCTGTTTTATCTCGCACCTCTTTTGGGTGTGATAAAAATAACCACTGAAAACTATTTATCTTTTTTTTCTCATTATTACATGATTTAAACCAGGCCTGTCCAACCTGCGGCCCTCCAGGTGTTGTGAAACTACAAGCCCCAGCATGCTTTGCCAGTAGACAACCTCATGATAGCTGGAAGGGCATGCTGGGACTTGTAGTTTCACAACATCTGGAGGGCCGCAGGTTGGACAGGCCTGATTTAAACTATGTTTATCACTAATGCCTAACATGTAAAATTTGATTTTCTCGTTAAAAAATAATGAATTCTAAAAATAAAAAATAAAAATCACTAATTAAATATATTTATGCATGTTATTGGTTAATATGTGATATGTGATTCTATAGTAAAAAATAGAAAGTACTATAATGTAGATATTATCAACTAGAATGGTTGTGTAATGCAATAAAATGTATGCCAATCCTTTTTTTTGTGTTATACATGACCGCGTTAAAAGTCCCCTTCAACCCCCTAAAAACTCGCAAACAAAATGAATAATGGGCGGGGGCAGCGTTCCCTCTTTTTCAATTGAATTGCACGAGTTTTCACGCTGCGTTAACTACAAACGGTCACTATAGCAGTTAAAAACCCGCGGGAGATTTTTTTTTTTTTTACGTAGCTGGGAAAAAAAGAATCTTGCGGTCAATTGAATACCCCACTAATTGCCATTGTTATTTGACAAAGGCTTTCTGATCCAGAGTGTGCTTTGAGAATATTTATTTTAAACGTTTCTTGACCTATTTGAACCCTCCTAGGTCAGCTGGTCTGCACTGTCCTAAAGCACGTTCCTCAGTGCAGGTGGTCACTGCTACACATTGGTTATAATGACACATTTCAGTATTAATGGTACATATCAGTTTTCCGTTACTGGGTTAAATTTGCATAATTAATAATTGTTTGCCAGTCAGTCTGCTGGGGACTGAACGTTGCTGCATCTCTGTTCAGGGATCACTCCATTGTTTTTCCACAGAGAAAACTGAAGTGTCTCCAGTGATCTCGGTAGTCATGGACATCATCACCATTTATTTATATAGCGCCACTGATTCCTCAGCACTGTACAGAGAACTCATTCACATCAGTCCCTGCCCCATTGGAGCTCACAGTCTAAATTCCCTAACATATACACACACACACACACACACACACACAGACAGAGAGGGAGACAGACAGACAGACAGAGACTAGAGTCAATTTTGATAGTAGCCAATTAACCTACTAGTATGTTTTTGGGAGTGTGGGAGGGAACCGGAGCACCTGGAGGAAACCCATGCAAACACAGGGAGAACATACAAACTCCACACAGATAAAGCCATGGTCGGGAATTGAACTCATGACCCCAGTGCTGTGAGGCAGAAGTGCTACCACTATGCCACTGTGCTGCCCTGACATGTCTGCCTCCGTCCGCCTTTCTCTGCACACCGGGCTCCCACTTGGGATTTTGCAGTTGTGCATTGAATATAACATTGGTCATGGGTTTCTGCTGCTCAGTCAGTGCTTTTTGGTCCCCTATAGCAAACTTTTGAATGTAAATTTACGTTACAGCGAAGACCAAGTCCTTTTATGTCGTCAAGATCATGTTTTAATTGGAAGCTATTGGGCTCTTTTACAGCAACCACTCCGCCCCCCCTCCAGGCTACTGGCCAAACTCTTTCATGGTAATCCGCTACTGCGATTCTGTCACTCCGCTTTGTCATCGATGTTCCCCAATTATTTAACCCCAATAATATTGGGAGACAAGCTTTTATGCTTTTAGATCAAGCAACCTAATGCTACTTCACTGGGGTCACAAATTCAATGACCATCAGCTGTCTCCCAACTTATTTTACTAGCTTGGTATGTCTAGACTCTAGAAGAATGTATGCCTGAGAAGATATTGCTGAATATTCGCACAAATCCAAATATCCCTCAACTAATCTTGTTTTAGGAACAGTGGTCAGACCTTACATGTAGCTGATTTAGAAAGCTATTTTTTTGCTATAATTGTTTTGGTGCTGTCAGATGATTCACTATAATATATAGATTTTTTTTTTTTAATGATTACATTTCATTATATGTCCTGGACTTTAACTAAGAGCTCATATTACCGACATATGAGATTCCTTATTCAGACCAAAGGGTTAACTCCTCCCTGCTGTTTCAAGGACAGGAAACGGGCTTGTTATTATAAATGCATTTCCTTTTGTCTATATATTGTCCCAGTGATTAAATAAAAGGTTTAAAGGAGCAGGAACGTTGGGCCACTGTGATTTCTGAAAAGGACTGTGCATCTGATGGTAATGTCATTTTCTGCTCATATTATAATTAAAATGGGTTAGCTGATTGTTCCATTGTTGTCAAAAGTACATTAAAAAGAAAGTAAATAAAAAATCCATTAGTAATACAATAATAACTAATTTGTAAATACACAGTTCACTGCTTATGACGTACTTGTTACCTGCAAACAGTGGAGGTATCAACTTTTTGAGACTAATCCAATATAGCCAATTAGTGGCATCACTGAAGCATGCAGTTATGTTTTATACATATTGGTATATATTTATAAGCTGCCAATATTTGTTTTCCAAATAAAAATAATTCCCCATAGATAGCAGTGTAACACTGCCACCTATGCCAGATTATGATAAACAGTGAGAAGAAAGTTTGACAGCTAAGTACTCAGCAGTAACTTGTACTTTGTGTATTTGTTCTGACTCATCTTTTTCTGCAAGATGAGTCAAAGAAAAGATTATTTATTCTTTGACACAGGGAGGGGTGCGGGAATCAGACTAGAATGTTAAGCATCACCCAAAAGAAGCAGGGCACTTGAATAAAAAAAATCCAAATAAAGAGTAGGCTCACCCTTATTCAGCCAGTGGCATTGGCTTTTCAAGTGCCCTCAGCATTGAAGTTAGTCACAAAGCTGTGGATTTTTTTTGTACAGGATCTTATTGGTGATGCTTTACCTGACACATGGTCTCTATTCTTCACTATCCTCTTGCAAGGCGCGATTTCCCTTTCGCACCACTACTTCTCTCACATTCTCTTTGGGGCATGTGATAAAGCAGTGGGGTCTGGACAGAGAACAGGGGCAGAGCGCATGTAGTGGCAGCTTTTCTGCCCCATATGAGTCCCTGCTCATCTTTCTTCGGTTCCAGGCCTGCAGATTGCTGGGTTGTGGATCTCCATTCTCCACAGGGGAGAAGAGGTGCTCCGGGTATCCCCCATGTAGCGCCCACCCCAATAGCAGTGGGGAGCTATAATGTGCAACCCACCCCTCACTGATCTCTTGTCAGTGTCTTGACCACTTGTCAGCAGATCCCAACTCAAATTGATGGTCCCCCTTCCGTTTACAGGCATGTCCCTTTTTTGGTCCACACTTAGAGATGGTAATTTCCCAATCAACAGATGGGAAAAGCACCTTTTCTCCCCCAAAATACTTCCCAACCAGCACTTCACAAGGTATAAAGCCCACCAGCTCCTTTAAGATTGTTCTGCTCAGTTTCTCCCCTGAAAGCATTAGTCGGGGTCTCCAGATGTTTGGGTACAACTGTGAGATCTCCAAGGTACATGAATGGGTTCTTGTGATCTTGTACAGGGGCTGTTTACTCGAGTTAAAAATCCTGCCTTTTATTTGTTACTTGTACATACCCCCAGGGAAGCAGATCGCCACGTGTCCTCCTGGACTGCGTTTGGTCCCTGCTGCAGACCTGAGTCATTTCCTGGCACCAGTGTTGCTCGGCTTTCTACTCTAATCTCTTCTTGGTATCCAAGAAGAATAGCTCTCTCCCAATGGACTCCAAATATGGGTGCTTGTATCAATGTGCCCATCTGGGAAGGACATTAAATATTTATTTGGTTTTCCATTGGAAAGTGCCATTTCCAATTTCAGACCCTTTCACCTGAAATCTAAATCCAGGGTGTTCACCAAGGTCATGGTCGCATTTGTGGAACCTCTCTGGTGTTTAGGGTGTTATAATTCTTCCCTACCTGGAAGACCTCATGATTAATGCTCCCTATTGAGAGGCCATGGAAGCCTGTGTGCAGCTGACACTGCAGGAACTCCTCAATAGCTGGGTGTGAACTTCCCAACGTCATGTCCGACTCCCACTACAAGTAGGTGCTTTCTTAGGGTTGCAGTTTGATACTGCTCTTTATTGGATCTTACAACCATAGGAGAAAGTGCGGCGGTTGTAGGACAGAATTACCAGCGTTTTGGAGGTTCCTGACCCAATCACATCAGGTCATGCGCCTCGTAGCATCCATGGTGGCAGCCGAATCTTATGCCCCCTAAGCCATGGGTGTCCTACTGTGGGACCTGACACACTTAAGTGGACAGTAAAATTCTAACTTGAGCTGCTTTATGCAACAGTCGCAAGTTATGGTATAAACACCACCTAAAATACAATAACACTAAAGCACTATGTAAAATATTACAGCAATACTACACAGCTGCATACACATATTGGATATACAAATAATAGCTAGAGGACTTTATAGGTGACTGGACATTATGGAGACACTTCTTTTGATAGGAGGTCTGGTCATTCATATCTTACTGCCCAGTGGTCCAGCCCAGATGTCACCCTGCTTTAAGTGGGCACTCAACAGTGCAAAAATCGCAGATTGGTATCGCTTGTATCTATAACAAGAGACAGTACTCTGGATCTTAGCATTGTTGTATAAGTCTAGTGGGTCATGATCTTGCCTTGAAAAAGACTCCAGGAAGAATAGAAACGCGTTGGAAACAGACCTAGATGACTCTGGATTGTGGCTGGTGATACCAACAAAAATAAGGATACCTTACTCCATCCTGGAGTGTACTATCCTTTTTTCAAGCTGTTAAAGTCCGGACATCTGGTAGGGGACCTCACCCTAATTAATGGGCTTTTATGATAATGTATCAGCAATGGTTTTATTTTATGTTCAATATTTTAATTAAAGAGGTAGTGCACTAGAGGGTTTTCTTTCCATTTTTTTATGGTATTGATACGAATGGACATCACACATATCTGCCATTTACGTGGAGGATAAAGTGTGAGACATATATATTGCCATTGTGAAAGAAGGCATTTTGTAAGCATATAGATTGAAAGGGAGAAGGTAAGACATATGATTGATGAATTATCAACCCTTCTTCACATTGAAAATCTTTTACCATCATTGGGACATTTCTGGGATTCTCTATTGTGGTGGAAGTCAAAAATAACTTATGAACATAGTACACTATATTATGTAATTTTTACATGTGAATTGTTCTGATTGGGGGAATACAAGAGAAGATTTCCTTCATTTTCTATGTACACATCCGTGAGCGCCTATATATGTATACATTTTTTAGAAGTCTAGTGGGAGCCATAATCCCCAGACAGCATATACAACAAATTGGGGCACATTACATTATACTTGTTAGTAGTGATTAGCATCTTGAAGATTTACAAAATCTGTTTTAAATAGGGAAAATATTTTTCATTTTGTAAAATGCTTATTAGACATTTCCAACTTAATAGATATACATATACACTATGCAAAATATGAATGAAACAATTTTTACATATTGAGTAGCAACATATAAAACAGACTGGACAATATACTAAGTAAATTCTTGCATTGGCAAACTTAAATATAAACAACAATGTTTTAAACTAATGTTCTATATTTTCTTACTTTGAGACATACAGTATGACCATATATTTTAGAGTTAAATGAGCAATATCTATTCTAACTTAAGTCAATAATTGACTTCTCTAAGTCAATCAAGAATATATTTAGGAAAACAGCTTGCTTATCTTATTTATTAGGGTAGCAGAAACGAATGGACGCGGTAATGATCTTCAGTGGAGATGGACAAACGCTATGGTTTCAGCGGGGCAATGATATCTTCCATGTAAATTTCAATGGAACTTGGGACTCGTCAAAGGTCCAGTTGAAGTTTAACAATGGTTTGAGAAAGCCAAAACTCCATGGAGATGCAGTCCCCTCGCTGGTTGCTGGAGCCGTCTCCAGTGCGCTGTCCCTCTCATTAGAAATGCGAATTTCAACTGTCAGATAGTTTGTTTCAACATGACCGTCCATTCTATTTTCTGTTCCTGTTAGCTGCTGGTGACTCTCAGTTGGTTTCTTTGTATTCTGGTTTATAGTGCATGTGGAGGCATCTGAGGAGATGACTCTACTGGGTGTGGTGCCACTTGATGCTTTCACGGTTCTGGCTCCGGAACGGGTAGAGGACTTTCTAGATTTCCCGTTCCCTCTGGTTCTAGTTTGTGTGTTTCTGGAGTATTGCCTTGAAGACTTGTTGTTATCCATCGTTTTATGACCCAGCGTGCGTGTGTTTGAATAGAGCCGGGATTGTTGTTGTGATGCACAGGACGACCTTCGAGTCCTCCTTGATGGTGGCGAGCTATCTGTGGCAAATATCACTTTCCTTTTAGGGCTGATTTTTTTAGAATGTCTTATAGAAGAGGTTGATTGGCGGGTGGCATGTTTGTGACGTTTAGCTTGGCCTCTAGTGCTAGATTGTTGTGATCGGGGCTGTCTGTTGTTGGGAGAGGCTGTCTTTCTCTGGCGACCGCGTCCAATGAACTTAGCTGTGGAGAAGGAAACCTCAGTTCTGTGTGACTGCCGAGGAGGAGCGAGGTACCTGCATTCTGGTACAGCCATCTTCACTCCAGACCTCTTAATACAGTTTATATGTTCCTGCTCCCTGGGCCATAAGTGTCTTCACCCTGCTTGTCTGCCAGCCCCCTCCTCTCAGCCCCTGCCCTGTACTAGTGCTGACATCACAAAGCAGTTGTTATTATTAGGACATAATGACACTGCTGGGACCAGGTTTCTTAGCTGATGCTCAAGTTGTGTAAATACAGATAGGCTGCAAGTGCAGTTTGCTCAATAGGTAAAAGTAAGTGCAATACACGACAAGGTGAGGGGATGGCTGGGTGATTTGGAATAACAGACCTTGCTGCAGAGATGTCTCGGGGTGTGTGATGCAGCAGTATAGGTTGTATACAAGACATGTTCATGAGATATATTATTACGAACACTAAAGGGAAAACCAGCTGGAGTAGGGGTGAGGGAATCAAACCGGCTACATAGGATTTAAGTTTCCTACAATTTGTTACTTGGTACTCATGGACAGAAGAACTCCCCCAGGTAACAGGGACTCACAGAACAAGAGCGAGAAGAGCTGGAATGTATGAAATGTGTTTGGTGGGAGGGGACAGGTGACAGTAGAACTGACACCTGACCAGTGGGAGGGGCCAGCCAGACACACCTGAGCCAGGAAGGAGGGAGATCAATGGATTAGCTGTGGGCAGCAGAGATAAATAAAAACACAGAGTGAGATCCCGGGATTGTTAGAGGAGTTGTTGACACAGTCAGGATTAGCAGAATGTCCTGCCAGGGATCCAGACAGGTTAATTCCTCCAGAAGCCAGTGGTGTGTCTCCCATGTGACACTTTGCATATGATTTACCTGTGTCCTCTGGTTATAAACCTCTGTCATTCTCTGTTTGTTCCTCAACCTCCTGCTGTCATTGTCTGTGACACCTGGCTGCCCCTTGCTCTCTGTGCCCTGTGATTTCTGATCCTGTTGCCTTTATCTATGTACCTTTAACATTTTACTTTCTGCTTTAGTCTCTTATACTGTACGTTACTCACAGCAATCTCTATCTTCTGTCCTGGTCACCTTTTATCTGTCTGTTATTAACTAGCCCCTGTGCCTCTTATTCTAGGCCTTTTATTCTATATTTCCTTTCTTTTGTCTTAATATTACTGTGTGTGTCCCTTCCTGGCTGTGTAGGTGTTAATGTATCTGTTTCCCTGTGCTTCCCTATTTTGTAATCTTTAAATTCTAAAATTTAACTGTATCTGTGTCACTATCTCAG
Organism: Mixophyes fleayi; assembly: GCF_038048845.1. Taxonomy (NCBI): domain Eukaryota; kingdom Metazoa; phylum Chordata; class Amphibia; order Anura; family Limnodynastidae; genus Mixophyes; species Mixophyes fleayi. The sequence goes on along the minus strand of NC_134405.1, from coordinate 55,783,608 downwards.
TCTCATTGTACTTGTGTAAGCTGTGCCTCGCAGTCTGTCATCTAAGTCATGGAGAGTCTAGGAGTCCTGCTCATCACTTCCAATATCGGCTCCATGTCTGACGAGGTGAGTTTGAACCAACACAAACATCTTTCTACTGTTATATCTCTCTCCCAGCCCTTATTTCTTCTACCGTTTACAACTTCTTGCTTCTCATTTCACTTATGGTTTGTCATTCTGTACGTAATCTATACCGCTGTTTCTCAACCCTCATTTCACCATCAGTCTCACCCCTGACCACTACCCTAATTTGCATTTTCTGGCTGCCTTGGAAATAGTCAAATGTAATGTTGATGCTAATTTGCAGTTTTTAGCCACTCAACATAAACAATGTGTTAACCTTACGTGTTCCATGACATATATCTGCATAGTGCTGCTCATTTAAAAGGAAAAAATGTATTCACCACATATCATCATCATCATCAACATTTATTTATATAGCGCCAGCAAATTCCGTAGCGCTTTACAATTGGGAACAAACATTGATAAGACAATACTGGGTAATACATACAGACAGAGAGGTAAGAGAACCCTGATCGAAAGCTTACAATCATATATGTCTTCGTTATGGTCACCAGCTTTATTCTTCATCATCGTCATCATCATCATCTATTTATATAGCGCCACTAATTCCGCAGCGCTGTACAGTGAACTCACTCATCTGTCCCTGCCCCATTGGAGCTTACAATCTAAATTACCTAACACACACACACACACACAAGAGACAGACAGAAAAAAAGACTAAGGTCAATTTGATAGCAGCCAATTAACCTACCAGTATGTTTTTGGAGTGTGGGAGGAAACCAGAGCACCTGGAGGAAACCCACGCGAACACAGAGAGAACATACAAACTCCAGACAGATAAGGCCATGGTCGGGAATTGAACTCATGACCCCAGTGCTGTGAGGCAGATGTGATCACCACTAAGCCACTCTGCTGCCCTGCTTCCTGATCCTTAGCACCAGCACTGATTTTAGGGCCAGGCAGAAAGGGCGTTTGGTATACCGGTAAAAAAATAAAATATATATCGTAGCTGCTAGAATTAATTAAATATCTGCTGGAATTCTGTGGCTGCTGACAATTGAAAGTGTGTAGTTCAAATGAAACAACAACAGCAAAATAATGTTATTGCGTACAGAAAGAGCATTTGTCCTACGTCTCCAGTTTAAGATAACCCCCAGGTTTTTTATTCCAATATAAATTTGTGTTTGATCATTTAAGAATTTTTACACCAGTACTCTAGTATATGTTTTTTTATTTGTACTTTATTCATGTATCTCATACTGAAGTGAAATACAAAAACTATGCAAATACAATTGTGCTATAATCACAATTCAAAAGCAATGGAATTGCATGGACAGTCATCATAATTAAGCCTTTATAATTTGGTTGGGAAGCCTTCGACCTATACAAAGGACTTTATACATAAATGCTTTATTAACGAGGGATTTTCAAAACCTGCATTTGTTGCTTTCATTACATCGGGATCCTATTACAGTGCAGTCTGCTCTTATAAGTGCTAGCCTTTTATATTTAATATATTTGTGAAATCATTATCATCATCATCATCATTTTTTTATATAGCGCCAACATATTCCATAGCGCTTTACAATTGGGGACAAACATAATAAACTAATAAACAAACTGGGTAAAATGGACAAAGAGGTGAGAAGGCCCTGCTCGCAAGCTTACAATCTATGGGACACTGGGAGTTTGACACATGAGGTTAAGTCTACATTTTGCATTTCGGCGCAGCCAGACTGCAAAGGTAAAAGTGACTCATAAGCTAAATGATCCTGTCACACAACAATGTTGGTCAAGGGGTAGTTGTCTTGTGTGAAATTGTGTAACGGGTGGTAATAGGGTAATGTAGTGAGGTTAAGAGGGTGGTTGAGGAATATTATAAGCTTGTCTGAAGAGGTGGGTTTTCAGAGAACGCTTGAAAGCTTGTAGACCAGAGGAGAGTCTTATTGTGCCAGGGAGTGAATTCCATAAAGTGGGTGCAGACCGAAAAAAGCCATGTAATCGGGAATGAGAGGATGTAATGAGGATGGATGAGAGACGCAGATCTTGTGCAGAACTGAGTTGCCGAGTTGGGAGATATTTTGAGACAAGAGAGGAGATGTATGTTGGTGCAGCTTTGTTGATGGCCTTGTTGGTTAGTAAAAGTATTTTATATTGGATTCGGTAGAAAACAGGCAACCAGTGTAGAGACATACGGCTTTAGGGTGAGGGCAGTCTCAGATAATATGAAATCATCTTCACCAGTGAGGGATTTATACAGTAGCCTCTGCCAGGCTCAGAAGGGTTAATCTTATGGAGCTCCTCCTCATCAGCTATTTATATAGCGCCACTAATTCCACAGCGCTGTACAGAGAACTCATTCACATCAGTCCCTGCCCCATTGGGGCTTACAGTCTAAATTCCCTAACATACACACACACAGACAGACTGAGAGAGATGAGTATGTTTTTGGATTGTTAGAGGAAACCCACGTAAACACGGGGAGAACATACAAACTCCTCACAGATAAGGCCATAGTCAGGAATTGAACTCATGACCCCAGTGCTGTGAGGCAGAAGTGCTAACCACTAAGCCGCCGTGCTGCCACACCTGAGGAAGAATAATAAACTATGTACTTTAGGAGAAGAGGAAGAAATAAAATGAAAGCAGATAGAAAAGTACAGAGCTTAACATCTTCTATGTGTTCAAAAGGGACCCCAAGGATCATGTAGCTAATATGGCATTTGAAGACCCAAACGTTGACTGGGAAGTGTACCTAAACTAAATAGAATCAGCATGATGCGATATTGGAAATCAAATAAGTCTTTCAAATGAAATGCTGTAAAGTCTTAGTAAATGTGCTATAGGTATTTAATCCTTTACAGACCAATAAAAGTGGGGTTGGAACTGAGGACGAATCAAATCGGGTTCTGTGGTAACCAGGAACTTCCATCACCAGGAGACAGAGGATAAGACCTCTGATATGACCTAACAGTATTATTCATAAATACAGTAGTCTTAGTCATAGATGAAATCATTGTCCCTCTCTACACACTATGTGACCCTTTATTTACCAACAGACCACATATATCTGTGGGAGGTGGGAAAAGCTACCAGAAATTCTATGACTAATGCAAAAAAAAAAAGCCCTTGTCTGGTACCTCTACAGAGGGGCAGGAAGAACATGTTTTACTTAGCACGGACCCCAAGCCTAGGGAGAGGTGTAAAAGATATTAATCCATAAACTGACGTGGTGCCCAAATCCAAATTTATATAACCTATTCCATAGGTAGGGACACTACACTAAGTTAAAAGTCTTGTACTTATCTAACTACTGCCTGACAAGGATGCTTGATACAGATTACTGTCCAGGCTTCACTGCTGCCCAGGGGCCAGTGCAGGATTTCTAGAGGGGGGGTCCAGATGAAAGATTTTGGAATAATAAAGCCAAATAACTTGTTGCAGTAAGTCAGCAATAGACACTCTATTTACTTACCTTATACATACTGATTACTATATGCAGGTGACACTGGTATCACACACCTGATACACACTAATCATTATACACAGGTCACACCAGAGCCGGACTGTCCATCTGGCACCTCTGGCAATGCCAGAAAGGCCGATGGTTAGATGGGCCGGGTCCTGGCATTCCAGTCAGTGCACCCAAGTTAATGGGTGACGCTGACAGGCTTCCTGGTGGATGGCTCCTCCCAGGAACCAGCCCCCTGACTACATGTGCCGCGCGCAGCTGTCAGAGTAAAGGAGCCGACAGGAGAAGAAGGCAGAAGCCAGAAACAAGAAGAGAAAAGAAGATGAGAAGGTAAGTACACTAATACAGAGAAAATGAAGGGAGAGAAAGGATGCTCAGAAAACGGGGGAAGGGGGAGAGAATGGATGCTACAGAAAAAGGGGGAAGGGGGAGAGAAGGGATGCTATAGAAAAAGGGGGGAGGGGGAGAGAAGGGATGCTACAGAAAATGGGGGGGAGGGGTAGAGAAAGAATGCTACAGAAAATGGGGGGGGGGGGGAAGAAAAGAGTCTACAGAAAAAGGGGGGGAGAAAGAATGCTACAGAAAACGGGGAGGGGGATAGAAAGGATGCTACAGAAAACAGGAGGAGGGGGATAGAAAGGATGCTACAGAAAACAGGGGGAGGGGGATAGAAAGGATGCTACAGAAAAAATGGGGGGGGGCGTGATAAAGGATACTACAGAAAATGAGGGGAGGGGGAGAGATGGGATGCTACAGAAAATGGGGGGAGGGGGAGAGAGAGGATGCTACAGAAAAAAACGGGGGGAGAAAGGATGCTACAGAAAACGAGGGGAGGGGGAGAGAAAGGATGCTGCAATAAACTCTGAGAACTTAGTGTGACATAAAAGAAGCCACAAGCCATGAGGTTACAGAGCTCCAAGCTGACTTTTAATATACTTGAATATTGTAGTTAGTATGCTCTTCTGTATAATTCATAATTATTCCTAATTAATATTTATATAAACTCACAGTTTATACAAATATCATTTAGTGGTGTTAATACGGCGGTTCCCAAACTGTGCGCCACGGCTCCCTGGGGTGCCGCGGCGCTATCACAGGGGTGCCGCGATCGCCATAGTGAAAAAAAAACAAGGAAAAAACCCAAAAAAAATCCTTACCCATCATCCAGAACCGGATCCTCCTCCTCACTGACTGCCGGGTGTGACGTCATCACGTCCGTCAGCCTCAGTGAGGAGCTGCAGCAGAGAGGACATCAGGAAAGAAGGTAAGTAAAGGGGAGTGAAGGGGGGCACAGAGAGACACTGAAGGGGGACAGAGAGAGACAGGCTGAAGGGGGACACAGAGAGACAGGCTGAAGGGGGACACAGAGACAGGCTGAAGGGGGGCACAAAGAGACACTGAAGGGGGACAGAGAGACACTGAAGGGGGACAGAGAGACACTGAAGGGGGACAGAGAGAGACAGGCTGAAGGGGGACACAGAGAGAGACAGGCTGAAGGGGGACACAGAGAGAGACAGGCTGAAGGGGGACACAGAGAGAGACAGGCTGAAGGGGGACAGAGAGAAAGACAGGCTGAAGGGGGACACAGAGAGACATTGAAGGGGGACAGAGAGAGAGACAGGCTGAAGAGGGACACAGAGAGAGACAGGCTGAAGGGGGACACAGAGAGAGACAGGCTGAAGGGGGACAGAGAGAAAGACAGGATGAAGGGGGACACAGAGAGACATTGAAGGGGGACAGAGAGAGACAGGCTGAAGCGGGACACAGAGAGAGACAGGCTGAAGGGGGACACAGAGAGAGACAGGCTGAAGAGGGACACAGAGAGAGACAGGCTGAAGGGGGACACAGAGAGAGACACTGAAGGGGGACAGAGAGAGACACTGAAGGGGGACACAGAGAGACACTGAAGGAGGACACAGAGAGACAGGCTGAAGGGGGACACAGAGAGACAGGCTGAAGGGGGACACAGAGAGACAGGCTGAAGGGGGACACAGAGAGACAGGCTGAAGGGGGACACAGAGAGACAGGCTGAAGGGGGCACAAAGAGACACTGAAGGGGGACAAAGAGAGACAGGCTGAAGGGGGGCACAAAGAGACACTGAAGGTGGACACAGAGAGACAGGCTGAAGGGGAACACAGAGAGACAGGCTGAAGGGGGACACAGAGAGACAGGCTGAAGGGGGACACAGAGAGACAGGCTGAAGGGGGGTACAAAGAGACACTGAAGGGGGACAAAGAGAGACAGGCTGAAGGGGGGCACAAAGAGACACTGAAGGGGGGCACAGAGAGACAGGCTGAAGGGGGACACAGAGAGACAGGCTGAAGGGGGGCACAAAGAGACACTGAAGGGGGACACAGAGACAGGCTGAAGGGGGACACAGAGAGGCAGGCTGAAGGGGAACACAGAGAGACAGGCTGAAGGGGAACACAGAGAGACAGGCTGAAGGGGGACACAGAGAGACAGGCTGAAGGGGGACACAGAGAGACAGGCTGAAGGGGGGCACAAAGAGACAGGCTGAAGGGGGACACAGAGAGACAGGCTGAAGAGGGACACAGAGAGAGACAGGCTGAAGGGGGACAGAGAGAAAGACAGGCTGAAGGGGGACACAGAGAGACATTGAAGGGGGACAGAGAGAGACAGGCTGAAGGGGGACACAGAGAGAGACAGGCTGAAGAGGGACACAGAGAGAGACAGGCTGAAGAGGGACACAGAGAGAGACAGACTGAAGGGGGACACAGAGAGAGACACTGAAGGGGGACAGATAGAGACACTGAAGGGGGACACAGAGACACTGAAGGAGGACACAGAGAGACAGGCTGAAGGGGAACACAGAGAGACAGGCTGAAGGGGGGCACAAAGAGACACTGAAGGGGGACAAAGAGAGACAGGCTGAAGGGGGGCACAAAGAGACACTGAAGGGGGATAAAGAGAGACAGGCTGAAGGGGGGCACAAAGAGACAGTGAAGGGGGACACAGAGAGACAGGCTGAAGGGGGACACAGAGAGACAGGCTGAAGGGGGGCACAAAGAGACACTGAAGGGGGACACAGAGACAGGCTGAAGGGGGACACAGAGAGACAGGCTGAAGGGGAACACAGAGAGACAGGCTGAAGGGGGACACAGAGAGACAGGCTGAAGGGGGACACAGAGAGACAGGCTGAAGGGGGGCACAAAGAGACAGGCTGAAGGGGGACACAGAGAGACAGGCTGAAGGAGGACACAGAGAGACAGGCTGAAGGGGGACACAGAGAGAGACAGGCTGAAGAGGGACACAGAGAGAGACAGGCTGAAGGGGGACACAGAGAGAGACAGGCTGAAGGGGGACAGAGAGAAAGACAGGCTGAAGGGGGACACAGAGAGACATTGAAGGGGGACAGAGAGAGAGACAGGCTGAAGAGGGACACAGAGAGAGACAGGCTGAAGAGGGACACAGAGAGAGACAGGCTGAAGGGGGACACAGAGAGAGACACTGAAGGGGGACAGAGAGAGACACTGAAGGGGGACACAGAGAGACACTGAAGGAGGGCACAGAGAGACAGGCTGAAGGGGGACACAGAGAGACAGGCTGAAGGGGGACACAGAGAGACAGGCTGAAGGGGGACACAGAGAGACAGGCTGAAGGGGGACACAGAGAGACAGGCTGAAGGGGGACACAAAGAGACACTGAAGGGGGATAAAGAGAGACAGGCTGAAGGGGGGCACAAAGAGACACTGAAGGTGGACACAGAGAGACAGGCTGAAGGGGGACACAGAGAGACAGGCTGAAGGGGGACACAGAGAGACAGGCTGAAGGGGACACAGAGACAGGCTGAAGGGGGGTACAAAGATACACTGAAGGGGGACAAAGAGAGACAGGCTGAAGGGGGGCACAAAGAGACACTGAAGGGGGACACAGAGAGACAGGCTGAAGGGGGACACAGAGAGACAGGCTGAAGGGGGGCACAAAGAGACACTGAAGGGGGACACAGAGAGGCAGGCTGAAGGGGAACACAGAGAGACAGGCTGAAGGGGAACACAGAGAGACAGGCTGAAGGGGGACACAGAGAGACAGGCTGAAGGGGGACACAGAGAGACAGGCTGAAGGGGGGCATAAAGAGACAGGCTGAAGGGGGACACAGAGAGACAGGCTGAAGGAGGACACAGAGAGACAGGCTGAAGGGGGACACAGAGAGAGACAGGCTGAAGAGGGACACAGAGAGAGACAGGCTGAAGGGGGACACAGAGAGAGACAGGCTGAAGGGGGACAGAGAGAAAGACAGGCTGAAGGGGGACACAGAGAGACATTGAAGGGGGACACAGAGAGAGACAGGCTGAAGAGGGACACAGAGAGAGACAGGCTGAAGAGGGACACAGAGAGAGACAGGCTGAAGGGGGACACAGAGAGAGACACTGAAGGGGGACAGAGAGAGACACTGAAGGGGGACACAGAGAGACAGGCTGAAGGGGGACACAGAGAGACAGGCTGAAGGGGGGCACAAAGAGACACTGAAGGGGGACAAAGAGAGACAGGCTGAAGGGGGGCACAAAGAGACACTGAAGGGGGACACAGAGAGACAGGCTGAAGGGGGACACAGAGAGACAGGCTGAAGGGGGGCACAAAGAGACACTGAAGGGGGACACAGAGACAGGCTGAAGGGGAACACAGAGAGACAGGCTGAAGGGGGACACAGAGACAGGCTGAAGGGGGACACAGAGAGACAGGCTGAAGGGGGGCACAAAGAGACAGGCTGAAGGGGGACACAGAGAGACAGGCTGAAGGAGGACACAGAGAGACAGGCTGAAGGGGGACACAGAGAGACAGGCTGAAGGGGGGCACAAAGAGACACTGAAGGGGGACACAGAGACAGGCTGAAGGGGGACACAGAGAGACAGGCTGAAGGGGAACACAGAGAGACAGGCTGAAGGGGGACACAGAGAGACAGGCTGAAGGGGGACACAGAGAGACAGGCTGAAGGGGGGCACAAAGAGACAGGCTGAAGGGGGACACAGAGACAGGCTGAAGGAGGACACAGAGAGACAGGCTGAAGGGGGACACAGAGAGAGACAGGCTGAAGAGGGACACAGAGAGAGACAGGCTGAAGGGGGACACAGAGAGAGACAGGCTGAAGGGGGACAGAGAGAAAGACAGGCTGAAGGGGGACACAGAGAGACATTGAAGGGGGACAGAGAGAGACAGGTTGAAGCGGGACACAGAGAGAGACAGGCTGAAGAGGGACACAGAGAGAGACAGGCTGAAGAGGGACACAGAGAGAGACAGGCTGAAGGGGGACACAGAGAGAGACACTGAAGGGGGACAGAGAGAGACACTGAAGGGGGACACAGAGAGACACTGAAGGGGGACACAGAGAGACAGGCTGAAGGGGGACACAGAGAGCCAGGCTGAAGGGGGACACAGAGAGACAGGCTGAAGGGGGGCACAAAGAGACACTGAAGGGGGACAAAGAGAGACAGGCTGAAGGGGGGCACAAAGAGACACTGAAGGGGGACACAGAGAGACAGGCTGAAGGGGGACACAGAGAGACAGGCTGAAGGGGGACACAGAGAGACAGGCTGAAGGGGGACACAGAGAGACAGGCTGAAGGGGGGCACAAAGAGACACTGAAGGGGGACAAAGAGAGACAGGCTGAAGGGGGGCACAAAGAGACACTGAAGGGGGACACAGAGAGACAGGCTGAAGGGGGACACAGAGAGACAGGCTGAAGGGGGGCACAAAGAGACACTGAAGGGGGACACAGAGAGGCAGGCTGAAGGGGAACACAGAGAGACAGGCTGAAGGGGAACACAGAGAGACAGGCTGAAGGGGGACACAGAGAGACAGGCTGAAGGGGGACACAGAGAGACAGGCTGAAGGGGGGCACAAAGAAACAGGCTGAAGGGGGACACAGAGAGACAGGCTGAAGGGGGGCACAGAGAGACGCTGAAGGAGGGGGACAGAGAGAGACGCTGAAGGAGGGGGACAGAGAGACGCTGAAGCAGGAGGGCAGAGAGAGACACTAAAGGAGGGGGATAGAGAGACACTGAAAGAGGGGGATAGAGAGACACTGAAGGAGGGGGACAGAGAGAGATGCTGAAGGGGGGTCAGAGTGTGAGCTGATGAAGAGGGACACAGTGTGAGATGGCAAAAAGGGGGACACAGGGTGTGAGATGGCGAAGAGGGGGACACAGGGTGTGAGATGGCAAAGAGGGGGACACAGTGTGAGCTGATGAAGAGTGGGACACAGTGTGAGATGGCGAAGGGGATACAGAGCGATATGGTGAAGGGGCGCAGTGATATGATAAAGGGGCACAATGTGATGGTGAAGGCGTCTAAATATATCTTACGTCATTTTGACCCAACTACTTAAAAAACGGGATTTGGGGGCACTACTGTATGGCATAATATGGTTTTGGGGCACTACTGTATGGCATAATAGGATTTGGGGGCACTACTGTATTTCATAATATGATTTGGGGGCACTATTGTAGCATAATATGATTTGGCGGCACTATGTGACATAACATGATTTGGGGGCACTACGGTATGGCATAATATGATTTGGGACACTATTGTGACATAATATGATTTGGGGGCACTATTGTGACATAATATGAACTGGGGCACTACTGTATGGCATAATATGATTTTAGGGCACTACAGTGTGGTATAATATGATAATATGATTTGGGGGAACTATTGTGGCATAATTTGATTTGAGGACACTATTGTGGCATAATATGAATTAGGGGCATTACTGTGTGACATAATGTGAACATGCGGCACTACTGTATAGCATAATATGATTTGTGGGCTCTATGGTGGCTTAATATCAACTGGGGACACGCACTCAGGCATGAGGGAAGGGGGAGAGTGTTAATATAATGTGGGAAGTAGGCTATTAATTTAATGCTGGAGTGGGGCTAATTATTTAATTGGTGCTATTTTATTTGTGGGTTGATGTGGGTCAATTCAATTAAATAGTGAGGCCTATCAATTTAAGAAGGTGTGATTGGACCCTTAATTTAATGCTGGGGCGGTTTGGGGGCTAGTAATTGAAAGTGGGGATGTTTGGGGAAAAAATAACATCTATTTATTAAATGTGAATATGAATTATTTAATGGCAGGGATGGTTGCGGGAAATAGGTATATTTATTAAATGTAAATGCTATTTAATTTATTGCTGGGGTTGTTTGGAGGGAGGAAAATAAATTTCATGTACCCATTTTTGTTCCAAATAGGGCCTCCAGCATTCCAGGATCCAGACAAGCAGCAACTAAAGACACCAGCAGCCACAGGTGGTGAAAGTGACAAGAACAGGTAGGAGAGAGCAGTACTGTCTGCCAAATGTCCTGAATCTCGTGGGGAAGTGCCGAATTTGGGTGACTGTTTCACTTAGTGAGATTTGGTCCGCCTACAAGGACAGTTAGGAGGCATGTCCTGCTTCACACTGTACTGCTTGTAAAGGCAGAGCTGTGTGCACCTAACAGTATTGCCAGTGTATTTGTCTAAATATTTTTTAAAAAATGATAACCATGTGACATAATAGGGGCCATCTTTCTTAAATACCCCAGGCCCCCCCGAGCTTTAATCCAACTTTGGTAAGCAGGAGGGAGCGGATAGCTGTTCCAGTCCCTGGGTAGGACACAGAGCTCCCCAGCTTGCTCTGCTGACTAAGTCTCACAAGATTTGGTAATCTCGTGAGACTAAGAGTTTCCCTGCTCACTCTACAGGAAGTTCCCACCCCGATGGATGTCAGCAGCACCAGAAGCATAGAGAAGTACAGTGGGCTGGGGTGGGATAATGTGCCTAGGGGGATGGCGTGATGTGGCTGGGAGGGCGCGATAACTGTAATGTTTTATTATAATGTATGTAACAATGCCCCATGTTGGCCACACTCACAACACAATGTGGACACGCCCTTTTCAGTGCTGCTGCAGTGCAGCGGCGGCACACAGTTTCTTTCTTACTCATCTATGGAGGGGGGCCCCAAAAGTTCACTGTACCCCCGCCGGCCTTGTACGTACCATTGTCTGATACTGGTGCACCCTATGCTGCAAATAAAGAGTCAAGCTGCGCATAATACAGTTGTATGTCACAGGACACGGCAGTGATACCAGGAGAAGTCCTGCGCAGGACAGGTAACAGCCAGCAAACAGCTGATCCACAGAGGACTATAGTAACATACCCCAACACCCTGTAGCTCTCCAGCTGCTGTGGAGCTAGACGTCTCAGTATAACTGACAGCCTATTGTGGGGCATGCTGGGACTTATAGTGCAGCATGCTTTCATTGATTCTCTGATTATGATACAATGATCTTTGTAAAAAGTACTCTAATTATTATTATTATTATTATCTGGAGAAGAGGTGGACCTGTGTACTGTAAATGCCAGGGCTGATTTTTAGTCCCAGTCTGGCCCTGGGTCACTGTGTCACCCACACCTGGTACACACCGCTCACCATACACCACCAATAATAAACACCCACCCACCAGCTTTTCTCTTGCATACCCCCCTCCACTATTTTTCTTGACATACCCCATTCCCACCATCTTTTCTCACACATGCCCCCCACTCCATCATTTTTCTCATACAAGCCTTCTGCCTAGTTTTGCTTACACATGGGCATTTGCTCAAAGGACATTTGGTGAAAAAGATCACCCAAAAGGAAGTTGGTTCTTGTGGTGAAACGAGGAATTAATATCACCCTAACCAGCTTGTCCCTCGTTTCTCACATAATGTGGATTATAGCATGTACTTTTTATAGCCCTTGCTTTTGTTCCCCAGCGCAACAGAGTACAAACACAGTGTCTAATTACAGGTGGATAAAGGGACATTGTAGCTCATTGTAAATATGTATATTGTGTATTGTATATTGATAATGTGGCAGTGAGGTTGTTATTCATTGTCCTTAAAGTGAAGCCAGGGGCGGTTATGGATCAGGTTGCAAGATACAGGTGAGGGGGAAGGCTAATTAGTATCCATTGTTCTCACAAGACTAGGCCAGACATGCCATCTAGCAGGTTAGTTTCTGTGTAAGGACAGCTCATCTCCACTCCCCTCTCCAACCCCCTTAGTCCAGCACTCACCAATGTTTAACAAGGAGAGGGGTTTGCCCAGGGAGGGGAAAGCACTGTGGAAATTTGACCCTAGATATAAGGAGCCACTCCAGGAAGGGGGGAACTAGGTGTTGTTCCTTTTGGGATTTGATTTATGGAATGTGCAGTGTAGCTGGTTTTGAGTTGTCGTTCTCTACCAATGGACGCCAGCTGCAGCTAAGGGAAGAACTCCATGGATCTTTAAGTCAGGAGATCCACGTGATTGTAGGTCCTTAAGCTAGTGGGGTAAGGGACAGATGATGTGGTAAACCTGCCTGCCATTTATTTACTGTGTGTACATAATATTCTTGTGTTGTTTTTATTACAATAAATGTACTGTTGTACTTTTCTAACTGCATTTGCCTGAGTGACTAATAAGAACCTTAGAAGGTGCTGGGTAGGCTTCCCTGGCATAGGAAGGCACCCGTGGGTGGCCAGCCAGAGTTAAGTGGGTAGAATTGGGCCAGAAAACCAGGTATCTTCCGGGACCTGGAAGTCGCTTAGCGATGAGAAGCCGCAATCACTCCAAATAATACACTATGTGCCGGTTACATGATAATATATCTCAGTTAGTATTTATCAGGAATCAGTAGTGATGCCCGCGAAATAGGAGATTAGAGCTGTATCACACCGGAGCTACTAGCAGTACCTAATGAAGTCTAGAAATAAGTGTGATATGCACCATGTATTAATAATGGGACATCTCCCCCATGACACTAGGTTCTGCTCCTTGGAATATGGAAGACACTATTGATATCCAGAGTTAATTTAAAAATTTGTTATGGTGATGATTAATACACGGGGATTATTATACAAAACAACACTAGGCTAATAAAGTTTCTAGTCATATCCCTGTACTACGTACCAATATCCACAACTCTTGTTTTATTTGGATATAACTATCTCCATGTACGGCATTACAGCACCTCTCAGACTAACACTTATAGTAATAATAATAATAATAATTAAACAATGGTAACCATTATAGTATAACTGTGGTAACTAGGTTACATATTTTGAGGATGAAATGTAGGATATGAGATAAGAGGAGGAATGATATGTCTGTAGTGGAGCATTAGATATGGACTCCATTATTACATAGGACTCATAACCTATCTCAAACCTTATATACATCGATATTTAGGAGACATTGATATTGTTTATAATCCTTAACCGGCTTCCCTGAAGGGTCCCTTTTATTTCTTATTCACTTATTTCTCACACTTGCTTTATTTTTAATTAATATTTCGCCAACTTCTGATACCTGGTTATAAGATTTTAATAAATTATCTAATACAATTTGTTTTTATATTTATGGACTGGAGTAACTTGAGAACCAACTTCCTTTTGGGTGATAATTTTCACCAACTGTCCTTTAAGCTATGTCTAGTTGGATGAGCACCCCCTCATCCTATACCCTTCATCTATTACTTTTAGGTTATATATGTAAATGAGGATAGTCCTATCTCCTATTGCTTGAGCGGATTTGTTTTTCTCTTTTTTTCTGGTAAATGGGCATTTGCATCAGCTTTTCCCTCACATGCCACCCCCTGCTCACCAGCTTTTCCCTCACATGCCACCCCCTGCTCACCAGCTTTTCTCACCTATATCATCACCTCCTGCTGACCAGCAGCCACCTCCACTGTGTACCATGTGACTGCAGCAGTCACATGACACTAAGACCTAGAGAGAGAAAAAGGAAAAAGTAATCACCGAATGGCTTTGCTGTTGGATCCAATTAAATCATCATCATCGTCATCATCATCATTTATTTATTTATATAGCGCCAACATATTCCGTGGCGCTTTACAATTGGGGACAAACATAGTAAACTAATAAACAAACTGGGTAAAACAGACAAAGAGGTGAGAAGGCCCTGCTCGCAAGCTTACAATCTATTGGACAAAATTAAATAGTGTGGATCAGATGTTGACTAAAGGATCTGAGAAGCCAGTGCAGTTTTCTTTAACCACAATGTAACATTAAAATTATAAAGCAGGAAAATTTACCTTAATAAAAATAATTGAATATATTCTTTCACAAAAAACACACTATACAACAAATATCATTCACACAAATGGGTAGTTACTCACACAAGATTAGTGAATACTGATCGTTGACCTGGTGTGTAAAACACACCACCATTGGACGAATCTCAGTTTGGCGCATTCCAGGAAAATGCTTCCTACCTGAATGCGTACTGTCAACTCAAAAGTTTGTCGGAGGAGGTATACTGGTCTGAGGCTGTTTTTCATGGTTTGATCTGGCTTCCTTAGTTATAGTGAAGGGAAATCTTAATGCTACAGCATACAGCAACATTCTTACATTCAGTGCTTCCCAAACCCAGTCCTCAAGGAACCCTAACAATGCAGGTTTTACAGGTCACAAGTGAAATAATTAGTACAACCCGTGGATCTTTCAAAATGTGTCAGTCAGTGATGAATACACCTGTGCTCCAGCAAAGATATATGGAAAACGAGCGCTGTTAAGGGTCCTCAATGACTGGGTTTGGGAAACACTGTTCTAGAGTGTCGTGTTCTTCCCACTTTATGGCAGCAGTTTAGCCCTTCCAGTTTCAGCATGACAATGCCCCGTGCACTAAGCGAGGTCCATCAAAAAATGGTTTCTCGAGATTGGTGTGGAAGGACGTGACTGGCCTGAACAGAGCCCTGACCTCAACCCCATTGAAGACCTTTGGGATGAATAGGAACGCTGACTGCGAGCCAGTCCTTGTCGCCCAACATCACTAATGCTTTTTTGCCTGAAAGATGCAAATTCTTGCAGCCATGTTTCAAAATCTATTAGAAAGCCTTTGCTGGTATAACAGCCTCTACTTTTCTGCAAAGGGAGAGGGGAGGACCAACTCCATATTGATGGCCATGGTTGTGGAATGAGATTTTCGGATGTCCGCATACTTTTGACCATCTAGTGTACATGTAAGAATTTACTATCAATATTTTCTGCTATACAAATATAAAAAAATAATAATAATCTTCACAATAATGCTCCAAGTTGGCCCTACTGCAGCACCCCCCACCACCTGCATTTATAAGGGCTTTTGTGGCACAATACTACCTTTAAATTGCTATCTCAACATATTGATACTTCAATGCAGTGGTGAAGTAAAACCAGTGACACATTCGAAAAATTGTTTTCAGGTACAATGCAACACAGTGACTTCTAGGAATCAGCCACCCCCAGTAGTGCTGTGACATAAGAACGCCCATGTCCGGGCTATATTTAGTGATGGGGCTGCCCTAGGCATTATCTAATTAATGTTTTATTTTATATAGCAGCCAACATATTTTCCAGAACTTTATAGATAATATGGACTATCCACATCCTGACCATGGCCTTATCTGTGTGGAGTTTGTATGTTCTCCCTGTGTTTGCATGGGTTTCCTCCGGGTGCTCCGGTTTCCTCCCACACCCCAAAAACATACTGGTAGGTTAATTGGCTGCTATCAAAATTGACCCTAGTCTCTCTTGCTGTCTGTCTGTGTGTGTGCGTGTATATTCGGGAATATAGACTGTAAGCTCCAATGGTGCAGGGACTAATGTGAATGAGTTCTCTGTACAGCGCTGCGTTATTAGTGGCGCTATATAAATAATGATGATTATTGTGAATTAGCGCCTCTTCTCTACAGTCCTTCCCGCCTTAAGATGGCGTCATCACGCAACTTTGTACACCTGCGTTTTTAAGCCATAGACAAACAGTTGTTTTTCCTTCCATTTACCAGCCCGTAATAACTTCCATTCCATTATTACTGTCATAAAAGCGCTTATAAATCGTAGCAATTAATTCACTAGGAACAAGCTGCTAAGGATTGGGGTTAATTTATGAACTGGGTGAACATGAATTCTGATTTTCAGTTTTTATAATCGATAAAAAATATGGGAGCCCTCTTTGTTGTTTTATCCCTACTTTTCTGTCTGGTCACAGTGTTGCTCTGTTTCGTTTCCCTGGTGGTTTTCCAAAAGCTTTTTTCTTACACTTCTGCATTATACTTGCCCTGAAGCGACCAATCCTTAACTCGTCTATCTTTAAGCTAGACCACAAGTCCAGCGCTTTTCTCAGTCACTGCTGCACGGATCTCGATGGCGCAAACACTCAAAATTATACAGAGATAAATAGTCTGCATCAGTTTGGGTTCTGTCAGCATTTTAGACCACCAATGCCTTCTGCATTGTCTTACTTATTGTTTCTCATTGTATAATGCCCCCACCTTATACATTGGGAGTGGTAATGACACTTCCCTGGGAGATTGATCTGGAACTTTCACAAAATTAAAAGTTTGTCTTCATATTTTGTTACTATCTTCCCTCAGTGCCAGCCATTGTCCTTTGTAATCTAGGAACACTTATTTCTAGCTATGCAGGAACTTGACATGTTAACTTATAACAGGCAGCTTTGCTGAGATGCTAATTACATTGATCACATCCATTACATTTCCATGTCTAATAGATCTGGTTTTCGATCTTTTATTCCAACAGCCTGGAGAGATTGAGAAAAACTGGCTTCAAGAATTCCATAAGGTAATACGACAAAGGCCTTAACGTTCCATAGTCTTCTCCCCTCGTCTCCATCCTCACCTTAATCTGCCTTCTCTGCCATTCAGACGGTGCAGGACCACCAGCCGGCCTTTGTCGCTCTTCATCTACAGGAATTTGGGGGCAAACACTACCAGGAGACAATGGCCTCTGCCGAACTCTTCATCAGGTAACAACAAGTAGTCATTATTTAAAGGGGAACATCTAAATCCAGTGTATTTTAGGCGCTATCAGATGGTCCCACTGCAGTCAGCAGTTTACAGATACGTAAATGATTGTGTGACCACATCTTCCACCCATGATGTCTGCTAGGAACAGACCACTGAAGTTGTTCAATTACCTGGTGTAATTGTGCCGACATGTATGTGAACATGGGCCCTCTTACATAGTTATGGATGGGTACATGGTTGGTGGTCCTAAGCAGGGTATCTAATGCTCCTTAAATATGGGAATAACATATGAAGTAGAACACATCTGTTTGATAGAACTACAGACCTGCCAGAGTTCCCAGTTGGAAATTGGGACAAAATTGGCCCACATGTGGGTATGTCCAAACCATGCCTATATGTAGCCAAGGTAATATCCTGTTTATCACAAGTCATGTCTCTTTCTGCCACTGGAACACGGGACCGTCCTGGGAAAAGTGGGACTGTTGGCAGGTATATAAATGTTTTGCGTACCTTACAATGGAAGATCAGATAGCCTGTGTTTTGCAGTACGCGTTACAGTGATTGTATTGTTATAGAAGTCTCAGTACAAGGAGAATTAAATATGGTCGATTTTACAGGAAGCTTATGAAGAGTGAAGAGCTGTCTGAATATGACTGTGTTTTAGCCTTCATCGACAAAGACTTCACCCAGCCAGACAAATTCACAGTGAGTAAACCATGTCTAACCAGTATTACCACATAGGGTCAGCAAGCTAGGCAGATGAATAGGGCAGCATTTTTAAGGGAGCAGTGCAGAAATAGTTTAATTTTAAGGAGCAAATAAAGCAACTATTTATCATTAATATATATATATATATATATATATATATATATATAAAAGCACAAAATCAATATAATAAGGCGCTAGCAACCACACTGTAACCATCAATTTATATAATTGGTATAAGAATGTACCAGATGATCAGTCCCGTAATAAAGAAACACATATAGCTCAATTTAGGAGCGGCAGCCGCAGGTGACTTGTGTCCAGATGGTTAATCCGGAGGAATTGGGGTAACTGTTGATAGAAAAAACAAGTAGGGCGCCCAATGTGTAGTAACAGATAGAAATGGGGACGATATAATAAACTGCGTACCGTAAGGATTCCAGGATCATGTAGTATGGTAGGAGTTCCTCTTCAGAGGTAATACCTCCCCCTCGCCCACAGGATGACGACAATGTGGATATATAAAAGCACATATAGTGTAGTATGGTTGTGTAATATAACACCAATTGTGATGAATCCTCCACCACTATCAATAGTGGAAGCCCAAAAACCAAATGGCTTAATATTAAATATACACCTCCAAATAAAAACAAAAAATCTGCGTACCAGAAATCCTGTTATATAAGTAGCGTATGTGTGCTCAAGATCAACAGTCCATCATAGTTGTTTCGATCAGACAGATGTCATAGGCAGACAGACAAAAACAGAATTGCCATGTCAGAGTAAAAAACAACAATTTAATAAAAAGAGTAATATAAACTCACATGAGGTACAGAAATGATGCCAGTAGAGTATCAGTAGAATCAATAGCTCAGTGCGTTTCGTCCCAACACCGTGGGACTTCCTCAGGAGCAAATGCACATTGTGTTTTTGTCTGTCTGCCTATGACATCTGTCTGATCGATTACACTATGATGGACTGTTGATCTTGAGCACACATACGCTACTTATATAACAGGATTTCTGGTACGCAGATTTTTTGTTTTTATTTGGAGGTGTATATTTAATATTAAGCCATTTGGTTTTTGGGCTTCCACTATTGATAGTGGTGGAGGATTCATCACAATTGGTGTTATATTACACAACCATACTACACTATATGTGCTTTTATATATCCACATTGTCGTCATCCTGTGGGCGAGGGGGAGGTATTACCTCTGAAGAGGAACTCCTACCATACTACATGATCCTGGAATCCTTACGGTACGCAGTTTATTATATCGTCCCCATTTCTATCTGTTACTACACATTGGGCGCCCTACTTGTTTTTTCTATCAATATATATATATATATATATATATATATATATATATATATATATATATATATATATATATATATAAAATATGTGTATATATAATATGTGTATATATTATAACCAAGTTGAATAATATTACGTACTGTAACTGGAGTGCTTATACAAAATATGTCCACCATGCTTTCTTTATCTCAGCAAACTGTCATATTAGGAGTAGACACACAGTGACAGCTTGACAGGCTTGCTTTGCAGGAACGTATTGTGTTGATTAGTTGATTCATACAAATGTGCAGAGCCAGCAGCTTAAATGACTGCAGTCCCATTTTTTGACCTGTTTCATATCCCATCAGGACACGGTCCTAAAGATGTGGAATAAGTTTCACCTGTCTGTAATGGAGTGGGGAAGTAATGCTTCACTTTTTAACAGAGGTGCAGTAAATGGAAGGTTAACACTGAACAATTCTGAAAACTTTATTTTATTTTTTTTCATTTTCTTTCTTTTTAACTCTACATTTTAAAATTATGGAGAAGTGGGTGTTTGGTGCTGGGACATGAGCATTTAGGTTGCACCAGTGATTGTTTAGGGCGTATTGGCTGAGGCTGTATAATGCAGGATCTACAGTCATAGCCAAAAGTTTTGAGAATGACACAAGTTTTGGTTTTCACAAAGTTTGCTGCTTCAGTGTTTTTAGACCTTTATGTCAGATGTTGCTATGGTATACTGAAGTAAAATTACAAGCATTTCATAAGTGTCAAAGGCTTTTATTGACAATTACATTAAGTTTATGCGAAGAGTCAATATTTGCAGTGTTGACCCTTCTTTTTGAAGACCTCTGCAACTCGCCCTGGCATACTGTCAATCAACTTCTGGGCGACATACTGACTGATGGCCGCCCATTCTTGCCTAATCAATGCTTGAAGTTTGTCAGAACTTGTGGGTTTTGTTTGTCCACCCGCCTCTGGAGGATTGACCATAAGTTCTCAATGGGATTAAGGTCTGGAGAGTTTCCTGGCCATTGACCCAAAATTTCGATGTTTTGTTCCCTGAGCCACATAGTTATCACTTTTGCCTTATGGCAAGGTGCTCCATCATGCTGGTAAAGACATTGTTCATCACCAAACTGTTCTTGGATGGTTGGGAGAAGTTGCTCTTGGAGGATGTTTTGGTACCATTCTTTATTCATGGCTGTGTTCTTAGGCAGAATTGTGAGTGAGCTCACTCCCTTGGCTGAGAAGCAACCCCACACATGAATGGTCTCAGGATGATTTACTGTTGGCATGACACAGGACAGATGGTAGCGCTCACCTTTCCTTCTCCGGACAAGCTTTTTTCCAAATGCCCCAAACAATCTGAAAGGTGATTCATCAGAGAAAATGACTATATGTCTCTCACACCCCTGTATCCACCCTGTCATCCTCCCTTCATACAGTGCTGGGTCTATATGTCCCCTACACTCCTGTATCCACCCTGTCATCCTCCCCTCATACAGTGCTGGGTCTATATGTCCCCCACACTCCTGTATCCACCCTGTCATCCTCCCTTCATACAGTGCTGGGTCTATATGTCCCCTACACTCCTGTATCCACCCTGTCATCCTCCCCCATACAGTGCTGGGTCTATATGTCCCCTACACTCCTGTATCCACCCTGTCATCCTCCCCTCATACAGTGCTGGGTCTATATGTCCCTCACACCCCTGTATCCACCCTGTCATCCTCCCCTCATACAGTGCTGGGTCTATATGTCCCCTACACTCCTGTATCCACCCTGTCATCCTCCCCTCATACAGTGCTGGGTCTATATGTCCCTCACACCCCTGTATCCACCCTGTCATCCTCCCCTCATACAGTGCTGGGTCTATATGTCCCTCACACCCCTGTATCCACCCTGTCATCCTCCCCTCATACAGTGCTGGGTCTATATGTCCCCTACACTCCTGTATCCACCCTGTCATCCTCCCCTCATACAGTGCTGGGTCTATATGTCCCTCACACCCCTGTATCCACCCTGTCATCCTCCCCTCATACAGTGCTGGGTCTATATGTCTCTCACACTCCTGTATCCTCCCTGTCATCCTCCCCCATACAGTGCTGGGTCTATATGTCCCTCACACTCCTGTATCCACCCTGTCATCCTCCCCTTATACAGTGCTGGGTCTATATGTCCCCCCACCTCTTTATCCACCCTGTCATCCTCCCCTCATACAGTGCTGGGTCTATATGTCCCTCACAACCCTGTATCCACCCTGTCATCCTCCCCTCATACAGTGCTGGGTCTATATGTCCCCTACACTCCTGTATCCACCCTATCATCCTCCCCTCATACAGTGCTGGGTCTGTATGTCCCTCACACCCCTGTATCCACCCTGTCATCCTCCCCTCATACAGTGCTGGGTCTATATGTCCCTCATACTCCTGTATCCACCCTGTCATCCTCCCCTTATTCAGTGCTCAGTGCTGGGTCTATATGTCCCCCACACTCCTGTATCCACCCTGTCATCCTCCCCTCATACAGTGCTGGGTCTATATGTCCCCTACACTCCTGTATCCACCCTATCATCCTCCCCTCATACAGTGCTGGGTCTGTATGTCCCTCACACCCCTGTATCCACCCTGTCATCCTCCCCTCATACAGTGCTGGGTCTATATGTCCCTCATACTCCTGTATCCACCCTGTCATCCTCCCCTTATTCAGTGCTCAGTGCTGGGTCTATATGTCCCCCACACTCCTGTATCCACCCTGTCATCCTCCCCTCATACAGTGCTGGGTCTATATGTCCCTCACACTCCTGTATCCACCCTGTCATCCTCCCCTCATACAGTGCTGGTTCTATATGTCCCTCACACTCCTGTATCCACCCTGTCATCCTCCCCTCATACAGTGCTGGGTCTATATGTCCCTCACACTCCTGTATCCACCCTGTCATCCTCCCCTCATACAGTGCTGGGTCTATACTTCAGATATATATACAACAGCTAATCCTGCAAACTGACACAATTAGAAGTTTAAGAAAGTTGAGTTCCGAAATGTTTTTGTGCGATTCGGGAGACAAAGGGGTGTGCTAATAGTGTACCATAATGTGACTACTCATGCAACAGGCTAAACATGGAGATTAGTGGAAATGTTATGGCTACAACTGAAGTTGAAGGATTATGATAGGATAAGATCTTTAATAGTTTGGTAACAATCACCCTGAAATTCAAAAGCATGTAAAGATTGTAACATAAAAGACCAGGGGATCCTGTCAAATGCCTTCTTGTCGTCCAAAGCAAGGACCAGAGAAGGTGCTTATATTTATTTACATGGTGAATTAAGTTAAATGTACTCCTAGTGTTATCAATACTTGTTAAACACTTGTGTTATATGGGGAGAAAGTCTGTGTGTGAAGGTCGTCTGGTACCACATAGATAGTTTTGGGTATTTTAAGTCTGTCTTTCAACTCCCTCCTCTGCCCACCCCTGTCCTCCTCTCCCCTCCTCCATAACAGCCCTCAACATTGCCACCCACACCGCCAAAAGAAATCTCCTATCCCCTACCACTATCCCCACACCCTCCCCATCTCCACCTTCTGTTATTTGCTCCTGAACCTGTCCCTGTCCATTGGCATCTTCTCTTCCTTTGAAACAAGCTCTCCTCTTGTTTACCTTCAACATTCTCTGTCTAGACCCTGGCTCTCTCTCCAAATACTGTCCAATTTCCCATCTGTTTCCAAACTATTCAAGTGGCTTTTAAATAATCACCTCACAAGCTTTCTCTACTCTCCCTCCCTCTTTGCTTAAGTGTCAAGAATCACCCTACGAGTTCAGTTATCAGAACATGCTGTTGACGAGAGCTTCATCTTTCGCAACTTCCTTTCTCATGGAACCAGCTATGTTCGCCGGTACTCAGTTGCCCCCTAGACTTACTCTCGAGTAGTGGTAACTTAACTCAGGTAGGTGGGCACCACAGAGGACTTGACTGTGGGATGCTGAGCAGAGATACTGTATCTATGGCAACAAGGATGCAGGATACACTTGGACCAGATAAGACAGATATACCGGGTTGCAATAAGATGTAGTACCAATCTCCACCAGTATTACTGCTTGGCAGTGTTGAGTAGAAAATGGGTGTAGTACCAGTAGTGGCCTGTGTGGAGAAGGAGCTGGAGAACAACATAGTGCAAGGTGCGAAGAAAGATCGAGCTGGATTTCTGGAAGGAGAAACACAGCTTACACAGGTGAGTCTGATGGAGCAGATAGTGGGCACCCGATCCTGTGGCTGGGAAGTGATCTTATAGACGCAAAGGTAGAGACAAATAACAGGCAAAGGGTCGGTCCAGACAGCGATATCGAAGTCAGGATCAGAAAGAAAAGGTCTATCCAGGCAGCAAACAGGGATGGTCAGGTAACAAGCAGAGGTCAAAACTGAGTATCAAACAGGAGCAGACAATTCACAGACATAGATGCACGGAGCAGCAAGCGTGTGCACACTATAACCAGCAAAGGCTCAGTGAAACGGACAGGTATTTAAAGCAGTAGTAACCAATCAGGGCAGGTGTCAGATTGAGCTGCAGGTGAGAGGTGATCACACCCAGGATGAGAACAACATTGCAGCAGACAGCTGCAATTAACCCTGCAATTACCTTCTGTCCCTAACACAGAGGTTACCTTCCCCTTCACACTCCAACTGCCCTCACTGAAGTCACCACCAATCTTTTCTCTGTTACGTCTAGGGGTCACTTCTCTATGCAAATCCTCCTGACAACTTCTTTTCATGCCACTGTACTTGTCTGGTTCCCTTCCAACCTCACCAAGTGCTTCTTCTCTGTTTCTACCACTATGTTGTGGCATTCCTGCTCCTCCCCACTTTGCTAATCCCTACACTGGTTCCCTGTTCCCTACAAAATCCAATTCAAACTCCTCACCCTCCCCTACAAAACCTTCAGCCACCCCTCCCTCACACAGCTCCACACTCCCTTCCGCCCTCTCTGCTCTGCCAATAACCGGACCCTCAATGTCCCACTCATAACCACATCCTGCTCCCACCTCCAAGACTTCCCCCGTGCCGCTTCCCAGCTATGGATACACTTCCATGCCCAAACAGTCTTTCCACAGACCTCCAAACCTACATGTTCATCAAGACTACCAGTCACCTACTGAATTCCACTTTCACTGGCTGGGTTGCTTGTACCCACATTCTCGCTCTGTGTGGCCACCCCCCGCCCCCTCCTTCTGGTCTCAGTCTTGACCATCCCCATAAGATTGTAAGCTCTCAGGCACTCATTGTTTTTGTATTATGCTCTATCCCCCACTGTATAACACTGCAGAATTTTGTGGTGCAATATAAATGATAACAAGTCTGATCATTCAGCATAAACTGATCCAGTTTTCAATTACTTTATTTTACCTTAGATATCTTAATTTTGATCTCACGAATCACAAATCTTGAATTTGAGTTTTTATATCATGTAGTTTTTGATTTATGAGGGTTTGAAATGTTCAGAAATCCATAATTTTTGGTGTGCTGGACTGTACAAAAAGCCAATTTAGGCTAGGATTGTTACCAGAGTCCTATAGGCTTTAATTTGATATACCACACTAGACGAATTAAGCAACGGTACATGAATCTGCAGTCTATTACAAGGATCCAGATAAAATCAAGTACAAAACTTTTTATTGTCGTTCAAATGAAAGGACGGAACTACATCCTGCAAAGCAAAAGTGTTATTTTCTGTGAAGTCTAAACTGATGACAGCCTCATTCTCGTTAGTGTTTTATTTAAGATAGTTGTTGTACACAGGTTGCTGTTGAGCTAGACAAGACTGTGATTTCAGTGTTAGGAGTAGTAGAATGTATCAACAAAATGTTATGCAGTTTTAGTTAACTTTACCTGTCACCTGACACCCACTGTTTGTACATAACACTTAATCTTGAAATGATAGCTTCCCCGATCCTAGTAATGTGGTATGTGAAATTAGATCCTGTTACATTCTAAATAAAATGGTATTTTTTTAAATGAAATATCTCAAGCCTGGCCTGAGAAAATTAGGCTTTTGTGTAATTGCAAATACAAAAATATGTGGATCTTGTATATTTTCAAACTCTGATACACCAAAAACGACATGAGATATATTAAAATAATTGGGGATTTGAGACCCTCTTTTATAGTACTAAATGTGTGCAGAAAATAACAGTAGAAGAAAATGGTAGGGTAATTTCAATTGGATCACTTGACAAGGAATGACCAAGGCAGCTTTAAGTTCATCTATTGTGATCTCTTATTCATCTTTATACCGCTGTGCTCTTATATTTAAAAGCTTTTCCTCATCCATTTTTAATTTTTTTTTATTTATTTTTATTTGTAGTGGAACTAGACATTTAAACTGGGCTTCTATTTCCATGACTGCACGTGGGTATGAGTCAGTACAGGGGCCTTGGTGACATGTAACTCCTAGGGGTTTGAAAAAGTGGAGATGCTGCCTATAGCAACCAATCAGATTCTAGCTGTCATTTTGTAGAATGTACTAAATAAATGACAGATAGAATCTGATTGGTTGCTATAGGCAACATCTCCACTTTTTCAAACCCACAGTTTAATAAATATACCCCCTAGTGTTCTGAATAGCAGATAAATTATTGTTAAATGCAGTGATAAGTCATTTTTTAATTTCTGAGAAAATGGAGTTTAAAAGAGGACCATTTTGTTTGATAACTTGTTTTACCACAAGATGGCAGCATTCTCTTTTCTTTCACTGTGGAGTACACTGAATACAGCTGTTAGACTGTGTACCACTGTTGAAATGGCAAATCATATTGCTGGCTTAATGGTATTTTTGTAAGCGATAGTGAAATTGAACAGACATAGAAAAAAGTCTCTAAATTAATTTCTTTTAATGCCACAACCAACCAAAGGCCTTTGCCATCAGTGACTGCTGATCTAATTCATAGTTCCCTACTCTCCCGGAGTCCCGAGAGAGCAGGCAAAAATCCCAGATCCAGTTGTCTCCGTTGTTGACGATGGGTGGGGGCGGGGCTAAATGGTGCATTGTGGCCCAGCCCCTGCTGCGATTGGCCGAAATTCAGGGGAGGGCTGGCAAACCTCAGCCCAGGGGGCAAGACTCGAATCATCAGCCTATTTTAAAGGAAAAAAACGCAGGTGGCCCAGTGCCCCAGGCCAAGGTAGCCCATTATGGGACCGGCCCGGGGGGCAGATGCACCCCTGCCACCCAACCCAGCCTGCCCCTGCCGAAATTGCATAGGATTGACAGGGGGCGGAGCCTAATGGCACACCACGCGTGGTCACACCCCTTCAACGGACCCCCTCTCGGACAACTGCCTTCAAAAGTAGGTAAGTATGATCTAATTCAACAGTGCTGAAGCCACCAGTCACTCTCTCTGCTCTCCACACTTAAACAGTGTAAGATTCCCTCCATGTGCTACATACATGCAGTAGAAGGGCTTCACCACTTTCTATCCTTTGACGGGGTACTGGGGGCGGGGCCTGCAGAGTGCGTGCAGCGCTGGAACGGCTCTCTTAATACATTGTGTGCTGCACTGCCAAACCAGATGGGAAAGTGGACAGCAGTGGGGCAAATTTGTAGCCCCCCCTGATTAATGTGCATAGTATTAGCTGTATACTGAAGGGGATCATGACATAAACAAATTACATACAATCACATGAAACAAAAGTGATGGCTTGCTGAAATGAGTTTACAAACTATTAGCTTATATTCTATTTTAACAGTATATTCTGTTTCTATTTAAACAACATACTAAATAAATGGTCATAATGATAAATATTCCTTTCCAGTGGGTTTCATGTCATCCACACACAGTGCCACTCCACCCGAAGAATGGCCAACACCACTTATGAAGCCCTATGGGTCCCGGTTGTTCAGCCTCAACACCGAATGTTTGGATCTGTCCAATTTTGTGGCCAAACTGGACACAGAACCATATATTTGCCAATCTAACAAATGTCCAGGGGGTAAATGTATTATGGTCCGATTTTTTCAACTCGCTGGAAATCGGCGAGTATACAGCTAAAATTTAAAGCAGCGCTGGCTTGTAAAGGCAAACTTGCCTTTACAAGCCAGCGCCGCTTTAAATTTTAGCTGTAAATTCGCCGATTTCCGGCGAGTTGAAAAAATCGGACCATAATACATTTACCCCCAGATCTTATCATATGTACTTATGCTGGTAACACTTGTGCAGATCTGGTTGGCCAATCTGTTCATTTTTGATTGAGTTGGCCGAACATTCCGACACCTGTGTCCAGCCAATGAATATGGAACAGCAGGCTGGCCGTTGTGCGGGGTCAATGACAAGGAAATAAGAAGTGCCCTCTTTCCTTTGAAATTATTTAGCCTCATTGCTGAATAAATCCATGTGTATAATTTGGCTCTGCCTATGGGTGGACAAATTGGCTGTAGATATAGTTGTTTGGAGGTCATGCTGAACAGCCAGAGCTGCCTGTGTGTGGTCAACGCATATGAATCGCACAGCTCTGGTTATTCAGACTTTATGTCAAGCAAGTGGATCACTGTGCAGCTGGCTGTCCTCCTGGCCTCTTATAGGCTGGTCAATGACCTCACATGCACGGCCCTAGGGTCATTGGCTGGTTGGCCCAACAATGATCAAATTGGTCAACCAAATCTGCAGATGTGGGGGCACCTTTACTGATACACCTGCACAATAGATGGAAAGTCTTGTCAGACTTTTACATTACTGCCAGGTAAACAAGCAGAAAGCACAAATCCATTAAACTGGTCCTATGCGCCCTAATATGTACATGTGATATTTAGTGGTTTAACACTCTCCTGTCAGTTTAGCTCTGTTCCGTTACAAACAGCATTTTGCTCTTTTTCATTTTAAAATACTGCTGTGGGTCTCCGGGAGATAACCTCAAGCAGTAGAAAAGCAGGATTGGGATGTAGGACTTCCAGCTATGCCTTTTATCAAAATATTCATATGTTATGTATATACATTCCTTCTATCTACAGTATTTATAGCATAACAACTTGACCTGCATTGGAGAAGTGTACATATCACACTAAAAGGGATCAGCTCAATTATATATAACAAAAGGTCTGGCCAGGAATGGGGATTTCAGGTACCTGGAGTCTCCTCCGCGATTTCCTTTAACAACTCACAGAAGGAGGTCAAACCGGCGCCAACAAGCTCTTAAAAATGAGATGGTTTTATAATTGACTAAATTAGCTTTCAAGTACTATGAGCTGTATACTGTAATGAAGTACAGTTAATATTCACTGTTTATACCGCACAGAGAACATACCATGTGACCGACCAACTTGCTTCCCTCATTATAGCGGTAACAGCCTACGTCAGTGATGGGCCATCTGATACACTTCAAGAGCTGACTGCGCGTTCCTCCATCCTTCAAAGGGGCCATGCATTACCCTTAAATTCAGGAATTAAATAACAGCCCTCACAAATGCCCCTTACTTCAAAATTCTACATGTTTTCACTCACATACTTGCCATAAAATGCACACACATGCACTTAATCCCCCCTTAGAAGCCATCAGATCTCACATGTACTTCAAAACTCCCCCATATTTCCCCAACCAGCCTATCAGACCTCTCCCACATCCCCCTCCTCTGTATGCTGCGCGACCTCCTGGCGTTGCGCAGAGGAGGTTATGTAACGCAGAAGTCGCTGTCCCGTTCAATCTCACACTCTGCAACGAAGCGGAGAATGGTTGAGTTCAGGAGCTGTCGGCTGGGGGCCTGGGTGAAGGCTTGGTGGGCTGCTTATTGCTGACCACTGGCCTACATAGAAAGTAATAGCACAGTGCCGTCTATAGCTATCCATAACTATGAACAGCGCGTGACAACACAATACAAAATTTTTATAGTTTTCCCTGTACATATTACAATGCATTCCTCACCCCTCTACCTTGTGAAAGCTTTGACATTCTAAAATATAATGTGACAATAATTAGTATATACAGCTCTGCCTCAGTGATATGAAGCTGGGTTATACTGATAACAGCTATCTGCTCAAGTTTTATCATTTCAAACCTGATAAGGCAATCTGACCTCATGACCGCTTATCTACATTGTAATGAGAAAATTGCACACAACGCAGATTGCAGGAGCTCAGCTAGTAATGTAGAACTGTTACAAGTGTCAGCTGGAAGAACATGATTGTGTCAGTCATGAACAGTGGCCAAACTACAGCTACATCCTAAGCTGCCATGTCCTCCACATACATATATTAGGGCAATAGGGTGTCTATATCTGTTCTGTTACTTGCATGTTTTAGCTACTTGAAGACCAGAGCATTTTTTTTACCCCTTCATGGCCAGACCAAAGCTTGCTTTTTGGGATGCCTCAGTTTAAATGGGAACTAATTTTTTATTTCTTTGTCTACCTAGCCAATTTTATGTTGTTTTTGCCTATAAAGACAGCTGTTTCTTTTGATCGCAGATCAGAACAAATACCTTCTTATTATATAAGAATTACATGGCAGCAAAATATTTTTTTGTAGTTATTTTCAGGCGTAATACAAATATAGCAAAGAAGCAGCACAAGATTTTTACTCATACTTACCAACTCTCCTGGAATGTCCGGGAGACTCCCGAATTCTGGGTGGGTCTCCCGGACTCCCGGGAGAGTATGACAGTCTCCCGCATCTGCCCAAAAATCCAAAATGCTGCGATTCACCGGGAATCGCGGCATTTGGCCACACCCCCATGACGTAACGACGCAAGCGCGTCATTTTACAGCAGGGGGGTACGATTTTCAGAGCCTCGCCCCCCTGCACGCCCACCTGTCCCCGAGAGCTCCCGGATCATACTTGCCATAAGTTGGCAAGTATGTTTTTACTATGCAATTTAATGGGTTAATTCTGACCGGTACAGTGATATCACAGATGTGTAGTTTGGTAAAGGTCTGATGTAGTTATGAGGGAGTGATGAGCAACAAATAGCCCTCAGAGCTTCCACCTGCAGGCCCCTGAGCCTTCCTGATGACCCCTGATCCCTCCTTCTTTATTGTCAGACTTATTATAGCTTGTAACACTGGTTTAAAATTACCACTAATATGTTATTACAGGTAGGCGTCTTTTTCTTTAAATAAATGCATTATTTTAACGTATTACTGAGATTAACGGAAATGTTTGGCTATTCTGAAGGTAGAAGGGCCGGCGATCCTGGGGCCTGATTCATTAAGGAAAGTAAAGCAATAAAAATAAGTATGTTTTCTCCTGGACAAAACCATGTTACAATGCGAGGGGTGCAAATTAGTTTATTATTTTGTACACAAGTTAAATACTGGCTGTTCTTTCATCTAGCACACAAATACTTGATAGCTTTATTTATACACTGAAATGTAAAGTTGATCTAGGACATGCCCTAACCGATCTATAAATCTGTCCCCATATTTTAAATTTATCTCCCCCTCCAATGCAACATGGTTTTGCCAAGGTGCAAAGTTACTCATTTTTTTTGCTTAACTTTCCTTAATGATTCAGGACCCTGAAGTGTATCAGGTTGCCTACTACTGCTTAAAAAACAAAAGTACTCATATTAACTGGCAAAGTTCTTTACATATTTTTGTGGGAGATGATATATATAATTTACATTATAATGTGGGTGTACTGGATAGGTGTAGGGAGACCTGCTTTATGTCTTCCCTGCACTTTGTCCCAACCCAGCACTACCCCCTTTTACCATAGAGATCAGCCGTCGTGCATTCTCAGCCCCCTTCTGTAGTACATGCTGCGGTGTACACTGACATCATAAAATGGGATCAATGAGGATTAGATAAATGAATTGATCCATTTGATTATAAATGTAAATCAATAATTTGTTTTGCTCTACAGGCGCGCTAGAATGGATCATGAATAAACAAAACAAAAATCATTATAAGGTATGAGGCAGGCATTGTAGAGCAGAGGGGATAATCAGAGATATAAATGAGATCATTGTTTAAGTTATAAGAAAAATCAATGTGTTGCAGTGGAAATACACATTGCTCCTCATAAATACACAAAGTTTACTGCGCCCTGCTGTTCCCAACTTATTCACTATGAGAATTACTCTCCGCTCGGAATCTCGTCACATCATTTGGCAACGTAGTTGCAGGATCATATCGCAATGATTCATGTGCCAAACTGTACGACTAGATCAATGTCTGGATCCTAAAAGGGGCGTGGTCTGACAGGATCGGGCGATTTCAGCAAAAGTCAGGTGTGGTTAGGCAGATAGAGCTGTGTATCCGCAGATCATGGCTGGGTTTTATTCTGTCCGGGCTTTTCTTTTTTCAGATATATCATACTTGCCTACTTTCAGTAGTCGACGTCCGGGACAGGGGCGTGACTAATGGGCGGGAGGGGGCGGGGTGCCTCGAATCGCATCATTTTGGCCCCGCCCCACGAGTAAAATGATGGTTTCTCGCCGGGGGCGGGGCCAAAATGATGCGATTCTCGGTCAATCGCGTCATTTTAACAACGGAATTTCGGGATGTGGGAGACATGCCAGCTCTCGCGGGAGTCCGGCAGACTGACCCGGATTTTGCACTTTCCGGGAGAGTTGGCAAGTGTGAGATATATTTGGAGGTATTGTTCAACCTACAGAATGGCTGCCCCCATCCTGTGCAGGTGGTAGGTTCGTCTTAGAACCAAAATTTTTACATTTTTTGTTTTGTGCTCATAGATGATAAAAAAAAATCCTTTGCTTGCAATGTCAATCCCCCAGGGATTGCTACAAACTACTGCATTGTAGGCAGCGAGCGTTCACAGTCCTGTAGCATGCAGTGTATTTATAAATCAGTAAGATATAGGTAGGATTGCTGGGGGCAGTGGAGTTATCTATATAAGTGACAATAACTGTCACAAATTTTGATGGGTTTTCATTTTCATTGTGGAGAATTCCACCAACTTCTGTTCACACAATAATGTATATAATACAATTATTAATATTGGGCCTATTCAATTCCCCTTTTTCACAAGGGAACCATTGCCGAAGCAAAAGTTTTCTCTTACCCCTTTCCTTTACCCTCTTACCCCTTTCTTTACCCTCTTACCCCTTACTTTTACCCTCTTACCCCTTACTTTTACCCTCTTACCCCTTTCTTTACCCTCTTACCCCTTACTTTTACCCTCTTACCCCTTTCTTTACCCTCTTACCCCTTACTTTTACCCTCTTACCCCTTACTTTTTTTCACAGGAAAAAAAATAGGCTTTTCACTTCTGCACATTGAAAATCTTTGGACTGCAAGAAAGTCTATTTAACTCATTGCAATTCAACTTTCTCTCGGGACAGGGAATTGTTCCCACCTGATTCTGAGCACTGAGGCTGGCGAGAAGAGTCCGGAAGAGAGGAATTTAAGCACATATGTGTTTTATCCCCACATTATGAGGTTGCCTGACTGCGGTCACGCTCCTTAAGAACAGGTTACCCTCCCCATGCCTCCAGCCCTCCCCTGCAGCTGTTCTCTGATTCCTGGGCGCTACCAGGTGAAGAAGGCAGGCCGAGCTTTACCTGGTCTTCCCCCATTCCCTCCATTGGCCCGAGGGCTACCACGCGACCATCACCTTTATATGGCTTTGGCGCCATTGCAGAGCCTTAGCTGTTATAAATACAAATAGATCCATATGCATGAATCTTTGTATTAAATAATGTGTTTTATTTAAATAAACAAATACTGCAGCAGGATACTTGGTGGCTCATATCTAAGCCCCGGCAGGAAAGGGCTAAATGCCCAGGTTGTGTGCCCTCTGCAAGCCCAGTATTATGAACCAAGGCAATAGTTTATTGGTGGCAGTGGTTTTATATCAGGCAAGGTGGAACACACCCAGGCTGTTATGCCGAGCGCGTGCCATCCTTTCTAGAATAATAATGCAGCCATCATTGTTGTCAAATGGCCATTGAAATGCCCGAACACACGCTACACAGACACACAGAGCACTTACCTGTTCCATGCTGTCCACTCGGCAAGTTAAGTCCCATTCCTATTATCACAGGAGCCTTCTGATTGGCTAGGAGAACCTTTCCTTGGCCGATGCAGTACCACCTGGCATAAGACCACTGCCACCAGTGAATATAAGGTGCCTAGCAGGATGGGACCCGCCCTTGCATAACAGAACGACTTGGCATCCCGCCACCAGTGATTACTTTATTAGGAAGAGAGGCAGGGCAGTTGCAATAAATGCATAATATACACAGTAATTTATGTATGACACACAGAGTAAGGCACACAGAGCAAAAAGGGTGTAATACACACAGTGACTTTCAACAGAAAGCGTGTTCACATGTATGTGTTACGTTGGACACATCTGAAGAAGCGTCTAAAGATACAACAGGAGCATTTGTGCCATGTAAGGCGTATAAATGTATATATTTATGCACCATCAGTCCCTGCCCCATTGGAGCTTACAGTCTAATTTCCCTAACACACACACACACACACACACAGATTGGGGTCAATTTGTTTGCAGCCAATTAACCTACCAGTATGTTTTTGGAGTGTGGGAGGAAACCAGAGCACCCGGAGAAAACCCACGCAAACACGGGGAGAACATACAAATTCCTCACAGATAAGGCCATGGTCGGGAATTGAACTCATGACCCCAGTGCTGTAAAGCAGATGTGCTAACCACTTAGCCACCATAATAAACCCCATGGTATGTATAATATACATCATGGTGTGTATAATACACTTCATGGTACGTATCATACACCTCATGGTACGTATAATACACCTCATGGTACGTATAATATACCCCATGGTACATATAATACACCTCATGGTATGTATAATACACGGTAGCTGCACTGGCATAAGTATTGAGACTGACCATGGTAGTGATAGAATCACCATATGTGACTATAGACTAGAGATGGGCGGGCTCGGTTCCCCGAAATCCAAACCCACCCGAACTTTGCCTATCCGAGTACCGAGCCGAGCAGACTCGGTACTCTCCCGCCCGTTCAGAATCGAAATCGAGGCAAAACGTCATCGTGAGGTAGTAGGATCTCGGAGCTCGGTTCTCGCGATATTTGAAATGCATAAATACCCGCCTCCACAGCATTCCATCGCCATTTGACAGAGGGAGAGAGCAAGGTTAGGTCACAGGCTGTATTAGAGCAGGGACAGAGCAATAATTGTATACCTTATTCTTTCTATTATTATTTCAATTCTATTATATTCAATTATATTATTATTACCAATTCTATTAGCAATTGTTAGAGCAGGAAGACAGGAGGATAGAGTAGGCATTTTTTTTTTCAATATTTTGCACTACAAGTGCTTTGGGGTGTCCCATATTCCTCAGTGTGAAACAATAATTTTTCTGGCTGCACAAAGTCATATTTATCAGCAGTATTTCTACAATTTTTTGCACTAGAAATGCTTTGGGCTCATTAAAATTAGGGATGTGCACCGGCCACTTTTGGTGTCTCGTGTTTTGTATTTTGGGTTCGGATTTGCTTGATGTTTTGGGTTCGGATTTGTTTTGCAAAACACCTGTCGAAAGGTTTTGGTTCGGATTTAAGGTTTTGGATTCGGATTTATTTTGAAAAAAGCATAAAAAGTTCCAAAATCAAGTTTTTGGGCTTATTTTCACTCCTACGCTATTATTAACCTCAATAACATTCAATAACAATCATTTCCACTAATTTCCAGTCTATTCTGAACACCCTCACACCTCACAATATTATTTTTAGTCCAAAACGTTTCACCGAGGTAGCTTTCTGGACTGCATAGTGGAGTGGTCCCGGTACCCAATTTGGTACCGGGGCCACAATATATCACCCTCAACTGGTCTCAATTCCACCAAAAAAGTAACTGGACTGCGTAGTGGAGTGGTCCCCACAATATAAAAAAACACTCAACTGGTCTGAATTCCACCAAAAAAGTATCTGGACTGCGTAGTGGAGTGGTCCCCACAATATAAAAAAAACACTCAACTGGTCTGAATTCCACCAAAAAAGTATCTGGACTGCGTAATGGAGTGGTCCCCACAATATAAAAAAACACTCAACTGGTCTGAATTCCACCAAAAAAGTATCTGGACTGCGTAGTGGAGTGGTCCCCACAATATAATAAAAAATCCCTCAACTGGTCTGAATTCCACCAAAAAAGTATCTGGACTGCGTAGTGGAGTGGTCCCCACAATATAATAAAAAAATCCCTCAACTGGTCTGAATTCCACCAAAAAAGTATCTGGACTGCGTAGTGGAGTGGCCCGGTACCCAATTTGATACCGGGGCCACAATATAATAATAAAACCCTCAACTGGTCTGAATTCCAGTGCACAGATGGCGGACACCATTTTTTTTTTTTATAAATTTAAATTTGTTTTTTTAGAACTTTTGGATAACTTGGAAATAACAATGCCCTTAGCAGAACAGACCACAGGACACAGGAAATACAGACAGAAAGAAGGTAGCAATAGAAATGGCAGTTCCTCTTTTTTGGAACTGCACAAACAGTGATGAAAATGAAGGTGGAGCTGGTGGCATGTCACGGCCTTCTTCAGAGGACAATCTCCTGACCAGCAGGTCTTTGCACCGCTGTAGACTTGTGTCCGCCGGAAACAGAGACACAACATACGCTTTAAACCGAGGATCGAGAACGGTGGGCAGAATGTATTCCTCTGACTTTAAAAGACTGACCACCCTCGGATCCTGGCAAAGCGTACGAAGGGCTTCATCCACAAGAGCTACATGCTTGGTGGAATCGCAATGGTGTACCAGCTCCTCCCTCACTTTCTCCAGCTGCTTCTGCAAAAGCCTGATCAGGGGAATCACCTGACTCAAGCTGGCAGTGTCGGAACTGACTTCTCCTGTGGCAAGTTCAAATGGCTGCAGAACCTTGCACAACACGGAAATCATTCTCCAGTGCGCTTGACTCAGCCGCATCCCCACTCCTTTTCCTATGTCGTAGGTGGCTGTGTAGGCTTGAATGGCCTATTGATGCTCCTCCATCCTCTACAGCATATAGAGGGTGGAGTTCTAGCATGTCACTACCTCTTGTTAATTTAGATTGCAAGGCTTGTAAATACTTTGAAGATAAAAAAAGCAGGCTGCACAGACTGTGGAGCTAGAAAGTGAAATTAAATGGACCACGTTACTTTGGTGGCTATCTATCCCCCCCCCCCCCCCTGCCCTACTTGTAGTTGAATATAAAAAAAGCAGCCTGCATAGACTGTAGAACTAGAAATTCAAATATACAAAGAAATGGACAAAGGCAGTTTGGTATCTGTCTGCATCAGATCCCCTCTCCACTAGGAGTAAAATAGAAAACTATTCAGCCGTTATATAATCTAGAATATAAATAGAAATTGAGAAAGGCAATTTGGTATCTGTCTGCATCATAATCATCAACATCCTCCTCAGCGCCAGCTACATCAATATCCTCCTCCCGGTGTACAACATTCACACCTTCATTAGCCAAATCTGTAACTGGACTGTGGGTGATCCTTCCAGCATATGCAGAGGACGTGCTGCAAATGGTGGAGGGAGCCACCTCTTCCCGTACAGTGATGGGAAGGTCAGGCTTCGCAACCACCAACACCCTTGGACTCGCCTTGGGGATTTGTGATAATTTCTCTTTAGAAGGCAGAGTTGTTTGCTGTGTTGTTGCTGACAGCATAACTCTCTTAAATTTTTTGTAGGGGGGGGGAGGAGGGCTTAGTTCCTTGGGTGAAGCTGAACCACTAGTCATGAACACGGGCCAGGGCCTAATCCGTTCCTTGCCACTGCGTGTCGTAAATGGCATATTGGCAACTTTACGTTTATCCTCAGATGATTTTAAGTTTCTCTTTTTGCTACTTTTACTGAAGTTGGGCTTTTTGGATTTTACATGCCCTGTACTAGGAGATTGGGCATCGGGCTTGCCAGACGACGTTGATGGCATTTCATCGTCTATGTCATGACTAGTGGCAGCAGCTTCAGCATTAGGAAGAAGTGGGTCTTGATCTTTCCCTACTTTATCCTCCAAATTTTGGTTTTCCATTATATGTAGCACAAGAGAGCGTACCCCGAAGCCACACACACTCGCCAAAGCCTTTAAAAATTATATGCGGCACAGGAGAGTACCACTGGACTGGAGTTATACAGCAGTACCACTGGACTTATACTGCAGAATCAGTGAAATTTGTAATATGGCAGTAACAACAATGGACTTATACTGCACAATGAGTGAACTTTGTAATATTGCAGTACCACTGGACTTATACTGCAGAATGAGTGAACTTTGTAATATTGCAGTACCAATGGACTTATACTGCAGAATGAGTGAACTTTGTAATATAGCAGTACCAATGGACTTATACTGCAAAATCAGTGAACTTTGTAATATAGCAGTACCACTAGACTTATACTGCTGAATCAGTGAACTTTGTAATATAGCAGTACCAATGGACTTATACTGCTGAATCAGTGAACTTTGTAATATAGCAGTACCACTGGACTTATACTGCTGAATCAGTGAACTTTGTAATATAGCAGTACCAATGGACTTATACTGCAGGATTGTTTTAGGATATTTTTTTTTCTTTTTTTATAATTACTTTTTTTGTTATTTTTTTATAATTTGGGAATAATGGGGAAATAACAATGCCCTTAGAAGGACTGAGCACAGGACACAGCACCACTGGACTGAACAGGACACAGCACAGGACCCAGCAGCACCACTGAACTCAGAAGGACAGAGCACAGGACACAGCACCACTGGACTGAACAGGACACAGCACAGGACCCAGCAGCACCACTGAACTCAGAAGGACAGAGCACAGGACACAGCACCACTGGACTGAACAGGACACAGCACAGGACCCAGCAGCACCACTGAACTCAGAAGGACAGAGCACAGGACACAGCACCACTGGACTGAGCAGGACACAGCACAGGACCCAGCAGCACCACTGAACTCAGAAGGACAGAGCACAGGACACAGCACCACTGGACTGAACAGGACACAGCACAGGACCCAGCAGCACCACTGAACTCAGAAGGACAGAGCACAGGACACAGCACCACTGGACTGAGCAGAACACAGAGCACAGCACAGAACTGAACAGCACGAGATATAGCAGGACAGAGGACCACCTAACACACCCTCCCTCTACCCTGATCAATGCCCGAGTGAAGATGGCGGCGACTAGCGGGGAATTTATAGGATCCGAGTATCGCGAGATCCGACAGCGGGATTTTGACTCAGAGCCTCGGTTTCAGTTTTGCAATTGGCGGGAATACCCGGATCTGTCTCGGATCCGGCTCGGATCCGCAACGTTCGGGTGGGCTCGGATTTCAGAAATCCGAGTGCGCTCATCTCTAATTAAAATGTATTCAAAGCAGTCCACATATGAGCAGAATCAGCAAGCAGGTGCTGGCACCAGTCCTGATGGTAGTGTTCCCAGTACGTCATCTGGTAAAGCCTATGTAAAAGTACATAGTCTTTTTAAATCAGGGAAAAAAACACACACCAAAAAATAAAATTACCGTGTTGAAGCGAAAAAGAAGTGTAACTAGGAAAAGTTAAGTGCCGATAAAAAAAAAATGCCAACATGCCATTCTACACACACAGTGGCAAAGAAAGAATGAGGCCTTCACCTTTCTCTATTAGTGGAAGATCAAAAAATGTTACTGAGCCTTCTTCTTGTACGGTCACTCGTGACCAAGCAACACCAAGTAATTTGGAGTCTAAAATTGGTGCACAACTACTGTTACGCATCAAAGCCGAGTTGCAAGAAAACAGTAAGACTTTAGAGGAAAATGTATGCTCAGAATCAGAATTAACACCAATCCCTGTGGAGAGTCCATCCACCAGTGGTATGTCTAATCGTGAGCATTCTGTTAGTGTACCCATAAAGAAGGGCCTTGCTGATGTGTGAATTAACAGCCCGAGTGTAGCCGGTGATACACCAATTGGAGGATGAGGGGGAGATTTGTGTAGGCGACGAGGGCGCTAATGATGATGTTGATGATGCAGACAGATACCAAATTGCCTTTCTCAATTTCTATTTATATTCTACAGACTATAACGGCTGAATAGTTTTTCTATTTGACTCCTAGTTGAGAGGGGGTCTGATGCAGGCAGATACCAAACTGCCTTTGTCCATTTCTTTTAATATTCTAATTCTACAATCTATTTCTATTTAGCTACAAGTGGAGGGGGGGGGGGTCATAGACAGCCACCAAACTTCCTTGGTCCATTTATTCTTTATATTGTTCAGTCTATGCAGGCTGCTTTTTTTCTATTTAACTACAAGTGGAGGGGTGGGGGGGCATAGACAGCCACCAAACTACCTTGGTCCATTTATTCTTTATATTGCTGAGTGTATGCAGGCTGCATTTTTTCTATTTAACTACAAGTGGAGGGGGGGGGGTCATAGACAGCCACCAAACTACCTTGGTCCATTTATTCTTTATATTGTTCAGTCTATGCAGGCTGCTTTTTTTCTATTTAACTACAAGTGGAGGAGGGAAGGGGTCATAGACAGCCACCAAACTACCTTGGTCCATTTATTCTTTATATTGTTCAGTCTATGCAGGCTGCTTTTTTTTCTATTTAACATCAAGTGGAGGGGGGGGCATAGACAGTCACCAAACTATCTTGGTCCATTTATTATTTATATTGTTCAGTCTATGCAGGCTGCTTTTTTTCTATTTACCTACAAGTGGAGGGTGTAATATACACCCAAAGACGATGGCTACATTGCCAATAGTCAAAGATGGAGGGGAAAGACAACCAGGTTTGTCTGTATAATTTGCAGGCAAGTGTTAGAATTAAGGACGGCCTACCAGGGATTAAACTGTTTTTTCATAATTTATTAGCTTTAGAATTACCTCAGTTATCCAAGAAACTGATGGAGCACTAAATCAGGTTATTTTAGACCAAAAAAATTGTATTTTTTTCAAAAATAGCAAAACAAAACCAAACAAAACCAAAACCAAAACACGCAAGGGCAGTTTGGCAAAACCAAAACACGCAAGGGCAGTTTGGCAAAACCAAAACACGATGGTAATCCAGATCCAAAACCAAAACACGGGGGTCAGTGAGCATCTCTACTATAGACCAACAGAGTGATGAGTATCAATGTAGCACTGACTAAATTCTGCCTCTGCTAAAGTCAGATTATCCCCACTTATGACATTGGCGAATGAATAACTGATGTATAATCGATATATAACTGATTATACATAAGTATGTATAATCTGATACATACATGCACAAGAGCAGGGTCTGAGAACCATACCATACAATTACGTATCCACAAAGTATCCAGTCCTGCTCTTTGATTCCCCTTAGATAATAAAACTCATACAGTACTAAGGAACAATAAAGAGATTGCACGTCTCTTATTATCAAGTAATGATTGCCCTCATTTCTAAAAGTTATCACCTTGAGGTTTCATGATGTTATAGCCAATGGGAGCATTGCTCCAATGCAGCAGGCTGTGGCATCCAGTGGCTCTCCAGCTGCTGTAGTACTAAAAGTCCCAACATACATTGTCAGTTAGTGGCTGCTGAAGAGTAACTGACCAACAACCTTTGCATTACACAGATGTTAGTGAAGGCAAATCACACCTACAATATACATCAATATACATGAGGATCACCTCACACAAGCTACCTGTTTCGGGGGAGGGGCTGTCCACCCCGGCCCTCCTACAACTTTCACTAAGTACATTTCTTTATCTGTCTAGCTTCTATCAGTGTGTTTGTAAAGCTGGGTATACACTACACAGTTTTAATCCAATAATCGGCTAAATCAGCCGACATACGACCTCTCATTCAAAAGTCGGGTCAGTGTGTGCAGTGACACAATGGTCGAAAGTCTGCCCAAATGGACGATTGTCGCCTCATTTGGTTGGTCGTACCGTTTAATATTTTCGTTCCAATCTCGTTTCCGTTGTGTAGTGTGTATAAACTTTCGACCGATCCACAACAGTGAGTATGAAATTACAGTCATTGCTCACGACAACATGGCTGTAAAAAGTCGCTAAAGGGACGTCCGCTCTTCCCTTTATCGTCCTAAACAAGGCTAGTGTGTATGCAGTCCATGGACCGAGCGATCGGAACATCGATCGCATGTAAAATCGCTCGGCATAAAAGGTTGGTAGAAATTTCTGTAGTGTGTACCCAGCTTTAGCCATGTACTTAAATTATTGGTAGTTGGTTAGTATTGTTGTCCTTGGTAGTGTTGGTATTGTTGCCTTTGGTGGACACATTTTCTGCCTATTAATTTCCACTCTCTCTGTACAACCCTGCCTATCAATTTTCACCCACTCTTTACAGTCCCTGCCAATAAATTACCCCCTGTCTATGAATTACCCCCTCTTGTAAAACACTGGCCTATGAATTACCCCCTCTGTGTAAAGCCCTGGCCTATGAATTACCTCCTTTGTGTACAGCCCCGGCCTATGAATTACCTCCTTTGTGTACAGCCCCGGCCTATGAATTACCCCCTCTGTGTACAGTCCTGGCCTGTGAATTACCTCCTGTGTACAGCCCCGGCCTATGAATTACCCCCTCTGTGTACAGCCCCGGCCTATGAATTAACCCCTCTGTGTACAGCCCCGGCCTATGTATTTTCACCCTGTCTGTACAGCCCTATCTACCTAGAACTTCTTCACGTCTCTTTCCTCTCTTCACCTTCTGACTGTCTCTCCTCTACCGTACCTTCTTCTTGTCTCTCTCCTCTCTCACCTTCTGCCTATCTCTTCACCGTACCTTCTGCCTGTCTCTCCTCTCTCATCTTCTCCCTGTCTCTCTCCTTTCTCTCCCCACCTTCTCCCTGTCTCTCTCTACACCTTCTCCCTGTCTCTCTTCTCTCTCTCCACCTTCTCCCTACCTTCTGCCTGTCTCTCCTTTCTCTCCTCACCTTCTCCATGTCTCTCTCCTTTCTCTCCCCACCTTCTCCCTGTCTCTCTCTCCACCTTCTCCCTGTCTCTCTCTCTCCACCTTCTCCCTACCTTCTGCCTGTCTCTCCTTTCTCTCCTCACCTTCTCCCTGTCTCTCTCCTTTCTCTTCCCACCTTCTCCCTGTCTCTCTCTTTTCTCTCTCCACCTTCTCCCTGTCTCTCTCCCTACCTTCTGCCTGTCTCTCTCCTTTCTCTCCCCACCTTCTGCCTGTCTCTCTCCCCACCTTCTGCCTGTCTCTCTCCTCTCTCGTCCCACGTTCTCCCTGTCTCTCTCCCCACCTTCTGCCTGTCTCGCTTCTCTCTGTCTCCAACTTCTCCCCGTCTCTCTATTCTATCTCCCCATCTCTCTCCTCTCTCTCCCCACCTTCTGCCTGTCTCTCTCCTCTCCCCACCTTCTGTCTATCTCTCTCCTCTCTCTCCCCACCTTCTGCCTGTCTCACTCTTCTCTGTCTCCACCTTCTCCCTGTCTCTCTCCTCTCTCTTGCTGTCTCTCTATTCTCTCTCCCCACCTTCTCCCTGTCTCTCTCCTCTCTCTTCCTACCTTCTCCCTGTCTCTCTCCCTACCTTCTGCCTGTCTCTCTCCTTTCTCTCCCCACCTTCTGCCTGTCTCTCTCTTCTCTCTCTCCACCTTCTCCCTGTCTCTCTCCCCACCTTCTGCCTGTCTCGCTCTTCTCTGTCTCCACCTTCTCCCTGTCTCTCTCCCCGTCTCTCTATTCTCTCTCCTCACCTTCTGCCTGTCTCTCTCTTCTCTCTCCCCACCTTCTGCTTGTCTCTCTCCTCTCTCTCCCCACCTTCTCCCTTTCTATCTTCTCTCTCTCCCCACCTTCTGCCTGTCTCTCTCCTCTCCTTCTGCCTGTCTCTCTCTTCTCTCTCACCACCTTCTGCCTGTCTCTCTCCCCTCTCTCACCTTCTGCCTGTCTCTCTCCCCTCTCTCTTTACCTTCTGCCTGTTTCTCTCCCCACCTTCTGCCTGTCTCTCGCCTCTCCTCCCCTTGTGCCTGTCTCTCTTCTCTCTCCTCACCTTCTGCCTGTCTCTCTCTCTTCTCTCTCTCACCTTCTGCCTGTCTCTCTCCCCTCTCACCTTCTGCCTGTTTCTCTCCCCACCTTCTGCCTGTCTCTCGCCTCTCCTCCCCTTGTGCCTGTCTCTCTTCTCTCTCCTCACCTTCTGCCTGTCTCTCTCTCTTCTCTCTCTCACCTTCTGCCTGTCTCTCTCCCCTCTCACCTTCTGCCTGTCTCTCTCCCCACCTTCTGCCTGTCTCACTCCCCTCTCTCTTCACCTTCTGCCCATCTCTTTCTTCACCTTCTGCCTGTCTCTCTCCTCTCCTCCCCTTGTGCCTGTCTCTCTTCACTCTCCTCACCTTCTGCCTGTCTCTCTCCTCACCTTCTGCCTGTCTCTCTCTTCTCTCTCACCTTATGCCTGTCTCTCTCTTCTCTCTCCCCACCTCCCTGTCTCTCTCCCCACCTTTTGCCTGTCTCTCTCCTTTCTTTCCTCACCTTCTGCCTGTCTCTCTCCTCACCTTTTGCCTGTCTCTCTCCTCACCTTTTGCATGTCTCTCTCCTCTCTCT
This sequence comes from Mixophyes fleayi, assembly GCF_038048845.1. Taxonomy (NCBI): domain Eukaryota; kingdom Metazoa; phylum Chordata; class Amphibia; order Anura; family Limnodynastidae; genus Mixophyes; species Mixophyes fleayi. The sequence goes on along the minus strand of NC_134405.1, from coordinate 55,739,820 downwards.
CCCCATCTTCTGCCTGTTTCTGTCCTCTCCTCACCTTCTGCCTGTCTCTCTCCTCTCCTTCTGCCTGCCTCTCTCTTCTCTCTCCTCAACTTCTGCCTGTCTTTCTCTTCTCTCTCTCACCTTCTGCCTGTCTCTCTCCTCGCTCTCCCCACCTTCCTGTCTCTCTCCCCACCTTTTGCCTGTCTCTCTCTCCCCATCTTCTGCCTGTCTCTGTCCTCTCCTCACCTTCTGCCTGTCTCTCTCCCCACCTTCTGCCTGCCTCTGTCCTCTCCTCACCTTCTGCCTGTCTCTCTCCTCTCCTTCTGCCTGTCTCTCTCAACTTCTGCCTGTCTCTCCTCTCCTCCCCTTGTGCCTGACTCTCTTCTCTCTCCTCACCTTATGCCTGTCTCTCTCTCACCTTCTGCCTGTCTCTTTCCTTGTTCTCCCCACCTTCCTGTCTCTCTCCCCACCTTTAGCCTGTCTCTCTCATCTCTCTCCCCACCTTCTGCCTGTCTCTCTCCTCTCCTTCTGCCTGTCTCTCTCTTCTCAACTTCTGCCTGTCTCTCTCCCCACCTTTTGTCTGTCTCTCTCCACCTTCTGCCTGTCTCTCTCCTCACCTTCTGCCTGTCTCTCTCTCTTCTCTCTCTCACCTTCTGCCTGTCTCTCTCTTCTCTCTCTCACCTTCTGCCTGTCTCTCTCCTCGCTCTCCCCACCTTCCTGTCTCTCTCCCCACCTTCTGCCTGTCTCTCTCTCCCCACCTTCTGCCTGCCTCTGTCCTCTTCTCACCTTCTGCCTGTCTCTCTCCTCTCCTTCTGCCTGTCTCTCTCCTCAACTTCTGCCTGTCCCTCTCCTCCCCTTGTGCCTGTCTCTCTTCTCTCTCTCACCTTCTGCCTGTCTCTCTCCTCGCTCTCCCCACCTTCCTGTCTCTCTCCCCACCTTTTGCCTGTCTCTCTCTCCCCCCCCATCTTCTGCCTGTCTCTGTCCTCTCCTCACCTTCTGCCTGTCTCTCTCCCCACCTTCTGCCTGCCTCTCTCCTCTCTCTCCCCACCTTCTGCCTGTCTCTCTCACCTTTTTCCTCTCTCTCCTCATCTTTTGCCTGTCTTTCTCCTCTCCCCTTCTTCTGCCTGTCTCTGTCATCTCCTCACCTTCTGCCTGTCTCTCTCCCCACCTTCTGCCTGTCTCTGTCCTCTCCTTCTGCCTGTCTCTCTCTTCTCTCTCCTCAACTTCTGCCTGTCTCTCTCCCCACCTTCTTCCTGTCTCTCTCCCCACCTTTTGTTTGTCTCTCTCTTTTCTCTCTCCACCTTCTGCCTGTCTCTCTCCTCGCTCTCCCCACCTTCCTATCTCTCTCCCCACCTTTTGCCTGTCTCTCTCCTCTCTCTCCCCATCTTCTGCCTGTCTCTGTCCTCTCCTCACCTTCTGTCTCTCTCCCCACCTTCTGCCTGTCTCTGTCCTCACCTTCTGCCTGTCTCTGTCCTCTCCTCACCTTCTGCCTGTCTCTCTCCTCTCCTTCTGCCTGTCTCTCTCCTCAACTTCTGCCTGTCTCTCTCCCCACCTTCTTCCTGTCTCTCTCCCCACCTTTTGTCTGTCTCTCTCTTTTCTCTCTCCACCTTTTGCTTGTCTCTCTCCTCTCTCTTCCCCTACCTTCTGCCTGTATATCTCCTCTCTCCCCACTATCTCCCTGTCTCGCTCCTCTCCTCACCTTCCGCCTGTCTATCTCCTCTCTCTCTCCCCACTTTGCGTCTGTCTCTCTCCTCCTCTCTGCATAGCTTCTGTCTGTCTCTCCCCAGCTTCTGTCTGTCTCTCTCTCCTCTCTCTGAATAGCTTCTCCCTGTCTCTGTCCTCTTTCTCCCCTTCTGCCTGTCTCTCTTCTCTCTCTCCACTTTCTGCTTGTCTCTCTCCCCAACTTCTGCCTGTCTCGATGCTCTCTCTGCATAGCTTCTGCCTGTCTCTCTGCTCTCTCTCTCCTCACTTTCTACCTGTCTCTCTCCTCTCTCTCACCACCTTCTCCCTGCCTCTCTCCTCTCTCTTCCCTATTTCTGCCTGTCTCGACCCTCTCTCTGCACAGCTTCTGCCTGTCTCTCTGCTCTCTCTATCTCCCCACCTTCTCCCTATCTCTCTCCTCTCGCTCTCCACACCTTTTGCCTGTCTCTCCTCTCTCTGCACATGTTCTGCCTGTCTCTCTGCTCTCTCTCCCTACCTTCTGTCTATCTCTCTCCTCACCTTCTGCCTGTCTCTCTCCTCTCTCTGCACATGTTCTGCCTGTCTCTCTCTATCTCCCCACCTTCTCCCTATCTCTCTCCACACCTTCTGCCTGTCTCTCTCCTCTCTGCCCAGCTTTTACCAATCTCTCTCCTGATCCTCTTGATTCAAGTCTGAATACAACTTGCACGTAAGAGTGTAGCCTTGGCCATATTCAAGATACATTTCAATTTGAATCTGGGTGGAAGTACGCACTGTCTAAACAGTAGTTGCCATATGTATACACACAGAACAGAATGTGTATGCAGTGGTGGATGTGGGGGTGTATACGGTGTTAAGCCATACCACCACTTCTTCTACGGCCTTCATTGTAAAGCTATCAACTGCTATTCACTTACATTCCCATTACATTTTTCATACCGTCACTTCTAAATTTCCACATTGACCAGTCCGCGTTTGTGTAATAGAAGTTCAGAGTAGAACTTAAAATATCAACTGTTAACAGTATAATCATTGATATAAATATTTATTTTCATATATAAAATCATTTAAAAAAAAGAAGATTTCAATGCCTACTGTACACACAATGTGTTTTTATACTATGGGCTAGATTTACTAAGCTGCGGGTTTGAAAAAGTGGGGATGTTGCCTATAGCAACCAATCAGATTCTAACTTTCATTTATTTAGTACCTGCTACAAAATGACAGCTAGAATATGATTGGTTGCTATAGGCAATATCCCAACTTTTCCAAACCCGCAGCTTAGTAAATCTAGCCCTATATCTTACTTGCATACAGTTGTTCTATGATCGTATGATCGCTATTGGCAAGCATATGTATACTTTTTAATTCAAAGACTTTGGGGTATATTTACTAAACTGCTGGTTTGGAAAAGTGGAGATGTTGCCTATAGCAACCAATCGAATTCTAGCTGTCATTTATTTAGTACATTCTACAAAATGACAGCTAGAATCTTATTGGTTGCTATAGGCAACATCTCCACTTTTTCAAACCCGCAGTTTAGTAAATCTAGCCCTTTGTCGTGTCAGTTATCACTATTAGTCTACGTTTACACCTGACCTGTAGAGGGTCTTGACTTGCCTGCATCTGCATTGGAACGCCCTTGCTGCCGACGTTAGTCCATCTCTTCCCTCCCCCCATTCTGTCCCTCAAGTCATAGACAGTGGTGTCAGTTGTGTGTGGACATGAATTGTATGCAATTGCGTTCAATGGCATAATGTCTGCTTCTGCCCATGAGCAGTCTGGATTCATGCAAGATAATGCTAAGCAGAAATACGTCTGAAGATTAATTATTTTCCATTATTCTTGAGTATGCACTTAAGTGAAAGTCTTTTCCCTGGCATTACAACCTTGGCATTCTGATACTTGTAATCCTTTAACTATTGTATGATTAGTAATATAATGGTATATCACCTTTAACTTGATTGATTGAAGCTGTGTAAATTCCTTGTAACTTATTAGATAACGTGGAGCAATGTGCAGAATGGCCGTAACCTATAGCAACCAATCAGATTTTAGCTTTCATTTTTCATGCCCAGTATAAAAGAAATGAAAGTAAGTGTTTGATGAACAGAGCACATTATTACAATAATTAAATCAATCTGTCAGTGAGTGTAGAGCAGGATGCGCCTCTGTAAAGCGACATATGATGTCAGTAATAGGCTGTGTGGTTACATATTTCTGTATTACATTGTAAGATAACTGCAGCTATAAATGGTATTACACTGGGTGTAACATGCAGTACTGCTCTGTTATGACACATTTATGGCTTAAATTAATCATCTGAGTAAGGGACAATTGGCACTGGCTTTATTACATGGGGTACTTTTGTGTGTGTGAAGGTTTTTATTACATTACTCAGAGAGCACTTAAAAATGGCCTTCTCCACCAATATGTAACATGCAAAATAGGTGCCATTAAAAGTGTAGGCCGATTCCTCAAGACAGTCAGCTCAGATCTGGAACAAAATTCAAGGATCTCCCCTAAACATCCTAGTACCTTGTTTCAGTAATTTCACGATGGGGGCATGGCCACAGCCAGGAGCGTGCCTAGCAAAAACCCTAGTCTGCCCTGTTCTCTCCTCCAAACAGCGTCATGGCGTACACGGCACCCATTCACTGCTGCTCTGCAGAGCAGCTGTGAACAGACAATACTTCCCAACTTTCCCGCCCGCAGGACAAAGCAGTCCCTATTGGAGTGGGAGGACAGAGCCCTCAAATTGGGATTGTCCCACCTAAATCGGGACGGTTGGGAGGTATGTCTCAACCTGCCCCCTGTATCCCATCTCCTCTCACCTCCTTCACTCCCTCTCCATCACTGTCTGCTCCCACCTTCCCTTATCCTTTAAACCTGCTCTTGTCTCACCCATTTTTAAAAATCCAATCTTGACCTCACCGCCCCATTTCTCTTCTCCCTTTTGCCTCTAAAATAATTGAGCGTCTTGTCTACAACCATCTCAACAGCTGCTTCTCTGATCTCTCCTATCTGGCTTCCGCCCCTTCACTCCGGAGAATCTACCTTTGCCAAAGTCACCAATGATCTTCTCTTGGCCAAATCCAGGGACCACTTCTACCTGCTTATCCTCCTGGACCTCACTGTGGCCTTTTACATTGTGGATCACCCTCTCCTACTCCCTCCACACCTTTCACACTATTGGCCTTTCTGACACCGTCCTTTCGTGGTTCACCTCCTACAACGCCAACCGCTCCTTCTATTTCTATCTCTGGTTCCTCCTCCCCCCATCCATCGTTCACTTAGGAGTCCCCCCGTTGCCTCTGTGCCATCACCTCCTGGATATATTTATACTCAAACTTAACATGGCCAAAACTGAACTCATTGTCTTCCCTCCATCAATAGTCTCCTCAACAGTGATAGAGAGGTTGGGACCTCTCTATCACTGTTGACAACACCACTATCTCTTCTGTTCCCCAACTTCGCTGCCTCATTCTATCAGACTATCCCCTAGCCTGTATAGCTTCAGACAGTCATTGAAAACACAAGTCTTTAGAAAAGCCTACCAGTCCTCTGCTTAACCATCTCACCATGTAGTATACCTCACCCTCTTTCATCCTTCATCTCTCCCACTCTTGCTTCTTGCCCTCAGATCCCCATACATTGGCTCACCCCCATGTGTCAACCGTTTATCTGCCCCTTTCCATTTAGATTGTAAGATCCAGTGAGCAGGGCCCTCTTCCCTCCTGTTCTCATTACCTATAACTTTTGCTGACCAGCTACACTGTGCACCTCTTCCTTGGGCTCTCTGTCCATTGACTCCACTCCTCCATTGTCTTTGCACCTCTTTCAGTGGCTCTAAACCTTAGTTGTGCCCACACTAATGGGCTTCAGTCTGCGCTGAATATACTCCTTGCACCCTAGTAGCTGTGTTGAAAATTGTAGTGTAATATGTTTACTTTATTGTACTGTTGTACCATGTACTGTCTTGTTGTTTGCCCTCTGTACGGCGCTGTGGCCCTCATGAGGGGCCCTATAAATAAAGGTTAATAATAATAATAATAATAATAAATAACCATATTGCACTTTGTAAATAACCTCCTGTGTGTGTGTAGTCAATGAGTATTCTTTTAAAATACTTAAAATTTACATTTGTATACTGTAAATATACAGTAGTTTTAGAGAAAAAAGTTATGGCAGAAAGAAGCCACTTTTCCACAATAAATAGCAGGGTTAGTGACAACCTAAAGCGTTTAATATCTTACATGGTCATCGTAAGTAGAAAAAGACCAACAGCTAGGATTAAAGTGCCTATGTGCTGTCATTCAGCCATTCAATTAGCTTTTCTAAGCTCTAATTGTCAGCTATATAATGAGACAGAGATGCGGGCGCTAGGGCCACCTTAACTATATTATGGGCCCTCGGGCAATGCAGTGCCCCGGGGTCCCTAAATATAAATATATATATATATATATATATATACATATATACATATATATATATATATATATATATATATAGGGGCCCCCTTAACTTACCTTAAGTCCGATCCCCTTCTCTTCTTTTTTCCGTGCTGAGTCTCTCTGTTCTGCGCTCCTCCGTGCTGTGCTTGCAGTGAATGATGGGCGTGACATCACGGAGTGACCGCAAGGTAAATATTTGTAAAAATTTTTCAGGATTTTTTTTTCCAGCGCTGTTTCGGATGGGCCCCCTTGCCCGCAGGGCCCCCGGGCACCTGCCCATTGTGCCCAATAGAAGAGATGGCCCTGGCGGGCGCTCTGTCTTACTTACCCGTGTATGAGCACCATAAGAGAGGGCACTGCGCAGACATACAGACCTTAGATTACACATATCTCCTAGTTAGTCCACTTCAAATCCCTGCACTCAAATCAAGCTGCACTAGAACATGTACCTATAGGAAAATTAGTAAACACTCTGGAACACAACAGTGCCATGGCGTACATATACCTGTGCCTGCCATAAGGGATACAGGTATACGTATGCCATGGCACTGCAATGTCGGTGAGAAAGTTCCTACAGATAATGGCTTGCCTCTACGCATAGAAACTTTGTGCCCCCCCACCCCCGAAGTTAGTGAAGTTATGCAGCGTGTTTGTGAGAGGCATGGGTCACATTTATCTCCCCTGCTGTCTACTATAGTTAATAAATTTAGCTCTAGATTAAAAGTATTGATTGTGTCAGCAGGTTGATAAATACAGAGAGGGAGGGAAATCGAGGTGCGCGGAGTATGAGGTGTGTGTGTGTAAACACTGCATGCAAGATAAGTGATATACAGAAATATGTGTTGTTTTAGTGGAAAGGCAGTATGTGCTGTATGTACAATATAAATAGAAAATCTACAGTTATTTAATTCTGTTTAGCTGGGAATTTGCAGTATAACATGTATGTTTGAGCAATGCATATGACATTGTGATAGTGATATCAGTGTTGTGTAATAATACAGTGTTCTCTCTTTACATCACCCCCTCATAACATTACTGTAGCTATGACACTAGTTTTGGCTTGTCCTTGATATAGACGGAGCGCTGTAGTATTTTGACTGGTATATGTAATATTAGATTTGTAGGTTTGCTGGAACATATGCTTAGTGTTACCATCTGAGCGCTGTAGGGAATTTCACCTATGGCTGCAACTTCTATCTAACCATTCACTTCTTGTCCTGGCTACTGATAGATGTATGGATGTAAGCCTCCTTACTGCAGTGGTCGTCTTATCATAAACTGAGGGCCCTTGCTTCTGGCTATAGGTTAAGACGGGAATTCTAAGTGAGGGGTATAAAGAGTAACACGATTGCAGACAGCTAGGTTATAGTATCTGTTAAAAAGCTGAAATTTCAGTCAGTTAAGATGCTGACATTGTTAATGTGTATGAATCCCAGAATCCACACAGTGTATTTCTGCAGAGCAGATCTGATCGATTCGCAGATACAGACGCACCTTCCACCTAATGGCAAGCAGGCCCAGACTGGCAAAGTGTCAATTCAGGCATTGGCCAGAAGCAGAACTGAGACCGGCCCTGAAGAGTATCTGTGGGGTGGTCTCGGTTCTCTCACTTTTTTTTAAATGGCTCAATTTGCCTCTAAATGGCTAAACAAGCTCAGTCAGCCTCCCTTTAATAAAAACAGTTGTTGGCTGTGACCACTGTATGGTCTCAACTCATCCCCTACTAGTATACTGATTTGGGGGTGGCCTGATAGTGGCGCTGAGCGAATGATGGAGCCATTTGTGACGTTTTCTTGATTTGGCCATGGAGACGAGCATGGCCCTAATGGCAACCTGCTGCAAAGGGATGAAACTTGTCTTGGCATACAATGGATGTTGCAAGATGTTTACAAGTCCACCTACAGAGGACTGAAGATGAGACACTCCTGTGCTTGCCATATAGATTTCTCATACAGGACAGCTCCATCTCTGTTATTGCAGGGTTTTATTTATTTAAGAATGAATGTGGGATATATAATAACATTTGTGAGGTAATCTCATATAGCGATTACCTCAAACATGGGGCAATGGTTCACTCTAGCTACACCGTCACCTGGGCCCCTACAAGAATTATGGCTTCCCTGACAAACAGAGCCCCCCCCCCCCAACATGTGCCCCACCCCTGTGGGCTTCCCTGACTGTCAGCACAGGCCATGCTGGATCTCATCAGCAATGTAACCTGACAGTATTTGGTGTAACCCTGGTATTGTACCATATACTCTAATAACTTAATAAAAACAAAGCCTACCTGCAGATCCTACCTAAACTCACTCACCCATCTCTCCTGTCTTCTGGCGTCTCTCTGCTCCGTTCTAGGTTGTCTCATTCTTTTCTCTTTTCCCTGCATTCCTTCTTTGTGCTGCCCTACTGTAAGCTGTCTCTTTAGTTTCTGTCTCAGTATTTCTCCAGTTAGTGGTCTCTCTTTCATTAGTGCACTCTTAAGTCAGCTCTCTTTTTGTTATTCAGCTTACCTCTCATTCTCCTCCTAATGTCTCTGTCCCTGGTTTGCTATATCACTCTCTCCCCACTGAACTGTCTCTCGTCTTTTCTCTCCTTTCAGCGGTGCCCTCTTCCTCAGATGCTGTTCTTTCATTCCCAACCAAGTCAGCTGTCTCTCCATCACTAGTGCTCTCTAATTCCCACTACACTAAGATGTCTCTATTTATCCAATCTGCTGTCTCGTTTTCTCTTCGGTCTGTTGTCTATCCCTCTCTAGTCACAGTTCTTGTCCTTCTCTTAAGTCATCTTTCTCTCTCACTAGTTTCTCATTCCCTCTCCAGCCAGCTGTCTCTTTCAGCCCGTCTGCTGTTCCACTCTCTCTCTCCTGGCTGGCTGTCTCTCCGTCACTAGATTGCTCTCCCCAGTCAGCTGTCTTTTCTCACTAGTCCGCTGTCTTTCTCTCCCCAGGCAGCGCTGTCTCTTCCTTCTGCCTCCTGGTTATTAACGCTCTTTTGATAGGCAATTATTTGGTACTCTATATTTTTGCGACTCTTTCGTGCGAGACTCTGATTTATGAACATGTCTGTGAGTCTGAGCTCCCCTCCTGTGCTGCATCACTCTGTTAACCCCTCCCTTGCCAGAAGATTGCAAAATATCTCCCAGTACCTGTCAGGGGGACGAGTTACCCCAACACACACCAGCAGATCGCCTGCACATTACCACATACCCTACTTTTACCTGTATCCCTGGTGCCCGTATGCCTGCAGAAATCACATTTCCTGATTTTCCCTCTCTTTAACCCTTTCATTTTAATCACTCACTGTACCTTATCATCATCATTTATTTATATAGCGCCACTAATTCCGCAGCGCTGTACAGAGAACTCACTCACATCAGTCCCTGCCCCATTGGAGCTTACAGTCTAAATTCCCTAACATACACACACACACACACACACACACAGAGACTAGGATCAATTTTGATACCATCCAATTAACCTACTAGTATGTTTTTGGAGTGTGGGAGGAAACCAGAGCACCCAGAGGAAACCCACACAAACACAGGGAGAACATACAAACTCCACACAGATATGGTTTTATGTACATCTCTCCATTAATCTCCAATTATGAACTAGGATGTTGCTCGCAGTTTATGAGGAATGATTTTGTAGCATGAGGGTAGTAGACACATTGAACTGCTTCCGGGCAGAGGTGGTAGGGAATAACAGAGACCAAAGCCTAGCTCATGCAGTGGAATTATGTTCCACTTCTAGTATATGATAAGGATTGCAAAGTTATATTAAGTAAGTAAAGGGAAGATTGGGTGGGCTGTCATCCCTTACTTACCTTCCTTAAATTCACATTCTGTTTGCCTCTAACGGTTCTTCTCTCCCCCTCCTCGTCCGCTGACTCCCCTCCCTTCCCTGTCTCTGTGGTATCCCTCTCTGACATAGCTCCAGACAGCTGTTAAACGACTTAATCTCTAAAAAATAGTTTTAATTTTCTGCCTCCTATTGATCGCCGTCTCCCAATTAATCAGCCGAGTGGAGCTGTGAGGGTGGGAGGGACCTGTGTACCCCCTAGGGCCAGTTGGGGGTTGGTGGGTTAACCTGTGAACTTGTCCAGAGAAAAGACTGCAAAGAACCTATAGGTGCTGACTTAATTAACCCCTACAATGCCTACTCTATCTGCAAAATATTCTATTAACTTATCTTATGATGTTTATCCTGCAGGCCCTTGGATCTGTCTATTTCATACACAATTCCCTACATAATGTTCAGATCTATGACTTTCAAGGTAAGAAAAATGTAAACCAGCATTGCTATAATGTATGAGTGTTACCAAAGATGCCACTCTCTCTATACCGACATTGTATGGGGAGACTGGTATACCCACCGTCTTCACTGTGTGTAATGGGGAGTCTGGTATATCCACTGTCTACACTGTATGTAATGGGGAGACTGGTACATCCACTCTCTACACTGTATGTAATGGGGAGACTGGTATATCCACTCTCTACACTGTATGTAATGGGGAGACTGGTATATCCACCGTCTGCACTGTGTATAATGGGTAGACTGGTATATCCACTGTCTACACTGTGTGTAATGGGGAGTCTGGTATATTCACTGTCTACACTGTGTGTAACGGAGAGACTGGTACATCCACTGTCTGCACTGTGTGTAATGGGGAGACTGGTATATCCACTGTCTACACTGTGTGTAATGGGGAGACTGGTATATCCACTGTCTACACTGTATGTAATGGGGAGACTGGTATATCCACTCTCTACACTGTATGTAATGGGGAGACTGGTATATCCACTGTCTGCACTGTGTATAATGGGTAGACTGGTATATCCACTGTCTACACGGTGTGTAATGGGGAGACTGGTACATCCACTGTCTACACTGTGTGTAATGGGGAGTCTGGTATATTCACTGTCTACACTGTGTGTATCGGAGAGACTGGTACATCCACTGTCTGCACTGTGTGTAATGGGGAGACTGGTATATCCACTGTCTACACTGTGTGTAATGGGGAGACTGGTATATCCACTGTCTACACTGTGTGTAATGGGGAGACTGGTATATCCACTGTCTGCACTGTGTGTAATGGGGAGACTGGTACATCCACTGTCTGCACTGTGTGCAACAGGGAGACTGGTATATCCACTGTCTACACTGTGTGTAATGGGGAGACTGGTATATCCACTGTCTGCACTGTGTGTAATGGGGAGACTGGTACATCCACTGTCTGCACTGTGTGCAACGGGGAGACTGGTATATCCACTGTCTGCACTGTGTGTAATGGGGAGACTGGTACATCCACTGTCTGCACTGTGTGTAATGGGGAGACTGGTATATCCACTGTCTACACTGTGTGTAATGGGGAGACTGGTATATCCACTGTCTACACTGTGTGTAATGGGGAGACTGGTATATCCACTGTCTGCACTGTGTGTAATGGGGAGACTGGTATATCCACTGTCTGCACTGTGTATAACGGGGAGACTGGTACATCCACTGTCTACACTGTGTGTAATGGGGAGACTGGTATATCCACTGTCTGCACTGTGTGCAACGGGGAGACTGGTATATCCACTGTCTGCACTGTGTGTAACGGGGAGACTGGTATATCCACTGTCTGCACTGTGTATAACGGGGAGACTGGTACATCCACTGTCTACACTGTGTGTAATGGGGAGACTGGTATATCCACTGTCTACACTGTGTGTAATAGGGAGACTGGTATATCCACTGTCTGCACTATGTGTAATGGGGAGACTGGTATATCCACTGTCTGCACTGTGTATAACGGGGAGACTGGTACATCCACTGTCTACACTGTGTGTAATGGGGAGACTGGTATATCCACTGTCTACACTGTGTGTAATAGGGAGACTGGTATATCCACTGTCTGCACTATGTGTAACGGGGAGACTGGTACATCCACTGTCTGCACTGAGTGTAATGGGGAGACTGGTACATCCACTGTCTGCACTGTGTGTAATGGGGAGACTGGTATATTCACTGTCTGCACTGTGTGTAATGGGAAGTCTGGTACATCCACTGTCTACACTGTGTATAACGGGGAGACTGGTACCTCCACTGTCTGCACTGTGTGTAATGGGGAGACTGGTACCTCCACTGTCTGCACTGTGTGTAATGGGGAGACTGGTACATCCACTGTCTGCACTGAGTGTAACGGGGAGACTGGTACATCCACTGTGTGTAACGTGGGAGACTGGTATATCCACTGTCTGCACTGTGTGTGATGGGGAGACTGGTACATCCACTGTCTGCACTGTGTTTAATGAGGAGACTGGTACATTCACTGTCTGCACTGTGTGTGATGGGGAGACTGGTACATCCACTGTCTACACTGTGTGTAATGGGGAGACTGGTATATCCACTGTCTACACTGTGTGTAATAGGGAGACTGGTATATCCACTGTCTGCACTATGTGTAATGGGGAGACTGGTACATCCACTGTCTACACTGTGTGTAATGGGGAGACTGGTACATCCACTGTCTGCACGGTGTGTAATAGGGAGACTGGTACATCCACTGTCTGCACTGTGTGTAACAGGGAGACTGGTATATCCACTGTCTGCACTGTGTGTAACGTGAAGACTGGTACATCCACTGTCTGCACTGAGTGTAATGGGGAGACTGGTACATCCACTGTCTGCACTGTGTGTAATGGGGAGACTGGTATATCCACTGTCTGCACTGAGTGTAACGGGAAGACTGGTATATCCACTGACTACACTGTGTCTAATGGGGAGACTGGTACATCCACTGTCTGCACTGAGTGTAATGGGGAGACTGGTACATCCACTGTCTGCACTGTGTTTACTGAGGAGACTGGTATATCCACTGTCTGCACTGTGTGTAACGGGGAGACTGGTACCTCCACTGTCTGCACTGTGTGTGATGGGGAGACTGGTACATCCACTGTCTGCACTGTGTGTGATGGGGAGACTGGTACATCCACTGTCTGCACTGTGTTTAATGAGGAGACTGGTATATCCATAGTCTATAGGGTGTGTAATGGGGAGACTGATATAGTCACTGTTTACACTGTGTATAATGGACAATGAACAAATTTATTATTGAGGGTTGAGTCTTAATTTTATTGTTTATTAATTTTAGCGCTAATCATATAACACAGTGATGTATAGAAAATATGTAATCATTCACATCAGTCTTTGCACCATTGGATCTTACAATTCCCTAATACACACAGACACACTCTTTTCTGAACGGTGGGAGGAAGCCGGAGCACCCGGAAGAAACCCATGCAAACACAGAGGGGACAAACTAATTCCACAAAGATAGGGCTCTTGTAAGAGTCCATACAGCAATGCTAACCACTGTGCCACCATACTAAACATGAGGGAAGAGGACATCTGGTGCTCTTGTTATGTATTTCTGGATATTTTGTTAGTAATGTTTTCCTCTCTTTGTCTCCCAGAAGGGCAGTTTGTCTCCCTCTCGGGTCATGCTGTGTGGATGAGTTCTCTTGAGGATTGTCCCACTGTTCACAAGGAGAGATTCCCACAGGACTTCTGGCCGGAGGTAGAGACATCAGTATATCTTTCACTATTATGTGAAGGAAAATAACTACTTATACTGCATCCAGTTTAAATGCTCAGGGATTCCCAAGCACAACTGGGTATCTTCCAGTATAACAATCCCCTTCTTGTAAGCCCCCATGGGGCCGTTTAGTTGTCACTAATACCACTTCATACTGCCGCCTCGGCAATATCCCGGCTTGTTAACCCGGGATATTGCCGGGGCACAGGGCAGTATAGATAAGAAGAATCCCGGGTCGGGCGGGTTCATACTGCACCTGCCCGACCCGGGTTTTAGATAAAAAAAAAGTGAAAAAAAAGATTTTAATTACTAAAAAATACAAAACAAATGTGTACATAACTTATTTTCAGCCAGCGGTGTCTCCGGTGCGTTGCCGGCTGTCAGGGGGACCTCTGGGTACTAAAATGACGTCATTTCTAGTCCATTAGAAATGACGTCATTTTAGTACCCAGAGGTCCCCCTGACAGCCGGCAACGCACCGGAGACACCGCTGGCTGAAAATAAGTTATGTACACATTTCTTATGTATTTTTTTATTAATTAAAATCTTTTTTTTTCACTTTTTTTTTTACTTCACAATTATTTTTTTTACAGTATGAATGGTGAGACCCGGGAATTACACGGGTTGCACCATTCATACTGCAGGCGAGCGGGGTCCAACACGGGAATTACCCCTCGATTTTAGACCCGGGATTTTGTGGTTGGACTATTCATACGGCACCAAGACCCGGGTTTTTCAGCGTGCCTCTGCAAAAACCCGGGTTTTTGGTGCAGTATGAATGGGGTATTACTGAAGTTCCAGAACTCTGTACAGTAGATGACTTCATCGGAGCCTCACCATGACCTGATTTCAGAAGGTCGGGCAAATGAGCATTTAAAGGAATGTTATGGTTTTTACTTTAAATTGCCATCTTAATAAAGTTAAGGTTCTTTCTGCTCTGGGGTGTTATGTTACTAACACCAGTTCTACAAGTTGTTGCTGAACTGATTCTCCCAGCATGCTTAGCGAGCCTCTTGGAGTGCTGTAGGTTGTTCTTTATTCCGTTTCCTATTTTGTTGTGCAAGTACACTCGTATTACTATCTTACAACAATACCCAGGTTGCTAGTTCAGCCATCTAAACCAGGGACCCATTAACTTGATTCATGCTTGCCCTGCAATTACTTTTATATGCAATATGCAAAACATGATACGTGCATATGAACTTATGGCAGTGGAGCCATGCTGTATATGTGTGACTCTTATATATCTGTATCTAAATGGCTAACCAGTAGCTACACACACAACCAGAGCAATATACGAGATTATAACTAGGTCTATTTGTGGTTCATCCAATCTAGCGTGTCATGTTTTACCTAAAGAGTACTTTGTAATGTAACTCCTTAGAGGTCCGTCTCACTGACTTATCGGTAAGGAATTAATGCACTTGTATGGGTCCCGATAAATACATTCTATAACACAGGATCACTGAGCTTTGAACCAGTAGAGAAATGTTATTTAGTTCATACAACATCATACATTCTACTACTTTTTATGGTCACTCATAGCTCTAGATAAATGTTTTTCTTACAACTGATCATATGTTGCATTCATTTCTCACTATGGAATTAGCAAACCTTTTTATTGCCACCATAGTTAGTGGTTAAAGAATTTCACTGAGGATTTCAGTGAAGAAAACAGTAAGTTAAAACAAAAAGTTTAATAAATAACAAGAAACATAGATTACAGGCAGTTCTTGAGCACAAGGTAACCAATTTAGAGTTGGATGTAAGTCCAACTGCAGCTTGTTAAATTGTGCTTTGCTGCCCTGGGCACGCTGATGCTTGTGGAACTACAAGCGCTAGCATGCCATGGCAGCCAGGTCATGCTGGATCATGTAGTTCCACAATAGCATCTATTAAAAAACAGACCCAGGCACTGTAGTGAAAACATTTTTATTAAAATATAAACCATCCATTGTGGCTCTGATAAGAGCAGATTGCAGTCGGCGTACATGGATTGGGCTACTTCTGGTAGAAGATTACTTCTGGATCTGTTGTATAATAAAAATGTAAATAAGATGTTTTGGTTGTTTTTATTTTAATTAAAATGTTTGTTTGTTTTACTACAGTGTTTTCTATGTATTAGATACTTGTGGATCTGCATGTTCTGCTCCGAGGACAGTGGCAGGTGGGGAGTTTGACTGGGGCGGTACACCTGTCAAACCATAACGCAGGTGTCCTAAGGCGAGCTCAGGGAGGACAGAAACCTCCTGTGGAGCAGAAGGGCATGCTAGAGTTGGTAGTGTCTAAGCACCCTGGCAGCCCACGAATTCAATGGCTGCCAGAGTTTGCTGGGACTTGTTCTTCCACAGTAATTGTTAGTATTTTTCACTGTAACTCTTGCACCCACCACAACAGGGTGCCAGGTGGAACCCTGGTGCTGTACAGCACAGGGACTGGTGTCCCAAGGGTAATGGGCCTGTATTGCAAAGCCTGACCTCCTAGGGACTTCATCCTCTATGCTGACCAGGCTGTGGGTCTTCCTGTTATGGCATGCCCAGCCTGGCAAAGACTGGAACTGGGTACTGCTGTTGTAGGAAGACCTCGCGCTCGTTCCCCTGCTTTAGCCATAACCACCCAAGCCATAGCAGTTGCGGATGTAGGATATTTCTGCTCATAGCAGTACCCCTGTGCCTGCCATTGTATATTCACATTCATGGATAATATGTGGCATATTGTGTACTTTAGCATGCTCCTCTTTTGTCCACAGTTTGCATGGACTCGCAAGGGATTCATGAGGACACGGTGGCTGGTGCACAACCGGTATGTATGACACAGTCTCCTGATAATGGCTTTCCTGCTAATGACACATGCTCTGGTAACACGTGCAGGTAATCACAGCCAAATCCTCCCAGCTCTAAGGCTCAAAGCAGTGTGATTGTTCCGCAGTTTGGCAGTCACTGTGATAAATGTGTTTGTATTTGACTCATATCTCCAATAATGAGCAACCCTTGATCCCAATACTTACTCGTGCTTGATCCACTGCAGTCATGTCTACTTGCTCCAATGTACAAGTCAGAGCTTCGGTGGGCCCTCCACAAAGTAACTCTGCTACCTACGCCCTATGTGTAGGGGGGGTACAATTATTATTACTGTACAGGAAATAGCGGTTTTATAGCTAGGATTTGTTGTTAACTTGTTTTTGAATATATTGCTTAGCAATACTGCTCTTCAATAGTCACAATTATATAGTTTATCAGCTTTACCAAACAATAACTTCTGGACAAAATATCTCTAATATGGGCGAACACTTCTTTTATTCTATGCAAAATGATCTGCTGGCTGTAACTCAAATTAGCAAAAATAGAGATAAAATCAGACGAATAAGATTGTATAAAATAGCTCAAATCACACTTACATAAAGGAAATAACGTGCTGATAATTACTGACGTTAAATCAACACATAACAGGAAAAGAGGACATTACACAATGTTTTTTGGACACCAGAAATGTGATAAAACCATTGGCAGTCTAACATTGCTTTATAACGGTATACTCAGTTACAGATTACACGTAAGAAAGAGTTTATACTCCACACCCATTAATAGAGTAGTGTACACCCCCTTCACCCAGCATACACACACACAGTACATAATAAAGGCTATGCAACCTCTTTCCCCAGCATCTACACACAGTCAGGGCCGGATTAACCATAGGGCTAACTGGGCTGCAGCCCAGGGGCCTTGGGCATCCAGGGGGCCCTTTTAAGTGCTCAGCAGCAGTATTGATCGGTCGGGGGCGGGGGCGCCCCCGGCCAGATCAATGCTGCTGAGCACTTTCACTGCGGTCCTTCGCCGGCGAGCTGTAGTCTCCTTACTGAGGAGATCTCGTGAGTCTCACTCTCACGAGATCTCCTCAGTAAAGAGCATACAGTGTGCCGGAGAAGGACTGCAATGCCAGGAGAAGGAGGTAAGTGCCTTGGGGGCGGCTCGGCTCACCGGGGGGGGGGGGGGGGGGGGGGGGGGTGGGGGGGAGGTTGCTCAGATCACGGGGGGGGGGGGCCCTCATGGGGGAATGGAGGCCCCTTAGCCCAGGGGCCTCCATTCCCTTAATCCGGCCCTGCACACAGTATAATGAGGCTGTGCACCCCTTTCTCCAGCATACACTTACACAGTACATAGAGGTTGTGCACCCCCTTCCCCCAACATACATACACACACACACACACACACACACACAATACATTGAGGCTGTGCACCCCTTTCTCCAGCATACACACACACACACACACACACACACACACACAGTACACAGAGGTTGTGCACCCCCTTCCCCCAGCATACACCCACACACAGTAGATAGAGGCTGTGCGCCCCCTTCCCTCAGCATACACACACACACACACAGTAGATAGAGGCTGTGCACCCCCTTCCCCCAACATACACACACACACACACACACACACACAATACATTGAGGCTGTGCACCCCTTTCTCCAGCATACACACACACACACACACACACACACACACACAGTACACAGAGGTTGTGCACCCCCTTCCCCCAGCATACACCCACACACAGTAGATAGAGGCTGTGCGCCCCCTTCCCTCAGCATACACACACACACACACAGTAGATAGAGGCTGTGCACCCCCTTCCCCCAGCATACACACACACACACACACACACAGTAGATAGAGGCTGTGCACCCCCTTCCCCCAGCATACACCCACACACAGTAGATAGAGGCTGTGCACCCCCTTCCCCCAGCATACACCCACACACAGTAGATAGAGGCTGTGCACCCCCTTCCCCCAGCATACACCCACACACAGTAGATAGAGGCTGTGCACCCCATTCTCCAGCATACACACACACACACACACACACACAGTAGATAGAGGCTGTGCACCCCCTTCCCCCAGCATACACCCACACACAGTAGATAGAGGCTGTGCGCCCCCTTCCCCCAGCATACACACACACACACACACACACACACACACAGTAGATAGAGGCTGTGCACCCCCTTCCCCCAGCATACACACACACACACACAAACACACACACACACACAGTAGATAGAGGCTGTGCACCCCATTCTCCACCATACACACACACACACACACACACACACACACAGTAGATAGAGGCTGTGCACCCCCTTCCCCCAGCATACACCCACACACAGTAGATAGAGGCTGTGCACCCCCTTCCCCCAGCATACACACACACACACAGTAGATAGAGGCTGTGCACCCCTTTCTCCAGCATAGACACACACACACAGTAGATAGAGGCTGTGCACCCCCTTCCCCCAGCATACACACACACACACACACACACACACACACACACACACACACACACACACACACAGTAGATAGAGGCTGTGCACCCCCTTCCCCCAGCATACACCCACACACAGTATATAGAGGTTGTGCACCCCCTTCCCCCAGCATACATACGCACACAGTAGAGGCTGTGCACCCCCTTACCCCCAGCATACACACAGTAGATAGAGGCTGTGCACCCCATCCCCCCAGCATACACACACAGTATATAGAGGTTGTGCACCCCCTTCCCCCAGCATACATACGCACACAGTAGAGGCTGTGCACCCCCTTACCCCCAGCATACACACAGTAGATAGAGGCTGTGCACCCCCTTACCCCCAGCATACATACACACAGTACATAGAGGTTGTGCACCCCCTTACCACAGCTTACACAAAGACACAGTACATTGATATTGTGCACCCTCAGTGATCTGTTGCTTGGACACTTTCCCTTCCTCACCAGACTAGTCCATTCACATCTATATCTCCTTGTACCTGCCACCCCTGCATGCAGTCAGTATTTGTCCTTGCACCTCGTTGTTTGATTGTTATAATGGTCCTCATTGTTCTCTGACCCCACCCCCAGTTGTACATGTGTGTTGTGTGTGCTTGTGTTTTTAAGGATATTAGACCTCGTGAACCTTCACCTCTTCCATGATGCCTCAAATCTCGTGTCCTGTGACTCCTCCCCATCTGTGTACAGTTCCAACCGCAGAAGAGCCTTATACCATGTGCTAACCAGGTACCAGGTGTATTACATCTGCCACACATGATCCCCTTTCTACTGTATCCGTTCTGTAGGTAGCATCAATCATGTTTGTCTTAATTCCCTTTTCCCCAGGTTACAAGATGACTGCAATGCTCCATTTTTCCTGTTTGGAGATTTTAATTTCCGTTTGGACTTAAAAAGTCTCATTCAGGTGTGAATATCATTAATGTAATGTACATATCTGCATTGTTTCATACTATGCTATATATATAGTGCGTTATAAAGCACATTCATTCACCTGCATTTTTTGCCTGTTGCAGGCTCAGGGCTGGCCCCCGAGTGTCACCAGGGAGGCGGATGGACAGACTGTTGCATATAAACAGGATGGAGAGGTGGAATTCTGCTGACAGTCGCACTTGTCCTGTCACCATTACACTAATCAGCTCCTTTATGTGTCCCATTAACTTCCAAAGCCCTCTGATCATCTCAAATTCACATAAAATCCCTATTTAATGAGTCTCTTAATATTTACACTTTCTTTTTCAGCTTTCTGCAATTTCTCTCATTCTTCATTCTTCCCCTCATAAACAATTGATATTCTTTCCTTTTCTCTGTCATCTTTCTATTGTACAGCATCATGTTTTCTCATCTCTTTTATTTATTTTCTTCCTCTGCTCCCTCACCTGCCTTCCCTTCCTCCGCTCCCACCCCTGCCTTCCCTTCCTTCGCTCCCTCACCTGCCTTCCCTCCCTTACCTGCCTTCCCTTCCTTACCTGCCTTCCCTTCCTCCGCTCCCTCACCTGCCTTCCCTTCCTCTGCTCTCTCACCTGCCTTCCCTTCCTCCGCTCCCTCACCTGCCTTCCCTTCCTCCGCTCCCACCCCTGCCTTCCCTTCCTTCGCTCCCTCACCTGCCTTCCCTCCCTCATCTGCCTTCCCTTCCTTCCCTTCCTCCGCTCCCTCACCTGCCTTCCCTTCCTCTGCTCTCTCACCTGCCTTCCCTTCCTCCGCTCCCTCACCTGCCTTCCCTTCTTCCGCTCCCTCACCTGCTTTCCCTTCGTTCCCTCACCTGCTTTCCCTTCCTTCACTCACTCACCTGCCTTCCCTTCCTTCACTCACTCACCTGCCTTCCCTTCTTTCGCTCCCTCATCTGCTTTCACTTTCTTAGCTTTCTCACCTGTTTCCCGTTCCTTTCTTTCTTCATCTGATTTCCCTTCCTTTACTCACTCATTATCTTGCCTTCCTTCACTTCACTACCTGCATTCCCTTCCTCACTCTGTCACCTGCCTTCCATTTCTTAATTTTATTACCCACTCTCCCTTCCTTCCCTGCCTTTAGAGATCTTTCTTTGCCTCACTCCCCTATCCCGTATTACTCTTCTCATTACTTTGCCCTTCCCACTTGCCTCACTCAGGTGTTTTCTCACTTACCCTCTCCACTTGAACTCTCCCACTCTCCTCAGGTTCAGCTTGTCATGAAGATTAAAAGGTTTGAACATCAGAATGCAAAGATCTTTCAGGATGACAGTCATCATATGGTGAGAAGTAATCATTTTTATTTTAGGAAAGTAGACGAAATTGACCTGTAGAGAAATGTAAGTGATGCGGATAATAAAGCCTGCAGAGGTAATAAGGAATAGATGATGAATAAAGATAAGAAAGTATTTTGGAAAATGTCAGTGAATTGACTACAGTATATATCTATATATATATATCTATATATATATATATATATGTATATATATATATATATATATATATATATATATATATATATATGTATATATATATATATATGTATATATATATATATGTATATATATATATATTTATATATATATCTCTATATATATTACAAATATTCTCTATACAGCGCTGCGGAATTGGTGGCACTACATAAAGAATTGGTGATGATATATTTTCCAGTGTATGTTTTCTACCATGCCAGAATGCCAGATGAAGCGACCTATCTAGACTTGAAAGCTTGTAATGAAAATATGAAAATATATGCAGTGAAGCAATAGTTACTTTAACTTTGTTTTCCTCCTCTCTTCCTATTTAAATTCACTCTGGTCTACACCTCTATGTGATAAACCAGGAAGACTAGATAATCCTGTGTTCCAGAGCTTGGCATTAAGCTGTCCATACATGAGTGTATCCAGCCGCTCTCCCCAAGGTCTGAGTCACTAGAGCTATATCAAATTTGGCTGCCATGTGTGTGTTTAAATTGGACAGATCTGAATGCTTTGTGTTCAGGCTGAATGGCTCGATCTTGGGTTGATGACAGATATCAGACTGAGGTTATCATCTGACTGCATTTGCCCTGTTCCAGGTCAGTTGTTGATTGCATTGCCAATCATTGTGGACCTCTAAAACAGCCACATTGGCAGGCTAAATCACTATGGTCAGCATTATAAGTTTTGTTCACAGTGTTTTCGAGTACAGGTCTATAAAGAGAGACTACTCAAGGAGCATAACTCTCATGCTAGCTAGCTGAGACTCATACTTCACGGGAATGCAGCCTATCTATTCATTTGGAACTAGTTACATTGATGAGGGACAAAATGTAGGAGAATTCAACCAGCATGTCTCTAGGCCTAACTATTAGGCAGACCAGATGTATAAAATATTTCATAGGTGTGTTATTATGAAAGAATGGCTGTTTATTTTATATTAAGTTGTATCTTACCTCTCACTCGCACCTACAAGATTTCTCCTGTGCTGCTCCCCAGTTCTGGAACTCCCTACCACACTCAATCAGACTTTCCCACAGCCTTCAAATCTTTAGATGCTCTTTGAAAACCCATCTCTTTTTTAGAGGTGACCTTATCCTCGATAACACTAATGCACCCTCACAACTGTCCCAATCTCCACTCTGAAGCACATTTACTCTTGTTTCAGCTGTACCCTCTTCCACTTAGAATGTATGCTCTCTAATGAGCAGTGTCCCTCGTACCCTTTGTTTTCATGTCTGCATTTATTTTGTCTACCTTGTATGTCCCTGTTTTATGTACGTTCTGTTTTCCCTACTGTACGGCGCTGCGGAGCACTGTGGCGCCTTACAAATCTACGATAATAATAATAACTGTACATACCATCAATGTACCCATATACTTCTGTCTATAGCTGCTCAGATTTGACCACGAACCAATCCCCTTCTTGAATGAACTGGCTGAAGTCCAGATCTCCTTTCCACCCACGTAAGAATTATTTATATCAGGTGACATTACGCACGAGACATGTACAGGTTATGGCGACCCAACAGTTGGGCTTTAAGACTGTGCTGTGTGTGTTCCCAGTTACCCGTTCAGTGAAAATGTGATGAAACCCTCGGAGTTCATGGCTACACGATGTCCGGCATGGTGTGACCGGGTCTTCATGTCTCACGCTGCCAGAGCTCTCCTGCATAAGGTCAGGAATCTTGTTCACTATCACCTTGTCTCTTATCGTCATCTCAATGATCTCCTTATCATTGTTCTGATCTCCACAGGGTTACGATGGAGAGGACCGTGTCCAATATGGGCGGATCGGAGGAGATGTCTGTATGGGGGATCACAAGGTGAGGATGAGAGACTATTTCCAGACACACATCTATATTACACTGTCACACACTAAGGTTTTTTCTTCTGTCTAGCCTGTGTTCCTTTACTTCAAAATGGAGTCACAATTAGAACAGCCTGAAGACTGACAGGTAATACGTTGCTGCCCTCCACAGAGCTATATACTGGAGCCCGTATAAAAGTAGGTACCTTACACTTATTATGTTACTAAGAGACTGTACCCCACAATGTGACCGACTCTACCCCAGATATGAAAGACTGTCCCCCAAAATGTGACTGACTGAACCCTAGATATGAAAGACTGTCCCCTACAATGTGACTGACTCTACCCTAGGTATGAAAGACTGTCCCCCAAAATGTGACTGACTGAACCCTAGGTATGAGAGACTCTCCCCTACAATGTGACTGACTGAACCCTAGGTATGAAAGACTGTCCCCTACAATGTGACTGACTGAACCCTAGGTATGAAAGACTGTCCCCTACAATGTGTCTGACTGAACCCTAGGTATGAGAGACTGTCCCCTACAATGTGACTGACTGAACCCTAGGTATGAGAGACTGTCCCCTACAATGTGACTGACTGAACCCTAGGTATGAGAGACTGTCCCCTACAATGTGACTGACTGTACCCTAGGTATGAAAGACTGTCCCCTACAATGTGACTGACTGTACCCTAGGTATGAAAGACTGTCCCCTACAATGTGTCTGACTGAACCCTAGGTATGAGAGTCTGTTCCACACAATGTCAGTAATTATATAATGAATATAAGAAACTATTCCTCACAATGGGATAGACTGTACACTATATATGACCTCCTAATCCTACAATGTAAGCGACCAACACCCTAAAAATATACCTGGGCCCCACAATGTCACACAATGAACCCTTACATAACCCAAAATATGGACCATTACATCACTCACACATTGGTAATGACTGAAACCTAATTATGAGGGTCTATCCTCAACTATGTCATATACCGTATACTAAATCAGTATTTATTATTATGTCTCAACCCTAATCCAGATAAACTGTCCCCTATAATGTAACTGCCCTCTAAATGTAATGATTACACCAGTCCTTTTGCAGTCTTAACTGACTGAACCTTAAGTATGAGAGACTGTACCCCACAATATCACTGACTGCATTGCAAATATGAGTATCTATCCCTTTCTACAAGTGAATCCTAAGTAGGGGAGACTGTTGCCTACAAATAGACTGACTGCACCCTAAATATTAACAATGACACGCACAGTGTGACTGACCACAAAAAAAACTTGGGAGACTATACCCACCCACCAAAAAGTAGAACATCACTATTTTTTTCTCCCAACAGGTAGATCCCGGTCTGAATATTGTTACCAACAGATAACGCCAGGACGTGTGATATATATAAAATGAACCATTATCTTTTTATACAAGCAGCTTGTCCGCAGAGATATGTTTGTTTTAGATTGTAAGATCTGAGGACATCTGTTATAATTGTAATATTTTATTTAAAATACAACTTATATAAATAGTATGCAATGTGTTTGGCTCATTTCTGGTTATTTCTATACAGTATTGCTGCACACTAGGCATATATACAGTCAAGCACGCGGTAACCTGAAGACTGGAATAGCAGATTGTTGGACACATGCCAGGCTAGGTGTACAGGTGACAGGTTTTATTACCAGTGACGGATGGGATTCTCGGCCTGACCGAGTGCTTCTTAATCTGCTGTCAAGTCCAGTGTTTGCTTCTTTCCACAAAGTACAGCAGCGATAAGGAACGAAGAATGTTCATATGGCAAAACTGGGTGTTTGCCACGAAACCAAAGAGCAAGCCACAATCGTTATCTACTATTCAAACGAACATGAACCCTATAGTTTTCAAATGTTCAATAGGCGAAGTAGAAAGACAGGCACCCGGATTACAATGTGACCCATAAGAACAGATTGTGGTCAAAATAGTTCAAGGGTACTCAGACATGTTTCAGTTGAGTAGTAATACAACGGCATTAGGCGCATAGAGCTATACATTGCCCAACAATGTAATCCTGGAGGAAAAGAGAAATGATAATATAATAAAGAAGGTGAATCAAGTTAGAGTAAAACTAAAAATAAATGATTTACAATTAAAAATATACATGAATATAGATAAAGATAAAATGCTGTTAATGGTGAAAATAATAACAGTAATACGTTTATAACAAAAATATTTATTGACTTAATCATTTATCTAGTACATTCTCGGACATGATAGCTAGAATCTGACTGGTTGCTATTGGCGACACCTTCATTTTTCCATTTTAGGAGGTTTGGTGATGCACCTATCAGTATTAATGAGTTATCTGATTTGATTTCGTGATCAGTGGAAAGTGAGTAAAAACTTTATTGAACTTGTATGAAAACACTATTCAAAGTTCTGTAACTGTATGGGACTGAATCCAGCACTCCCTGACCCGTCATTAGGTAGCGAGTGTGGGTGTACTTGGGGATTGGGCAGCACAGTGGCGTAGTGGTTAGCACTTCTGCCTCACAGCACTGGGGTCATGAGTTCGATTCCCGACCATGACCTTATCTGTGTGGAGTTTGTATGTTCTCCCCGTGTTTGCGTGGGTTTCCTCCGGGTGCTCCGGTTTCCTCCCACACTCCAAAAACATACTGGTAGGTTAATTGGCTGCTATCAAAATTGACCCTAGTCTGTGCGTCTGTCTCCTTCTCTGTCTGACTGTCTCCCTCTCTGTCCGTCTCTCTCTCTGTCTGTCTCCCTCTCTGTCTGTGTCTGTGTGTGAGTGTGTGTCTATATTAGGGAATTTAGACTGTAAGCTCCAATGGGGCAGGGACTGATGGGAATGAGTTCTCTGTACAGTGCTTTGGAATTAGTGGCGCTATATAAATAAATGATGATGATGATTACAGGACATCCGTCCCTACACTTTCAATCAGCCTCACAAGGGGCCTGATTCATCAAGGCACGTATCTGCCGATTTTGTGTGTATCATCCTTGTCATGAACACTCTCCCAGCTGCCGTGACTTTGGGGTGTTCGCTGTATGGGTCACACAGGATTTCAGCCCGCAGTCTCTCTACCTATCACACAGGTTCTAGACCTACGGAATTGCCCCCAACACAGCGCTCTCACACCCCCAGACACTTCAGGTTTGCCACCACCTATTGAGTACGGGCAATAGGACCCCAATATACTGTCCCACACTGGCACACAGGCTTCTAGTTATCCACAAACTAACAAGACCCACACCAGCACGCACAGGGTTAACTCTTCACACCTCCAGACTGTTACACAAATGTAAATGCAAGCACACGCAGCTTGTTAATCAAATGTATCAACAAATCACACACTGGCATTCCAAGGGTTAACCTGGTCAAGCAATCTCTCTTCTAATAGGCTAATGCGGCGGTTCCCAAACAGAAACACTTACCAATCCGCGCGGCGCCGGGACCCAGCATCCTCCTCTCTCACGCAGCTGTCATATCAGTGACAGCTGCTGCGTGAGAGAGGAGGATGCTGGGTCCCGGCGCCGCGCGGATTGGTAAGTGTTTCTGTTTGATTTTTTTATAGCTGGCGCACGGCAGAGGGGGCAAAGTGAGAGAGGACAGAGGAGTGACAGGAGGGGACAGAGCAGAGTGACAGCGTGACAGGAGGGGACAGAGCAGAGTGACAGGAGGGGACAGAGGAGAGTGACAGCGTGACAGGAGGGGACAGAGCAGAGTGACAGCGTGACAGGAGGGGACAGAGGAGAGTGACAGCGTGACAGAAGGGGACAGAGGAGAGTGACAGCGTGACAGGAGGGGACAGAGGAGAGTGACAGCGTGACAGGAGGGGGACAGAGGAGAGGGACAGCGTGACAGGAGGGAGACAGAGGAGAGTGACAGGAGGGGGACAGAGGAGAGGGACAGCGTGACAGGAGGGAGACAGAGGAGAGTGACAGGAGGGGGACAGAGGAGAGGGACAGCGTGGCAGAGGAGCTAGGACAGAGGGCAGAGGAGCTGGGACAGAGGGCAGAGGAGGGGGATAGAGGGCAGAGGAGCTGGGACAGCGTGGCAGAGGAGGGGGACAGCGTGAGAGGGCAGAGGAGGGGGACAGAGGAGAGGGACAGCGTGACAGGAGGGGGACAGCGTGGCAGAGGAGCTGTGACAGAGGGCAGAGGAGCTGGGACAGAGGGCAGAGGAGCTGGGGCAGAGGAGCTGGGACAGCATGAGAGGGGCAGTGGAGGGGGACAGCGTGACAGGAGGGTGACAGAGGGCAGAGGAGGGGGACAGTGGGCAGAGGAGGAGGACAGCGTGAGAGGGGCAGTGGAGGGGGACATCGTGACAGGAGGGAGACAGCGTGACAGAGGAGAGGGGACAGCGTGACAGAGGGCAGAGGGGGCAGCGTGAGAGAGGGCAGAGTGTCTGGATGCAGAGGGGGCATTTTTGCATACAACTAAATAAGCATTTCTGTCCTGACCTAAATACTTATTACAATTTTTTGACCCAACTACTTCTAAAACAGGACTGCTCGGTAATTATTTTGGAGGGGTGCCTTAAAAAAATTATGGAGACTCTAAGGGTGCCGCGAACTGCAAAAGTTTGGGAACCACTGGGCTAATGGATTCGTTAGAGTATCAAAGACGCAACTTATTAATTTATAGATTTAATATACAAAAAGTACAATGCTTACAGATAATAAAAACAATTAGATAAAGATTTGACATACAAATAAAAAATTGCAAACAGTTATAAAAACAAAAGGGATAACAGTACAGAGCATACCTCACTTATAATCTGTATGCCTGGGGCAGGCAGGGAATATGGACAGTTCTTCAATTAGATTGATCCCCAAGTTTTTAAGCAACATGAAATGGGATGGTCTTCACAGGGGCAGCGTTTAATGCAATCGGGGGTTGTGTCCTGGGACACTTTTTCAAACCACATTTACATGTTGCCTGATTTACTAACCAATTCTACTATGTGATATATTTTTTTTTGGAGAGCGTTACATCGATCCAATTTTATCATTAATAAATCCCCTATGACTTTGTCCATCTTTTGATATCAAACATGCCTAAGTACAGTGCATTCGCAGAGCTTACACTCCTTTTCTTCATTTCTCTGTGGGGCAGAATTCTTAATTTAACATATGAGCTGCCCTTCATCATGCTATTGAGGAATATGTGGTTGATCACTACTTTTATTGATTTTAAGTGGCATATTTTAAAACTGAATTCTTTTTGTCTATACAGTATTGCATATAGGCTATGTTAGCACATGGCCTCATTGAGCCAGATCACATGCTGAGCGGTACCTAAAAGTCTATTTAAGTGTCACAAATAGTCTAGATCTCACCCCGGGAGTCCTTTCAAGTTGTTTCCCCAGGTGACACTTCTATCTTTTCTCACTGGGATGTGCAAAGCCATCCAATAAATTTACATCAGACTCTCTGGCTGCAAATCTTACACCTTAACTTATCAATGGATTCATTTGATATCACCTATATACACTGCAGTTATGAATTATCCCTTATAAATAACTGCAAGCTCTCTATGTTCACAACTGTCCTCAAAATCACTCTGTACATGACTGGGACATCCGTGAGTGCAGCCCTGTCCGCTGTGTGTTCATATGTTCATCAGATTGGAGGAGTAGGCTTTAGTGATATAGATAGGGAGGAATGATAACAGCTGGTAATGGTTGGAAACAAATGAGGGGATTATCTGCATTCAGCTGTTTTTTACTTAAAGATAGATGTGTTTAAATACAATGTAATATAGTAGAAAAATTGTAATATACAGGAGAAATTATAATATACCATGGCCAACTGTAAGTGTTAATAAAATCAATTGCATAGAAAACTATAAGCATTCAATGGTAAAGAAATGCATCTAACATGCAACAAATTAGCATTGTTACTGTGCAACTTGTCAGTATTGCTCAATAAGAACATTTCTAGGGACAGAGATGACAACTATCAGTATCCTGGGCCATGACTAAGGGTGGCACATGGAGCCATAGAATATGGGGCTATGTGGTGCTATAAAGGAGCATTTAATGCGGCTTTATGGGGCATATAAGGAAAAATGATTGCAAGTTAGGATTTCTGCAATACTGCTTCAAACTATGCAAGACTAAAAGCCTGCAAAGGGCACTAGTGGGTGAGTCCTAGGGCTAGATTTACTAAGCTGCGGGTTTGAAAAAGTGGGGATGTTGCCTATAGCAACCAATCAGATTCTAGCTTTCATTTATTTAGTACCTTCTACAAAATGACAGCTAGAATCTGATTGGTTGCTATAGGCAACATCCCCACTTTTTCAAACCCGCAACATAGTAAATCTAGCCCCTAATATCGGTCTCTTGTATGACATCAACCCTGCAGTATTTTATATGTTGTAGTAGAGGATGGACTGTACTATGTCACCTTTCCTTGGGAGCAGAACAGCTCTGTTTACTCTGAAATAATTTCTAAATAAGATGTTTACTGGGCTTTGACATTTTGGGGCATATTCAATTCTCAGCGTTTTCCGCCGCGGAAAAAACTATTACCATTATTACGGTAACTACAGCCGGATTTCAGCTCGTAGCTCCCTGAGCCGCGAGCTGAAATCCAATGTGAAAAGTACCGTAATAACGGTATTTACGCGCACTATTGCCGTAATGACGGTAATAGTGCGCGGGGCACGTTACTTTTGGCTGTAGCGCCAACAATTGAATATACCCCTGTGTCTCTAAACCACTGCTCCCTCTGGCATAAGACTTGGGGCACCAGCTACCTTTCAACTTGGCTACAGTGGTCCTAGAGGTAGATGCCAAAACTGTGTCTGCATAATGAAGAATGGGATATCCACAAGTATTCCAGGACTGGTTATTGAACATAGGACAGTCGTATTACTTCACCCCAACTGTTGCACCTAGAATGGAGCCCAGGAAGTGCTCAAAGTTTGGACCCTAGTTTGGAAGGCATGGTATGGATTTCATAAACAGACCGGTTCCTGCTTTTAATCTTTCTCACTGTTGACTCCTGACACTCTTTATATTGGCAGGGGACTTGGACACACATTGAAAGAAGACTAAAGATCTTTATCGCAAATAAACTTAGGTGCTCAGAAACATGGCTTATTTTACAAAATAGGTTGTGGTGGGGAGGGCGGGGGGACGGGTTGTATGGCTACAGGACTAGTAGGAAGCAAGCCTAACCCTATAATAGACTAATCCCTATTCAAACCTAACGGAAGCCCACATCCAAGACTAACCCTAGAGTGAGCGTAAACCAAACACTAGCTAGAACCTAATCCAAGCCTAGCACAAGCCCTAATTTATGCACAACCTTAGACCTATCCTAAGCCCTACTCCATGACTAACACTAGACCTAGCAGAAGCCAAACCCTAGCTAGAGCCCTAATCCAAGCTTCACCCTACACCTAGCCAAATCTCTACTCCAAGCCTATCTCGAGAACCAACTCAAGTCCTAATCAAAGCCTAACACTAGACCTAGCCCAACTCTTAAGCCGAAGCTAGATAAACTTAGATCTAGCCCAAACCTAACCATTAACCAGGATAAGCTCTAAAGTTGTACTGACTCCTAAGAAATCTCTGATCTTGCCTCTCAAATGTTATAGCACCTTACACAGTTGTACCAGTGAAAACACTTTTGCTTTTAAGAAAACTTGTTGTGCAAATTAGCATACAAATGTTTTTTTTTGGGGTGTGTAAAACATTGATATTTATTGATATGATACTGCAAGGAATGCTGGGAGATGTTGACTCATTTCTGCAGTATGCGTATAATTTCTCCACTTCTAATTGCACTATATGATATATGGACTGCACTTACAGAGTGTCAGTTCGGTGTGTTTCTTCCTCCTGTATGTTTTCTTTGATATATACCTGCCTATATGTTATTTCATTTCTGTATTTCGATGTAGGTAAATCTTGTAAAGTAGAGTACATTTTGGCCTGATACCTAGATTTTGTGTGTGTGTTACTGTCATTGACTAGGTTGGAGGGTGCACTGAACTCGTATCACACACAGCACTGATGACACGGTTCTGTTAACGCCATTCTCGGCCTTCTGAGATCAGATACATTTAATGCCTGTGTTGCTGTGTACTTTTAGTTGCTGATTTCTGTTGCAATCTTTGAAACATAGTAGAAATGGCTTCAATTAGATTTCCCCCCCTGCATTTTGATTAATAGAATCAGGACTACAATGAAGATAACAACCTACAAAATGTGAAGCTGCAATGCAGAGATACGCAGCTGGTGTCTCAGAACAGTCTCCCAGTCTCTGTGGGGACAGGACATGCTGAGACTTGTAGTACCACAACAGCTGGAGAGTCGTAGGCTACCTAAACATAGTTTTATGAGACTGGGGGGGTATTGATCTAAATTAAATTAAAAATAAACTGGTGTTCTATGACTACCCATGCTGACCAGTCCCCAGCAAATTCATCCATTTTTATATGACATCTACATAAAAGTGTAATTATTTTGAATAACCCTTAGAGAAATTAAAAAAACCTGTCAGCATGTGAAACAGGCCTAATCCCTTCACATCAGGCTCTGCTTGTCGTAGAGCCTGGTGGGGCATTGATCGCACTGCGTCTGGCTGTGTGCCCCCTGTGCAGGTTCTTCTCATCCACGTCCTACAAAGCGGACTGCTGCCTTGCAGGGTGAAATGACCCCACATCCCCTGAAAGAGGCTGATGACCTGTACATTTTGCTGTGTAACTATAAAGCTTGGTACACACTACAGAAAATTACTGCGATTTCTGTAGCGATTTTACCACGACTGGATGTCCCAATGAGCACGCACATTTATGTGTACACACAATTTAAATTCAGATCTGTGATCTTCACCTGTCATAACTATCTGCTGAAAAGATCGTGCCTACACACATTCTATAGAGATCTGCTTACACTGCTTGTCGTGAGTGTATACACACTGCAGAATTTGCCCGACACCGTTCTATCATTGATCATGATTTTTAGGAAGTGTATAAAAACGATGTGCTTTGGTACTATAAAACATGATCGTGGGAGTGTACACACTAATGCGACATCTTACTAAACGTTTGTTTATCGTGTGATCGGCACCATAGTTGGGAAAAAACCTGTAGTGTGTACCCCGCTTAATAGTCAGTGATGAAGATGATCTCTTCCCAATTCATTTCTAGCAATTATACAACACTGAACTGTGAACAATCGTGTATGAAGTGTTCTGTATTTAATATTTTATGTATGTATAATCTGAACTTTATTCAAGTTACACACACACACACACACACACACACACACACACACACACACACACACACACACACACACATATATGCAGGTGATGTAGGAACACTTGTAAAATGATATACTATATATTTATAGTTGTCACTTGTGTCACATGACTCACCGTGATAGTGTCTAATAGATGCTGATGATGTTCTGGGATGGAAAGTGTAAGACGGTGAAGGGTAAAACACACCAGGAATATGAGGATCACCTCATAAAAGCAACCTGATCTGTGTAGTTGTCGCTCTTATATAATTTCACAAGCATGTAAAGGTCATGGGCTGGTGTCAGTGTGTTAAATGGCAGAATTTACACCTTTATTTATTAGACTGAGCCTCATTAAGATAAATGAGTTCTCACACGTTGCCTTCTCCATCCACACCCTCAAACAGACGCGTTTCATTACCTAGTCTCTTCCATGTACAGACACTGATATAATGGACCTGGTGCAGTTTAATGAGCTTGCATGATACATGTTAAGTTATATAAATTGTATTTACCCCACAAACCCCCTAAGCATACATCATTGGACATACAATAGCAGTTTCTGAATTATGTATGGAGTCCACTATTAAATGCTTCATAGACTTTGGGGTGTATAGACAGGAGAGATAATTTTCGTAACAATGGGAGCAGATACCGTGTGAGCTCAGCTCAACAAAGTTCACAGTTTTTGTGTACGTCATTTCTTTCCCATTTCAGGGGATTTGGGTCTTTTCCCCCCTCTCAGAGAATTCTGTCAGCTTAGAAGCATATTTAGAATACGCACCTAATTATATATTGAGATTCATTGATTGCAATGCAGCAAGTCTGGGTTCCAGAGATATTTAGAGGCTCGGAATTGGGGTGATGTAATGAAAACTGTGTTCTTAATCTTGGAATGCTACAGAGATTTTCAGCTTGGGTTTTCACTTAAACGTGTGACTGGCACAGTTATGAGAGGGCATCATTATGTACAGGCTATGTTTCAGTTTCCCTTGGTGCATTATCAGGAGGACTGAATGACGGTGCCGGGTTCAGATGATTTTATTAGCAGTTGTTTGGGTGATGTGATCCCAGTAAGAACGTGGACTGTCCCATTTTCTTATATATTTCTGTCTGTCTGATATGGAGCATGATAATTGCATTTCCCTTTCAGTGGTAACAGAATAGAGATGTACTCCATTATTTGGGAATTATTTTTCCAGCTGATAGTTGGTACTGTTTTGTGGTGTCCCTTTTTATAGTATAAAGTTCTTTTTAGCCCCCTCTAAGCTTCTGTTACGTTCTGTCAGTCTGTATCACAGGTTGTGAGGGGCCAGGCTGAGGACGGAGAAAGCTGCTCGATGTTTCCTCAGTAACAGCCTGATCTTTTCATCATCAGAATCTGGATCCAATGGTTTGCTATATTCATCATCCTCGTTCTCAGAGGGTGTTAGGTCCCCGGGGGCCCGTGAACCAATGCAAGGTGGGCAGGAGGGGTCCACAGTGGTCTTCTTACGCCACTTAGTGCGTCGGTTCTGAAACCAGACCTGAGGGAACAGCAATATACATTATATTTGTATATGTGTGTTAATGTATTCATAATATAATATTTATGTTGTTCATATCTTATCTGAATTCCCTATATCTATGTATGTATGTATTTCATACCTAACATTCTATCTTCAGTGTATCACATATCTATCGTTCTGCCTTTTGTGCATCTCTTATCTACAAGGGACATTGTACTATTTAAACAAGATTATAGATGTCTTTTTAAAAGCTATTTCTAGCAAACACCATGCAAACATTATAATATTTTTAAAATGATCTTGCCACTAGGTGGCTCTGTTATGTTTACTGGATATTTGTACATTAATTTAGCCTGGCAATGCAAACAGTATGTCAGTTACAACTAATAATATATAACAGGATCGTACCAGGAGAAATAAAGTTCTTTTTGTAAAATATTTTTCATGGCAAAAAAATACAGTGACAATAACTCTGAATATAACATAAAATAACTCACCTTCACCTGAGACTCGCTCATGCCCAGACTGAAAGCCAATCTTGCCCTTTCTGGGCCTGCAAGGTACTTTGTCTGTTCAAAGGTCTTCTCCAAGGCGAAAATTTGATGACCTGTGAAAGTGGGTCGGGTGTGCTTCTTCCTTGTGGAAACATCTGCACTCCCTGTGGGGCCTGGAGAAACACAATAAGGCACGTAAAAAAATAGTATGAAAATAGAAACACATTATATAATTGTATGTAAAGGTAACACAAAATGGCCATATCAAAGGAAAGAGAATCGATTTCCCCAATAAGAATCACTGCAGAACAATGATAAATACCAACTTTACCTTTTAGATTGAGATAAAGAATAGTATCAAAATTTGGATTGCCATCCCGATGTCATGATGCCAAGACCTTTTTGCACTGAACACTTTAAAAACATATGACCAGTTTCAGCTTGGACCCATTATCCAGCATGAAGATGCCAAATTAACTGAAAGTGGCTGCATATTAGTAAAGCTTTTTTTTTTTTACAATAAAAATTATCTTTAACCCTGAAAGCTGATCCTGGCTTTGTGACACTAGGTTGGTAATCCAAAATCTGGTCTCTCAAGCTACTTTGTTTTAACCTAGTAACATTTGATGCCTGCAGCCATTTGTTGAGATTACTGTATTTCGTTTTATGAAGTTTACCCATTAGTTGTCAGCATTTCAAATGAAAACTGGATTAAGGCAATAGTTTAAATAGTAAAGCCAATGTTATTACTATACTGCAACAACAATTTGTACCAGCTGTACAGTATTTACATAACAATATTTGCACTAAGAAAGACATGTCTGTGTTGTACTGGCTACTTTAAGTCTTAATCATCATGAACAACAAATGGTGTCTATTTTTGTTAATTGTTATACAGCCGTCAATTGCCCTTTACCTGCTCATATTCACTGTTAATACCCTTAACACCCCAATACTTTGTCAGGATTGTTAACTGCTTCCTTTTACTGATCACAAAAAAACAGTTTAATTCTGTCTTTATTTTCCTTTCCTTTCTTTATCACTTTTACCTATTTTATTCCTATCCAGTCTTATCATCTTATATTTTCCATATTTTACTTACCATTACTGAGTATCCTGTTGGCTGCTCTCCAGTCCTGCCCAATATCCATCCAGTCTCCTTGGTTCTGACCGCTGTATGGGCTTCCATTTTTGGCCACAATGCCCCCTTGCTCTCCAAAACAGCCATCGGTAGCTGAAGCTCTTCCGTATCCTGGCATGGTGGGGTATGAGGGCAACATATCACCATGTAGACTTGGCAGTGGTCTACCGAGGATGTCTGAGATGCCGTGAGGTGTCCCTGAAGGGAGGTGGCATCCCAATACTGAGCTGCTCAACTTGTGAAAGGTGGTGTGGGTAGGGAACTGACAACCAGGTGCTTTAATGTTTGAGTAAGGAGGCAGCATAAAGGCACCGGGATGGTGGGTCTCCATAATCCTAGATATCCTTAGTTCACCTGCTCTCCCAATATGGCACCAGCAAAAGAGCTACTGGAATTTCCACAAAGGGTCAAACCCATGGAAAGGTGCTGAACTCACCCCTCAATCTGTGGCTTTCTCCTAAGTTCTGGTGGCTGACAGTCGAGTGGGTAAAATGGAACAGGATGCCAGGGAGACTGCTACAACACTCAGAAGAACAAAAATGGACTAGTTTCCAGGCTTACTTTTCTGATTAACCTGCCCTTTCACTTACTCCTTATACCTTCGTATCTCTCCTAGTCTTTTTCTGCACAGCTTTTCTATTCTCTTTTCCTGCTGTCTCTCACACACTCTTCCTTTCTTTATTCTCCCTGGTTTTCTGTCTCACCTTGTACTCTCTCCCTGCCCCACTGTATGTATGTCCCTAACTATTTCTCACTCAGTCACTGTCTCTCTCAATCTCTCATTTCTCACCTGCCTCACTCCTTCGGTGTCTCTCTTGTCCACTCTCTCTTATTCTTCTCCCCTCTATCTTGTTCTCTTCCTCTATTGCCTTCCACTCCATCTCATTCTTTCTGCAATCATCATTTCCTTTGTTCACTTTCCTTTCGTCGATTTCTCTACCTATATTCCCCAAAGCTCGTTCTCCTTCACCTCTGGCTTTCTCGTATTTTATTCTACTGTATAACTTCCCTCTTAATTCAGTTTCCCTTCTGAGTTCACTTATCTATACTTTCACTCATTCAGAACCCCTACTTCATGTCCCTGCCTTATATCCAGCATAACTTTAACCTTTCTCTCAATAGCATCCTCTCTAATCTCAATAACTTTCTGTCGTCTTATAACCCTGCTCACCAATTGATAAGGATACCATGCAGGTGAGCCTACACTTCACATTGGCTCACCTCCCCTTTTATCCATACCGCTGTGTTATTGGCCGAGGCAATGGGTGATGGCAATGATTGGCCGCTCCCCACAGCCTTTACACCCTGCCGGATATTCCTAGATAAATTGAACTTTAAGATAGGGAATTAATGAGTTTGATTTTTCCACTGAGATGTTTGTCCACAAACTGACGCTGCCTATCCCCTCTCATACACAATGGGATTTATGGCAAGCTAATAGATTACAGTACACAGTCCTCTAACACCAATTTTATCTATTGTCAATTCTTATCTATTATCACTTTTTATTATTTGAAGTATTTAAACCTATATATGTTTTCACTTGCTGATTATACAACTCATATAGAATGATTAGAATGTGTACTCCAATACTTAAATTATCTCACCAAAGAGTAATCATATATCGGTCAATTAAGATTTGACAATTGCCGATAAGATGTAGTATGTTGCATAAAAGAAAAAGAAAAGCCATGCATCACTTGAGGGAGTCAGCAGTGTGCTAGTGAACTTTGTGCCTGCTAATGCAGCTATTAATATATTGAGCTGCTTGGTTATTATAGTGCTGGGATAAATAAGGCTTGTATTTGGCTTGTGTGAGACTAATCTCTTCAAGGTCAATGTAGAGATAAAAACATTTTTTATAGGAACTTAATGGAGAACAAATAGAGGATAAGTGTCAGAGAAGAACATGTGTAGAACATGTGTGGTTTACATAGAGCAGTGCTGTCCACATATGTACATAAACAGTGCCACGCTTATGGTGTAACTATGTGCTTGCAGGCCAAATACTGCTACATGGGGTTCGAGTGCAGGTGGCCCAGTCCCGCACTGAATATTTTTATACAAGTTTTATGGGAATATTAAAATAAACTGACTACTTTCAGCCTAAGAGGCTTTGATGAATGCACAGGCCAATTTATACAGACTAAGAAAGCTATTCATCTGAATTAGAATTTTTGCAATATTTATATATGAAAACAAAAAGATGCACACTGCATAACACAGCATATACACAGACATAGTATAGCCCAGTATCAGGCCTGGTAATCTGAATATCTAAAATTGACCCAAGGTTTTGTGATAACTCTTGCTTAATAAAACGGCACCCATTTTTCTATTGGATAAATAGGATCCACAAGCTTCAATTCACGAAAGAGTAGGAAAGTCTTTATCCAACCAATGTCCATGTGTAATGTGCAATGTGTATACATCACCTTGCTATAGCCTTGAGATTAGAAAATAAAAGCTTTTGATTTAAGGTATACACTTGGAGGTTGACACAACAAGGCCATCCAGGGGTCAAAGTAAACCGTTATCCTAAACAGGTTTTAAACCAGTTGA
Organism: Mixophyes fleayi; assembly: GCF_038048845.1. Lineage (NCBI taxonomy): Eukaryota > Metazoa > Chordata > Amphibia > Anura > Limnodynastidae > Mixophyes > Mixophyes fleayi. Next base: position 55,701,588 of record NC_134405.1, on the reverse strand, counting down.
AGGACTTATTTCCAAAAGATTTGAATCTATTGACACCCACACCAGGTAGAAACCATGTCACCTCTGTCTCCACAAGATCTAAAACAATCCTCCTTTTAACCTGAGGGGTTAAAAGGAGGGAAGGGCTGCTAAGTCATTGTATCTATGGTGATTATACTACTTTGTGAGGCAAGGTCCTGTAATATTGTTCCAAGTTGTTATTGATAGACTCCCTAGACTTAATGGAGCCTTCCTCAGTAAGGGTACCTCGATTTTGTGTGGCCAGTGGTTTGGCTGTCAAGCCCAGAAGATACTGACCACCACTTGTACCTGGAACGATATCCAACTCCCTAAACAACTGCCTGGAATTTCCTACTGTGGAATTGTAGCCTGGGTTAATAAGAGTACAATCAGGGGATTATTGATCATATTGGACTGGTCAGAAGTGGAACAATGATCAGAGCTTGGAACTCTGTCAGCAAATTCCATCTGGTGTTGGTGTGCGCCTGTCAGAAGCAGGGTGACACCGACCGTGTTGGCAGAAGGACGTTGTCAGCAGATTGCATCAGTAGGATCGTCCCCAGGCTTGACTTGTTAAGTAAACAACATATGTTGAATTGTTTTCCCTGTCTGCGTAATATTGGAACTTACAGTGTAAACAAACCAATGTTATCTTTAAAAGTGCTGTAGCCATTTTAGTGATTCTGTAATAAAAGATTTGAATCTTGAAAGATATTTGCATGGTTGATATTCTATACGACTAACAGTACTGGGAACTTCAGATAAGCCAAGTGATGCTGATTTTGTGTTGTAGTCAGCTAAATATGATCTATTGCTAGTGGGCACAGGCAATAGAGCTACTGGTAACCCAGGTATTGTGACAAGTGTCTTCCATGACTCCTACATGGCATTACCCGTAGGCTGACCACCTGGCTGTAGCTCAATCTCTTCATTCTCAGGAGTATGTAGGTTACATTAAACAAGTGTTACCACACATGCAGTTGTGGTGTAGATGACACAAGCAATATAGAGGAGGCAGGCAAAGTGATGCTAATACACAGATGATGAAAATAATGGGCACCGGGTCATCTTTTGTGGTCAGTGAATCAGAAATATTTATTTACACAGGGTTTACACATGTTCTTTTGACATCACATAAAGATTGGAACATAAGTCGGAATTTGCTGGCACTATACAAATAAATGATGATGATGATAAATCACTTGAGCCCATTCAATTGTTGCAGCATAATCAATTCTGTTTCATTCTAGTTTTCAGGCTTATCCATAGATATTAAGCTAGCTTGTATTAATAGCTGATAAAAAAGTAGTTATATAATAGGTGTTTCATTGCATTCCTTTCTACGACTTGTGGGATAGTTAAGGTTCTTCTAACCCCATCGTACAGATCTCCTCTTACTAAAGTCTCTTCACTACATTTGCCGATCCAGTGTGCTGGGGTGCCTGGGTTCCCTCTGATAGATCTCACATATATCTCTCTCAATGTGCAGCCATGCTCCCCTATTCCAATTCCCACACGTCAGGATAATCTGCTCTCTAAGCTTTCTTTTTCCTGAAATTGATACAAGCTCTGCCATTACACTCAACTTCTCTCCTCTTGATATAGAATCTCTCTCATTGCTCTCAACACTGAAGTTGACTCCAACTACCTTAGGTCTCCCAGAAAGCTATGTCCTCTTCCTATTAAGAAGGGCATCTCTATTATTCTTATGTCACAAGGGTCTAAGGAAGGCTCAATTGCCAAGGTAAATAACAGGCAGAAAGTGAACATCCATCAGGTACCTATATAAATCATTATAAATCAAAAGGGGATTATAATGCCATTAATTTAACTTTGTCAGTGCGCTGTGTCATATTCTCAATGCGTGGAGAAATGGCCTTTCGATTCTGAAACAAAGTAATGATGAGTACAAATAACTCCAGAGTACCTTGTCAAAAGCTTTTTCTATGTCTGGCATTACTACTTCTAATGGAATATGTAGTTTCTTGGAGCTATATATGACATCAGTCAAGCTCCAACTTTTATTTGGGGTCTGAAACTCGGTATGAAATGACAATTAATCCAGGTGAGCAAACTTCAAAAGTAAGAAGCTCAACCGGGTCTCCAGAACCCTTGAAAAAAAATCTTCACTGCATGTTTTGGATTGATATGGTCCGATAATTTTGTGTTAAGGTACATTTTTGGAAAGGGGGAAGCCTCCAGGTAATCCATAATGCCGAATTTGGGATGGAGGATATAAATCCTCATAAAACTCCTGTTAGAAGTAATTTGCAACAAATTTCATGCATAATGGTACATGGTTTCCTCCCACAGTTCAAAAACATACTAGTATGTTCATTGGCTTCTGACAACATGGACCCTAGTGTGTGTATATGTTATAGGATTTATACTGCAAGCTTCAATTGTAAAGGCATTGATGTGAATGATTAAATAAACTCTGCAAAGCACGGTTGACAGGATGAACCTCCTATGCCACCCTGTCTGTTGTGTTGCTGGTGACCAGCTGGGCTTGCCTTGCCACCGTTCCCTTTCTTTCTGCCAAATGCGAATTCTAACCACAGTAGGAGGGGCTTTTGCTGCAGCCACCACTAGGCTCTTTAGCAACCCTAGAACCTCGTCCTTCTGGGTAACTCTTGCTGCTAGTGTACCCCCTTACTGGGTTGCTGTGGATGGTTCCCCCTGGCCTATCACACTGGACAGAGCTACAGGGTAGCGGGCAGAGCGTTGGTACTGGATACTGGATCCCAACCTCAGAACAGCTGGATAACGGATTAGATTTGGTTTAATCTGCAGGTCACAGGAAATACAGCAGGTAAGTAGGCATCAAAGCAGGTTCCTTAAGCAGTGATGTTTATTAGCTCAGGAAGTCCTAAAAAGGACAATTACACACTAGTTTGAGGTACTAGTGATATTCAGAAAATAGAGATGGTATAATAATGCTATTACATGATCAAGCAGTGCGAGTGCACTTTTTATACAGAGTTACACAGATACCCTAAGAGGGGCTTCATGCAGCCTGCCCATAAATCAGCCTGGAGGGGTTTAACACATTTTTACATTGCTGCTAGTGGCACCACTACATCTGAGGTTCTCTATTGAATGTTTACCATCAGGATATAACATTTCTCTAATCTTGCTTTGAACACAATTTAACTTGCAAAATTGACATTCATCTGTGATCACTCCTGTCTTTGAGGCTCAACAGACGTTTTGGTCACTCAGCAATGAAAAGTTCTAATTAAAATGAGATTACCTGTCTTCAGGCAGTTGCAAAATACAAACATGACATACTGTCTCAGAAGCCAATACATTTTCACACATACCAATATAAAAAATGAGTACATTTGCCATGATATACAGAGGTGCACTGCACTCCTAATTAAAATATTTTAATATGACACCTGTAGGTAAACAGAACTGCCGGAATGAATGACTGTCTATTATATGCTAAGTAGATATTGTGACATTGTCAGGGTTATGCTAATGTCTTTTTTTTTGTCCTGCTACACTATGTCAGCATTTACATTGCTGTTAAAATGACTACCACTGCCTGAATTATACACTAAGGTGTTCACCTAAGCAGTGGACCAAGTTCTGCCAATCATAAACTAATTATGAACCTATGTATCTCATATATTCTCTCCTATTGTGCAGACCCCTTATCTCCTAAATTAGTGGATTCAGACTCAGCAGACTAACCCCCATTCCTCAAGATACGGGTCACCAGTTCACACAAGATTGGAAATAAACCCTCCTGTACACAGAACGCTTGAGTGTTGGAAATAGGGAACATATATTATCATTCATTTATATAGCGCCAGCAAATTCTGTATCGCTTTACAATATATATGAACCGATGCTCAGAGGATAGAGGGAGATTCTAAACAGTGCTGCCTGGGATTTCGGTTCCAGCCAAATGTCACTCTGTGGTGAAGTAGAAGGAAGGAAAGTCATCTCATACACATGCAAGGAAAACCTCCATTTGTGCAGGTGTATGCCTTCTGAAAGTAGTTTAATTCCTGCCTTGCACCACAGCCAACTCTCCAGTAAGGCAAAAAAGGATCCGAAGCAGTGAGGTTATACGGCAGCATTTGACTCAATGTCCCTGGTGTTGGCTTTATTTGATTGGTATGATTGGTAGAAAACAAAGTAAATTAAACTCCACTCCTCTCACTCGAATTGCTTCATGTCCTTGTGCATCTTTTGTACAGTAATAGTGAAATTGGATAATAACATCCCATGGTTTGTCATCTGAAGATTTCTTTGGCTTTAGAGCGCAGTGTGCAATATCTTTAAAGAAAATCCAGGTCGGCTAAAAACTTTTTATATAGGCACAGAAGAAAGTCAGTAATATGTTGTTATTTTGCATGTGAAAAGGATAATGCTCCTTGCTCTATTGTGAATGTCCTCCAAATGTAACTGCAGTTGATGTTGCACCTGTTCCAACTCTGACATCCGACTCTTAGTGATATTTTGTGAGTGTGTCAGGTCATCATGGCTGGTTTCTAGAGTTTTACTTCCGTTGCTTAGTAATGCAATTTATTTGGAGATGTTGGAGACTGAGAATTGCAGGTCAGTCCGATACGCTGTTTGTATCTTTGTGAAGTATTGTCCCCGCAGATATCAATATCAGAGTGTTTGTATTTATGGATTTAGATGTAGTAGATTCTGATGTGTTGCAACTTTGAGAGGCCTTGTGAAAGGCCTGAGACATGTAGTCTTTGGCTGTTTTATTGTGAGAGCTAGCCTATTGCGGTGCTCCTAGATAAAGCACAAATCCAGGGGTGCGAAAAAGAAGCAAGTTAAGTAGTTTATTTGCCCCAAAGCAGATGAAAACAAGAGAATTCATGGAGAGCTTCTTACTCATTTGACTGCTCTTCTCTGAGTACCGAGGGACTATTTACCAACTTCTACAAAAATACTTTGTGAAACATGTATGTCACGATTCAAAAAATCTGAGTCTGCATAATTTGCAGTTAATAAATGCACAGCTCATCGGAGAGAGCTGACTGTCTGACTACTGTACGTTTGGCCTGGGGACAAACGTAAACAAGTGTCTGATGGTAATGCACTACACCTCATGTTTAGAATGACAGGAGAAATCTCCTCCAGAATAATATTTGCTGTAAAATAAGTTCTTTCCGGAAGTCTTGTGCGAAAAGACATTGTGAGAATAATCATTATTCACATTTATGTTAAACAAAATCCCCAAAATAACAAACCTAGTCTTGCACCTCACACTTTTGTCGAGTGTAGAAATAGGTAAAAGTACACTATTCATCCAGCCACTGATTGCTTTTAAGTGTTTGCTGTTTTACGGTAGTGATGTGCAAGCCCGCAAACACTTATCTCATCCTTAGGGGTGCTGAGGAGGGGTTGCAGGTATAAAGTACATGGGCCTCCTAGGGGGCGGATGGGGCCGAAGCCCTATCAGAACCAGATGATGGGCGGGGTAGAGAGTGACTGTGTGTCTCACTGTTAATGCTGAAGCTGCACACACAGCTTGGGGGCGTCAGTGGGGTAATGAACCCATACACTGGGCACCTTGCACAGGCTTCTTCAGAGGCTTAACGCACAGCCTAGAGGAGTGTGGGGGGGGTTTGGGTGCAAGAATCAGCCACACAGGGACCTGGGCTTACACTGGGTGGCTCTGCTGATACCAGATAATCCACTCACTCTCTTATCTGTATCCTCTGCTACATACCTCCCAACTGTCCTGTACTCTTGCTTATCTGGACTTTTGTCTTGATTTGGGGACAGTTGGGAGCTATGTCCAACCAGGTAATGCCTCTTCAATTTCAGTTGCCCAGTGCTCCCCCATCCCCGAGCTGGAACACGGTATGCTTCCTGGAAGCTGACACATGCCCCCACCCCCAGGACTGGCCACCATTCTATATGCGGCTGTGAATCGTTCTGATGCGTTCCTTCACTCCTTCCGCTGCTGACATCATTTCATACAAGGGGAAAACCACCTGACATGTGCACCCTCCCACATGTGCAGCCAGCAGGAAAGGCAGACAAAAGTGTCTGCCTCTGCGGATGGAAGAAGGTAAATGTGTGGCTCTTAATGTAATGATTGTGGGAGTGTGGATTAACTTAATGGTGTGGTGGGGGTTAGTAATTTGATGGTGGGTGGGCGCTATTAATTTAGTGGTGGGGGCTATTTAATAACAGTGGTGTTATGGTGGTACATATCAATTTAAGGTGTGGCGATGGGACTATTAATTTAATGCTCTGGTTGTATGGGGACTATTAATTGAATGTAGGGCTGAGTTTGGGGAGGATGACTATTTATTAAATGTAGATGCTAATTGTTTGGGAAATTAGGGGCTTATTTGACAATAACCACATTTTCAACAAAATCATTTTTATTCCTTATTGCAACAATAAGGAATGAAAGATTGTGACCGTTTATGAAGTATTCTGCCAGAACAGTAGTCACCATAAACAGCTGTCCCCTCTATGGTGACTATCGCAAAGTGGCCCCCTTTGTGCTAGTACCCAGAGGGGAGAGCAAGTAAGATGCGGTGAGCGATCCCTTTACCACAATGCTCTCCCCATAGGCTTCAATGGCTAACGCCATCAGACACAACTTCAGAAAATCTTTGATTTTTGGAACTTGGTAAAATACAGTAAATAGCAGTCCCATAAAAACCTATGGGGGTGATTTTTGTATATGATAACAGTGGGACTGCAAATATTTGAGATATCTGCTGCGATCCTTTAGTTATAAATAGCTGGGATTCTTAATATGGCTGTTGTTCCCCAGAACACATAAGGAGCTTCTTAAATAGGTCCCTTAATTTAATGTCAGGCTTGGCTGCAGAAAGGGAGGCCTAATTATTAAGTGTGGGTACTGCTGATTTAATGTTGGAGCTGGTTGGTGGGTGGGGGTCCTTGAGTGTTCTCTCATTTCTAGGCTTCCCATACCTATCCTATTTCCAAACACGGCCCCAACATACCGGGATCCCGGCAAGCAGCAAAGTTGCTTAAGAGGTAATGAAAGCTGCAAATACAATTGGAGTGAATGGTCTGCTAAGTTCTTATTGTGGTGGGGTAGCCCCAATTCTTGGTGACAGTGCCCCTAAGAGTAGTACAAGCAGCATTTAAGGAGGTGGTAAGTTGAGGGAGAGGACTAGCACTGGTTAATATGATAGGTTCATGCTGGTCAAACCCACTGTCAGCATGTTGTGGAAACCCCACTGCAGAAACCCTGCACCTACAGCTCTTCCCTCACTTATCACTGTCACCTTGGTATCTAATCTTCCCTGCCAACCCTCACAGGTTCTCTTCACCACTTCTATGCCAAGTACTGTTGTCTCCTTTACACTCTCAACTTCTGCTATTATAAACCTGGCCAAGTTTCCTTACCCAATTTCTAGCACCCTCTCCCTCCATGCTCCTATTAATTCTCCCTGTAACTTTCTTAGCTCATTTCTGCTTTTCCCCTTTGACACCTTCCTATCCTGCAGTGCAGTGGGGGCAGCACTGACAGCAGCGGAGACATTACTGCTCCTCTCACTGCCACTGACCGGCTCCTACTGCTCATCTGAGCGCTGCGTCACTGGACGGTCCTTCCCGCCCTGCGGTGGCTCGAGCTCGTTGTGCCACGAGCCTCCTCCTGATTGGCCAGAAAGGTAGGAGCGGCGGGAGGCTCAAGTTTACCACGTGGGGAGGAGGGCTCGTGTCGGCTGCAGAGAGACACGCGCCTTTATGTAATGTCTCTGCAGAACCTGCTAACTCATTCTGTGCAGAGGTTCATTCTATTCACAGTTCATTCAATGACCATCAATGGTATAGCATTCATTTTATTACATTATTAATTCTTTATGCATGACAACTTAACTGTTCATGCATGAACAATATACACACTGAACATGGGAACTAGATAATATTTAAAGACACATTGCAGTGTATTATGTATATATCTCTTATGTGTATGGTTTTAAGTCCATACTCCCCAATAGTCCTTATGCAGTGGTTGGTAAATATATAAATGGGTATTTTGACAACAGTAGTGGTTCTCCTCCAGGTTAGCAGTGTTGTAGAGTTTTTCTTTGTATATTATTTATTTCTTGTGACTTAAGAATAGGGCTTTGTTTGTGTCATGGAAAAAAACAAACCAGGAATGTGTCTTTTTTTGCCTTTATAAATTCCTAAATCAGAATGTTTCTTTTCCCAAAATTTTGAGGCTTGTTGTACCTGGATTAACAGTATCAGGAAAACAGAATTGTCCTGAGTGGTAGTTCATGAGCACACTTCATATAACATGGACATCCTTGTTTCTGCTCCAATTACATGCTTAAGTAATAAGTGTCTGCTTATCTTGTGATAGCAGTAAAACAATGAGAAATGTTGGTCTATGTTCTCCATCCATTGTAGTTCACATAAGCCCCGTGTCCAGAACATTCTGTAAATATTGTCCTGCATGAGTAAATTTCATATTGATTTTATTAACTTTTCTGTAAATGCAAACTGTTATTTTTTTGAGGCATAATTGGCAACAGTTCCAAATTTCCTGGGCAGTCCTGAGTTTTGTCATCCTAACAGGGGGTGACCTTGTTTAAAATGGGCATGGTTTGGTTAAATGAGGACATAGTTAGTATGATCTAATGTTTCCCGATATTCAAGTTGAGATTGTTTACATGTATGTGCAGACAGTGCTGTGTTTCAGATTGTCCATATAAGACAACAAAATACTACTTCTTGTTTGGATGTCTTTCCCCTTCAAAAAGGACCTTTACTTATATATTCAACATGTATTGCTAGGATTCCCATGATGTTACAATGAAAACTGGGACACCCATGTAACATAAAATCCATCTTACCTTTGGGTGCCAAATAAGGTAACATTAGAGGAACCAATAACCATGTATGCTGGTATTATGGCTACATCAGGGGGTAAATGTATCAAGCTGAGAGTTTTCCGGCGGGTTTGAAAAGTGGAGATGTTGCCTATAGCAACCAATCAGATTCTAGCTTTCATTTTGTAGAATGTACTAAATAAATGATAGCTAGAATCTGATTGGTTTTTCAAACCCACCGGAAAACTCTCAGCTTGATACATTCACCCCCAGGAGTCCGAATTATGGGGAAATAAAACACAGTAGGGTAAAAAATTCTAGCTTTTTTTTTTTTTTACTAGGAACCAGAATTCCAAATTCATAAAAATCTAAAGGGAATCTGTGAATACAGAGTAAAATAGATCAGTGCATTGATGTATGCACCACGGGGGTAGGGTGTGCAGTGTGCATGGGCCCATGAGTCAATGGAGCCCCATCTCCCACCCTGCACCCACAGATGTACTGGCATGGAGGGATGTGGGCCCAGGGTACTGGTCAGTGGTCCCGGGCTTATTGGTGTCCATCCCAGTGACTAGTACCATGTTAAATGTCCTGCCACTTACAGCGGAAGTTAACTACCTTCCCAAGTAGGAGGGAGCAGCAGCAGTCTGCCAAATATTATAATTTCTGCAAGGTACAGTTCTGATTTTGGTATAGGCGGGAGGTATGTCAGCACTAACTTTGCTGTTCCAAGATGCGCGCAGTCTGTGCAAAGTGTTGATGACATCATCAGTTCCTTTCCATATGTAGCGACAGAGGTGGAAGATACCACAGCAGTTAAGAACCAGTGTGTGTTTGGGTGTTGGGGTATGTGGGTTAAGGTTTGGGACATTAGTGACAAGGGGAGAGTGGGGGGTTGTGTATTACATATACATACCCTATTTTCCCCTTGTCACATATAAGAAGGGGGATGAGCAAGCACCACTCTTGCACACAGTCCCACTAAATTAATAACACGCCTAGATCATTCTTTAGAATGTTGGCTTCAAATTTAAAAACACAATAAAATGTGTGTTAATTATTTGGAAGTACAAACATTAAAATTACACAAGTTGAGTTGGTTTAGAAATTAGAAGTAATTTTTAGAATTCAAAGAAATCAAATCATAAATTTTTGTGAGTTTGACCAGGATTAGCGACATACACACACAGATATAAATGTTCCAATATGTGTTGAAGTTATAAAAGGTTCTTCTATAACTACCATTAATTATTGCTAGTAACTCAGGGCTTGTATCAATATACATGAGTATTAATGAGAACATTTCATGTGATAGCAGAAGCATACTCACTGTGCTCCTCAGACACTTTCTGTAACATCACAGCCTGAAGGATGGCTGCCGCCAGTTCAGAGCCATGGCTGATTGGCTCTAAATTATCCCTTGTTCAACCTAAGGTAGTGATTTTCTCGAGAACGGTATGTGTGTGTTAAATTACTGACATTGGGGATTGCGTATATCTTCCTCCTTTTTATATAATTTTTAGTTTTTCTTTTTTTATATAGCCAATTAGACCAGAACATTGCAATTATCTTGCTGTTCATTAGCAGAAGTTGGGACAATTGTGTGCGCAATTGTTTTTATTGGTATGAATTATCAAAAGAAAAAAAACACATAAAATTCAACAGAAACGGCCAGATAACTTTAACATGATACTAATCCTTATGGTGCAAATATTTTGGTTATAAATTTGACTTAATACATGGTTGTTATTTCTGAGGCACCCAGACCCTAAAGCACCTAAAACTCATAATTCTGGGTCACAGAACCTACAGCTTAATCAAGCGTGGAGGTCATTACTGCACAAAGTGGCGAACTAATAGAGCACAAAACACACACCTATGTACTAACTGACATTTCAGTCATTTTTGTCCTACAAGCAGTTCTATATAGATGTGTATGTGCTAATTTATTTATTTTTTTTACTAAAAATTGGTTATTTGTTTAAATTAAAACATTTCTATTTTATGGATTATAAACCAGGCCTGTGCAACACATGGCTTTCCAACTGATGTGGGACAACAATTTCAAGCATATGTCTGCTTGTGACTGTCAGGACATGCTGGTACTTGTAGTTCTATAGCAGTCGGAGATCCGCAGATTGCCCTAACCCTGGTTTATCCTCTACTGCATTAACGTTAAAATACAAATTTAGTGCAACATCGCCACCGTGTGGTAATTATGAATATTACAAGTTCTCACAGGGTTTTGCACAGATTGAATGACCCCAAGTAAGATTATATTGCATAGTATTTATTTCCATATGAGCAGTTATTGTACAATCAGCTTCTTATGCATATCAGAAATTGCATCTAAAAAGAGCGCTGGAGAGGTTGTGAAGGTGAGTGCTTTCTCTCTCCGGAGCAGGGCTGGAGGGTCTGGACTTGGGATAACTGTAGTGGGGAGGGGGTAGGCTAAATCCTTAATATATAGAATTCTCCCCTCCCCCCCTAAAGCTGGAACCACATTCCTGAGTCAGGGGGGCAGTTTAATCACCGTACCCCCCTACCCCTAATAATGAACATTCTGTACTGTATAAAGACACTGAGTATCTTTACGCACTTTCAGCCCCTGATAATGAACATGCTGCACTGTATAATTATATTGAGTATCTCTATACACTCCTAGCCCCTGATAATTAACATGCTGCTCTGCATAATGATTCTGGTTATATCTATACACTTCCATCCCCCTATTATAAACATACTGCACTGTACAATAATGCAGACTACCTTTATGCACTACCAGTAGCTTGAGAATAAGCATGCCGTACTGTATAATGGTGTCGAGTGCCTCTACAAATGCCTAGCCGCCTGAAAAAAGAACATGCCGCGTTGTATAATGGTACTGAGTATCTACATACACTTTTGTAGCCCTCTTCAAGTGAAGACACGTCCCTGCATAACGATACTGAGTATCTCTAACATGTAGCCCTTTCGCTTTGAAGGAAATTGAACACAAATTAACTGCAACATGCAGAACCCTTGCCTGGTCTGCCCGCTCGACATTGTGCTGTGACCTGTGGCCTGTAGGACAATCCTTACTCAGGCTGAGGGTTACTCCTATTGCTGTTTGTCGAGGGACAGCCAATATAATGAGAGGAACTGGATAGGGGCTCCCTTTAAGCTGCTGAAGAGTGTATAGACATACTCAGTACTGATAAACATGTAGTATCTGAGACACAAGCATTTTGCAGCAGGGATAGGTGAAGAAGGAAAAGGTTAAGTACCACCCACTTTCCAGTCTGATTCTGTAAATGCCCCCCTGGCGGGGTTTAAGTGGATAAAGGGTAAAAGGTAATGGGATCTGCATGGTGGGAAGAAGGGAGGGGGGCAGCTCTGTCCTCTTCCCCAATGTCATCTCATGCATATTACTCTGTAACATGCAGGGTGCAAATCTTCATGCCGTGAGCATACAGGGGGGCGAGCGTCTGCTTCGGACTTTGGAGGGGTAGGGACCCCTCAGTTTTTTTTTTCTTTCCAGGAAGGGAGGAGTCTGCTTATAGATGAGCGAGAAGAAAATCGATTTTGTACTGATTGGTATTCTGTGGGGTGCAATAAATGGCAGTCAGGTCGTCTTCAGTAACTGGTACTTGAGGTGTAGTTCTGAATAACGGCAGCAGGGAGAGAATGAAAAAGAAGAATTCAAACAAATGATTCCATTATATATTAATAAATGTGACACAATCGCAAAACAATATACATTAATGGGTATGTAGTAAAACATAATTCAATATCTGCTAGCAGCAATTACTAAATGCAGTTATACAAATACTATATGCTGTACGGACAGATATTACTATTTATAGAAGGAGTAGAGTTGGTATTGTCTCACTATAATGTGGCTATGGAACAGAAATGTCAATTCATGATTTTCATACTAATTAATCAAGTTCTGTCTCTCGAGCCCTTATTCTGTCCTATCCAATGTCTTGCGTGTGTCCTTGATTGTCCTTTCCAATACAATGCCAGACCTTGTTGTTTCAAATAAACCCAAGTCAGCCCTGTTCCCAGTGTCCCAAGCATAGAACATCACAGTGTAATTCCCATTTACCTTATTTTATTCCTAGTGTGCTCCTGTATTTCATTTTACAGTATAATCCCAGTCAGCCCAGGACCCTGTGTCCTCCTGTATTTCATCTAACAGTATAATCCCAGTCAGCCCAAGACCTAGTGTCCTCCTGTATTTCATCTAACAGTATAATCCCAGTCAGCCCAGGACTCAGTGTCCTCTTGTATTTCATCTAACAGTATAATCCCAGCCAGCCCAGGACCTAGTGTCCTACTGTATTTCATCTAACAGTATAATCCTAGTCAGCTCAGGACCCAGTGTCCTCCTGTATTTCATCTAACAGTATAATCCCAGTCAGCCCAGGACCTAGTGTCCTCCTGTATTTCATCTAACAGTATAATCCCAGTCAGCCCAGGACCCAGTGTCCTCCTGTATTTCATCTAACAGTATAATCCCAGTCAGCCCAGGACCTAGTGTCCTCTTGTATTTCATCTAACATTATAATACCAGTCAGCCCAAGACCTAGTGTCCTCCTGTATTTCATCTAACAGTATAATCCCAGTCAGCCCAGGACCTAGTGCCCTCCTGTATTTCATCTAACAGTATAATCCCAGTCAGCCCAGGACCTAGTGTCCTCCTGTATTTCATCTAACAGTATAATCCCAGTCAGCCCAGGACCTAGTGTCCTCTTGTATTTCATCTAACATTATAATCCCAGCCAGCCCAGGACCTAGTGTCCTCCTGTATTTCATCTAACAGTATAATCCCAGTCAGCCCAGGACCCTGTGTCCTCCTGTATTTCATCTAACAGTATAATCCCAGCCAGCCCAGGACCTAGTGTCCTCCTGTATTTCATCTAACAGTATAATCCTAGTCAGCCCAGGACCCTGTGTCCTCCTGTATTTCATCTAACAGTATAATCCCAGCCAGCCCAGGACCTAGTGTCCTCCTGTATTTCATCTAACAGTATAATCCCAGCCAGCCCAGGACCCTGTGTCCTCCTGTATTTCATCTAACAGTATAATCCCAGTCAGCCCAAGACCTAGTGTCCTCCTGTATTTCATCTAACAGTATAATCCCAGTCAGCCCAAGACCTAGTGTCCTCCTGTATTTCATCTAACAGTATAATCCCAGTCAGCCCAGGACCTAGTGTCCTCCTGTATTTCATCTAACAGTATAATCCCAGTCAGCCCAGGACCTAGTGTCCTCCTGTATTTCATCTAACATTATAATACCAGTCAGCCCAAGACCTAGTGTCCTCCTGTATTTCATCTAACAGTATAATCCCAGCCAGCCCAGGACCTAGTGTCCTCTTGTATTTCATCTAACATTATAATCCCAGCCAGCCCAGGACCTAGTGTCCTCCTGTATTTCATCTAACAGTATAATCCCAGCCAGCCCAGGACCTAGTGTCCTCCTGTATTTCATCTAACAGTATAATCCCAGTCAGCCCAAGACCTAGTGTCCTCCTGTATTTCATCTAACAGTATAATCCCAGTCAGCCCAAGACCTAGTGTCCTCCTGTATTTCATCTAACAGTATAATCCCAGTCAGCCCAGGACCTAGTGTCCTCTTGTATTTCATCTAACATTATAATCCCAGCCAGCCCAGGACCTAGTGTCCTCCTGTATTTCATCTAACAGTATAATCCCAGTCAGCCCAGGACCCTGTGTCCTCCTGTATTTCATCTAACAGTATAATCCCAGCCAGCCCAGGACCTAGTGTCCTCCTGTATTTCATCTAACAGTATAATCCTAGTCAGCCCAGGACCCAGTGTCCTCTTGTATTTCATCTAACAGTATAATCCCAGCCAGCCCAGGACCTAGTGTCCTCCTGTATTTCATCTAACAGTATAATCCCAGCCAGCCCAGGACCTAGTGTCCTCCTGTATTTCATCTAACAGTATAATCCTAGTCAGCTCAGGACCCAGTGTCCTCCTGCATTTCATCTAACAGTATAATCCCAGTCAGCCCAGGACCCAGTGTCCTCCTGTATTTCATCTAACATTATAATCCCAGTCAGCCCAGGACCTAGTGTCCTCCTGTATTTCATCTAATAGTATAATCCCAGTCAGCCCAGGACCTAGTGTCCTCCTGTATTTCATCTAACAGTATAATCCCAGCCAGCCCAGGACCTAGTGTCCTCCTGTATTTCATCTAACAGTATAATCCCAGCCAGCCCAGGACCCAGTGCCCTCCTGTATTTCATCTAATAGTATAATCCCAGTCAGCCCAGGACCTAGTGTCCTCCTGTATTTCATCTAACATTATAATCCCAGTCAGCCCAGGACCTAGTGTCCTCCTGTATTTCATCTAATAGTATAATCCCAGTCAGCCCAGGACCTAGTGTCCTCCTGTATTTCATGTAACATTATAATCCCAGTCAGCCCAGGACCCAGTGTCCTCCTGTATTTCATCTAACAGTATAATCCCAGTCAGCCCAGGACCTAGTGTCCTTCTGTATTTCATGTAACAGTATAATCCCAGTCAGCCCAGGACCTAGTGTCCTCCTGTATTTCATTTTACAGTATAATCCCAGTCAGCCCAGGACCTAGTGTCCTTCTGTATTTCATGTAACAGTATAATCTCAGTCAGCCCAGGACCCAGTGTCCTCCTGTACTTTATCTAACAGTATAATCCCAGTCAGCCCAGGACCCAGTGTCCTCCTGTATTTCATCTAACATTATAATCCCAGTCAGCCCAGGACCTAGTGTCCTCCTGTATTTCATCTAATAGTATAATCCCAGTCAGCCCAGGACCTAGTGTCCTCCTGTATTTCATGTAACATTATAATCCCAGTCAGCCCAGGACCCAGTCTTCTGCTGTATTTCATCTAACAGTATAATCCCAGGACCAAGTGCCCTCCTGTATTTCATCTAACAGTATAATCCCAGTCAGGCCAGGATTTAGTGTCCTCCTGTATTTCATCTAACAGTATAATCCCAGTCAGCCCAGGACCTAGTGTCTTCCTGTACTTCATCTAAAAGTATAATCCCAGCCAGCCCAGGACCCAGTGCCCTCCTGTATTTCATCTAGCAGTATAATCCCAGTCAGCCCAAGACCTAGTGTCCTCCTGTATTTCATCTAATAGTATAATCCCAGTCATTCCAAGACCCTTTGAGCCAGTCTTTTCCCAGTGATTGGATACACAGTACCTAGGTCCTGGCATGCCTCAGGCGTATGGCAATGGTGGATTTTAATGGTGAGAATTGGGGTGACCACTCTCGACCCAGGGAGTTCCCTCTGTAGAATCTATTTTGCGGGCCTGTGATTTAGCATGGTGACTTGTATATCAAGATGGAAACTAACAAACATTTGCTATTTTATAAAGTAACAGACACATTCTATTCTAGTTTAATTTATGTAAAATGTTTTGACAGGTAGAACTAGTTATTTCTTAACGCATATATACTACAATATATGGATTTATTATTTGGAATTTATAGAAGGGACAACAGAAAGTGCAAGACAACGTGCCCAGAGCAGGATGTGCATTACAGATACAAGAAGGACGTAGTCAGTGATGTGAAACACGTAAATCATTTCTATGCATGATACCAGCTCAACAATAGTTTGACTGCTGAGTTTGGAGAGCTTCAACGAAGAAGCAAAATAATCAACGACCAGCCAAGGGGGCTATAAAAGACGATAACAGCCCTTCAGGTTATGGGGTGTGTGTAGTGGAAGGTTATCTTCACTGTTCAATCTCCCCTACACTCACCAGAAAGAGCACAAGGAAGCTCAATGCATTCCAGTATGATACGCTGCACCGAATAGGACCAGACTGATTACACCGCCTGGCAGTCTGCCATCTGGGACTAGTGCTCATCATTTTTAACTGATGTAAATGAATACTTTATTAAAAATATATTTTCAATAAAACACCCATCTCTGTATACTCCTTTGAAGGTGGAGTGCAAGAGTTATACCTGAGAGGGTCAACCTACTATTGAGAAACCTCATAAACAACTTCAATGATTGTAGCACTTATCTGCCATTGTAAGATATAGATGTACGTTTACTTAACATTCTAAAAAGGAAAAGTGGAGGTGTTGCCAATAGCAACCAATCAGATTCTAGCTAGCATGTATCTAATTCATTATAGAAAATGATAGCTAAAGTCACAATGGTTGCTATTGGCAATACCTCCACTTTTCCTTTTTAGAATGTTTAGTAAGTCTACCCAATAGACTTTATTCTAAGTGACATGATTGACAAGTTATTAAGAAACAATCTATCTTGACAAAAATAGAATTGCTTTCCAAATCACAGTTCCATGCAACCCTAGACAATCACAATGACAATTGTGACAGGCTCTTATCTCAAGAAAAGTTTACCCAGTAAGGCTACAGACAAAACTCCATACGAACAGTGGAACATAAATATGTCTGAGTGGCAGCATGTTAGAATTTGTGTGAAGCAAGGCCTATAGACATGGTCCAAAAGAAAAGCATACCAAGTGGGAAGCTCACTCAAAGGAAGGAATTCTGGTTGGTTACAGCCAGAATAAAAAAGAAAGCAGAATTCTGCACCAAGATAGCACAACAAAGTAACAATCGGCAGATGTGTGGTGATTGACAAAGATTCTTTATCACTCAAATTTCATGAAATTTCACAAGTACTTCAGCTTGGGCAACAGGCGTAATAAGAAACAGAAAAACAAGCCAAGCGACATTGAAATTAAATTAGGCTATCTAACTATTAAAAGGAGACAGAGAAAAGTATTACTTCTACCATCCAACAAGCATGGAACAAGAGCATTCCAGCCAAAGTCTATCCTACATGGGTCAAACAGCACTACACCAAACCTTGGCTCATGAAAGGAGATGCAAAGATTACCTTTCCACGAGAAGAAGTGGATTAAAGTTGCTGATGAAAAGATAAAATCTCTCAACCAGCTCCAGATCTGGGCACTCAGAACAAAGATAGGACCCATGTGATAAGTAGACAGGTATGTATGATATGATTACATGGTACCTCTGTGAGCATAACCGTGACATTGAGTTGTAGCCGTGTATGTATGATGTGATTACATGGTACACATATAACAGTACTATAATACACCTATTTTTTCTGTGTGTGTATCCCCAGGTGGGACGCTATGTTGTATAGAGAGAGGACATAACGGCTGACAGTAATCATATGTCTATATTTATCTCTGCTTAGGGAAGGTCTGCTTGTCCCTGTCAGTGTCACATAGCAGTGCTGTACACATGTGACCTGTGATGGGGGGGGGGGCAGATCTAGTGTCCTGATTGGACAGTATGGGGAGCAGAGACCACAGGCAGATTATCAGAGGATAACTCGCAGGGACTGATGACACTGAGTAGGCTGCTTTCAGAAAGACATAAATATATCTGTATTTTTAGACCATAGTCCACTGTGCAAACAGGAAGGGAATATGAGCAAAGGGATGTTTAATACACTTTTTGCATCATTTTTAAAGCAGTTATAGTCATCTTTGAAGTTGCAAAAATGTGGCCTGGAGAGCGAATGATATTAGGCACCTATTTTTGTGTACATAGGCCTAGTCTGTATTAAGTGCATGGTTTAGCACATTAAAATGGCCGTGTCTGCTATGGGTGAAAAAGTTTGCATTTTCAGATGTGAGGGAGCTGTTTAAAAGTGTGTGGATCAAGGCAGGGCCGTAACTAGGGCCGTGTGATATGGCTGACCACCCAGAACACAACTCTGAAGGGGGGCGCAGTTTATGAATGTTTTACATTCATCTGGTTAAAATTGAGGGCTAGGGGGGCGGAATATTTTTTTTCCGCCCCAGGCGCTAAAATTTTAAGTTACGGCTCTGGATCAGGGATTCCCTTGCTGAGTACAGGTTACGAGCACTCATGTGCCTCGTATTGTGCCCATGTGTAAAATCGCCAGAAAGCTGCCATTATTGAATGGAAAGGAGCCAAATTAGATCACGTGCTGGGTGCTGTGACAATGTTCTATCAGATGTACAAGTGACCTGATGATGCACCTGCATGTGATAATGTGTGTGTCTCTAGAACACGTCACCCAGCAGAGATAGCTGAATGTGCTATTTACACAGACATGCAGGCTGGTGACTGGAGCCACTTCTGTGGAGGAAAGGCGGGAGATGAGATACGTAACTGGATGCAAAAATAAATAATTTTGGAACCTTGTACAATCAGACATTCTGGGCTGTTGTCTAGTGAGGCCGAGCCTTGCCCCAGCCCTGCAGGAACAATACTAAGGGATGAGATATTTAGACAGTTGGGGTCATCTATAATTCTAAAGCTGCAAAAATTCGGGACTGTTGTGCAAAGGATGCACCTATTTTTGTGCTTATGGGAAAGGACACTTATGGCTGCATTTCTGGGGTATTGGTGCCCATAGACCTCTTTTATCACGCAGAACGGTTTGATTTTTACACATCCTCAAAATGTAACGATTAAATGTCTGTGCACTTTCTAGGTAAGCGTTACTATAAAGCTCATGTATAGGTGCAATGTGTAAGGAAGACGTTATGATAGTGACACAATAAAGATAATCCTGATGTCCCCTCAGTTTCAAGCTCTATTTGGCACTAACATTTACAATACAAGTATTTTATGAAGAAAAACATGGAAAAGTTTAAATAAATAAAGGGAGTGGCCCTAAAGTGATAGCAGGAAGGACTTTGAAGTGCCGTTTTTCAGTTTCCTCCTCTGTGCTCAATCACACAAAAGGTTGCATGGAATATTTTACGGGAGGCAGTTCCTAAAGTGGAATGTGGACGTGCTTCTATGTATGCGCTATATGGACAAATTATGTCTCTCTGGCAAAGCATGCTGGGACCCAGGTACTAAAACCAGAGATACAGAGAACAGCTGTATGGTGAAGCCCTATACAGGCTTATTTTGCTAGCATAAGTTAAAGTGCAAACCAAATTATCCCAGTCGATGGGGTTATAAATGCTAAACTACTTACAATATAGCGTTTAATGAACTTGTAATGTGGTGATAATTTCCCTGTAAAATCAGCCCTGTGGAAATGCATATCTAAAGTATACAGTTTAAGAGAGGTGCCCTTGAACAGTGTGGCCCTGGGCAGCTGCCAATTCTGTCCTATTATTAAAACAGTCCTCTTAACGCTTATTGGAGTGTGTCTAAATACCTACCACTCAAATTTCTCTCCTCTTCAGAATGTAAATCCTGTATACTGTATGTTTCACACAATACTGACCATTCCCCGTTTCCACTAACTCAACACTTGTAGACTACTGAACAAGCAGAGAACAACATACAGTACCACTCAACTATTTTTGGTATTCTAGAAATCCACTTCTTAAGTAACGAGGCTTCCTGTAAACTGTGAGGCCATAGGCAGCTGTAATCTGTGTCACATTATTACTTTGTACCCAGGGACACGGTACTAGCTATCCTACAGAGCTCATTCACTATTAAGCACCTGTGGTAGATTTGCAGTGTAGTGGTTGGACATTCAATTGTTACATCATTGTAGATCACAGATTTCTGTGACCAACTTACTAGAATGCTTTTGTAGTGTAGCCCAAATAATTTTCTACCGTTCTTTGGACAGCAGATCATGATGAGGCAAGGAGATGCCACAAGACTGCCCTATGTAGAACCAATGCTCCCTGCACTTACTCCCTTTTCCATGATAAATAAAATTAAAATACAAAGCAATCATATAAAAACGACAACCTGGGTAACACTGGCTAATTGTGTAGTGTGAGCACATGTCAGTTGTGACATTTGAGGGAAGGAAGAAAAGTATGAAAAAGACAAGGGGATTGTGGTAGGGTAAAAGATCAGATGTGGTGCAATAGGACAGAGATAGAGAGAAGGTAACAGAATGAACGAGAAGATCATAGGAAAAAAGTATTAGATACGGTCAAATAGGACAGAGATCGAGAGGAGGTAACAGAATGAACGAGAAGACTGTACTAGTAAAAAATACTAGATGTAGTAAAATAGGACAGACACTTTAGGAAGGTAACAGAATGAATGAGAGGACCATGCTAGGAAGAGTATAATGTGATTAAATAGGACAGAGAAAGAGGGAAGGTAACAAAATGAATGAGAGGACCATGCTAGGAAGAGTATAATGTGATGAAATAGGACAGAGATGGAGGGAAAGTAACAAAATGAATGAGAGGACCATGCTAGGATGAGTATAATGTGATGAAATAGGACAGAGGTGGAGGGAAGGTAACAGAAGAATGAGAGGACCATGCTAGGAAGAGTATACCATGATGAAATAGGACAGAGATGGAGGGAAGGTAACAGAATGAATCGGAGGTCCATGCTAGGAAGAGTATACCATGATGAAATAGGACAGAGATGGAGGGAAGGTAACAGAATGAATTAGAGGACCATGCTAGGAGTAGTATAACATGATGAAATAGGACAGATATAGACGGAAGGTAGCAGAAAGAATCGGAGGTCCATGCTAGGAGTAGTATAATGTGATGAAATAGGACAGATACGGAGGGAAGGTAACAGAATGAATGAGAGGACCATGTTAGGAAGAGTATAATGTGATGAAATAGGACAGAGATGGAGGGGAGGTAACAGAATGAATGAGAGGACCAAACTAGGAAGAATATAACATGATGAAATAGGACAGAGATAGAGGGAAGGTAACAGAATGAATGAGAGGACCATGTTAGGAAGAGTATAATGTGATGAAATAGGACAGAGGTGGAGGGAAGGTAACAGAAGAATGAGAGGACCATGCTAGGAAGAGTATAACATGATGAAATAGGACAGAATTGGAGGGAAGGTAACAGAATGAATAAGAGGTCCATGCTAGGAAGAGTATACCATGATGAAATAGGACAGAGATGGATGGAAGGTAACAGAATGAATTAGAGGACCATGCTAGGAGTAGTATAACATGATGAAATAGGACAGATATAGACGGAAGGTAGCAGAAAGAATCGGAGGTCCATGTTAGGAAGAGTATAATGTGATGAAATAGGACAGAGATGGAGGGAAGGTAACAGAATGAATGAGAGGACCATGTTAGGAAGAGTATAATGTGATGAAATAGGACAGATACGGAGGGAAGGTAACAGAATGAATGAGAGGACCATGCTAGGAAGAGTATAACATGATGAAATAGGACAGAGATGGAGGGGAGGTAACAGAATGAATGAGAGGACCATGCTAGGAAGAGTATAACATGATGAAATAGGACAGACACTGTAGGAAGGTAACAGAATGAATGAGAGGACCATGCTAAAAGAGTATAATGTGATGAAATAGGACAGATACGGAGGGAAGGTAACAGAAGAATGAGAGGACCATGCTAGGAAGAGTATAACATGATGAAATAGGACAGAGATGGAGGGAAGGTAACAGAATGAATAAGAGGTCCATGCTAGGAAGAGTATACCATGATGAAATAGGACAGAGATGGATGGAAGGTAACAGAATGAATTAGAGGACCATGCTAGGAGTAGTATAACATGATGAAATAGGACAGATATAGACGGAAGGTAGCAGAAAGAATCGGAGGTCCATGTTAGGAAGAGTATAATGTGATGAAATAGGACAGAGATGGAGGGAAGGTAACAGAATGAATGAGAGGACCATGTTAGGAAGAGTATAATGTGATGAAATAGGACAGATACGGAGGGAAGGTAACAGAATGAATGAGAGGACCATGCTAGGAAGAGTATAACATGATGAAATAGGACAGAGATGGAGGGGAGGTAACAGAATGAATGAGAGGACCATGCTAGGAAGAGTATAACATGATGAAATAGGACAGACACTGTAGGAAGGTAACATAATGAATGAGAGGACCATGCTAGAAACAGTATAACATGATGAAATAGGACAGAGATAGAGGGAAGGTAACAGAATGAATGAGAGGACCATGCTAAAAGAGTATAATGTGATGAAATAGGACAGATACGGAGGGAAGGTAACAGAAGAATGAGAGGACCATGCTAGGAAGAGTATACCATGATGAAATAGGACAGAGATGGAGGGAAGGTAACAGAATGAATCGGAGGTCCATGCTAGGAAGAGTATACCATGATGAAATAGGACAGAGATGGAGGGAAGGTAACAGAATGAATTAGAGGACCATGCTAGGAGTAGTATAACATGATGAAATAGGACAGATATAGACGGAAGGTAGCAGAAAGAATCGGAGGTCCATGCTAGGAGTAGTATAATGTGATGAAATAGGACAGATACGGAGGGGAGGTAACAGAATGAATGAGAGGACCATGCTAGGAAGAGTATAACATGATGAAATAGGACAGAGATAGAGGGAAGGTAACAGAATGAATGAGAGGACCATGCTAAAAGAGTATAATATGATGAAATAGGACAGATACGGAGGGAAGGTAACAGAATGAATGAGAGGACTATGTTAGGAAAGACTATAACAAGTGATGAAATAGGACACAGATGGAGGGAAGGTAAAAGAATGAAAGAGAGGACCAAGTTAGGCAAGAGTGCCATGTGTGCCGGAATGAGAAAAGCCAACAGTGTGATATAGAGGAATATGCTATCAAATGAGGTGAAATATGACCGAGGTGAGGGGAAAGTGTCAGAATGAAGGAGAGGGCTTATGTTAGGACAGAGTGCCAGGTTTGGAGAGATACGAGTGGGAGATAGTTAGGAATAATGTGACAGTGTGCTTGTAGAAAAATGCTTGAATTAAAAAGTGTCAGCCTTTATAGAATAACTAAACAGATTTCAAATGCCATGTTTCAAGACCACTATTGATCTATATTGTCATAAAGGGACATATATATTATTCAAAGATTCCAGTTAAATACTATCTAGTTACCCAGTTTAATTACACTTAATTTGCAGTTTTTGGTACAACAATGTCTCTGCTAGGACCGTACTAGGGGATGGGTGCCAGGTAAGGTGGTCGTGAAGAGATAAAAAAAAGTGATGTGTTATTGGAGCCAGCAACAGGTCCATGTCAAAAGAGGACAAAGCACATAATAGGTGGTTATAGGTACGTGGGTCATTTCCAAATAACAGACAGGACAGATGTTGGGTATACCCAGTTATAAAACTACATCAATGTTTTCATGTGATTATGTTGAGTTTCTAGTTTAGGGTGTTATTTCATGGCTGGTTTAGGTGAATGAACACAGAACTAAGTTAGCCAATTTTAGGGTTTGATTAGGGTTGTCCAAGTTAGTTTAGAGGTGCTATTGTTTAAGGATGTTACCTGGGATTTCCCTGTGCATTGTATTACCTAGGCGTTTCCCAGTATTTTGGGTGTCCCAGTTTTGTGGTCTCACTGTTGCACCCGTTTGGTGCCGGCTCGTTTCACAATCTGTGCCCCTCTCCTCCCGTCTGCGACCTCTGACCTCAGAGAGTCAAAGTCGTCCTCTGCCTGCCAGGCGCAGCCGAGGATGGGAACATAGGTTTAGGGGGTGGGTGGGCATGGAGGATAGGGATTAAAGGGCACACATGGACAACAGAGGTAGACATAAAAGCAATGACACAAGAGGGTAAAAGAACAACAACATGGGACAGAGAAAAACATGGCAAATGAAAATTCAGCATGACACATGAGTATGGAAGACAGAGATAAGTTGAGGACATGGTTTCAGTGAAAAAGAATGGTAACTAAATTGTGATGTTGTAAAATAATGGATGGATTCTTCATCCATTTCCATTACTAATGGATTCCATCAAAACAAAGAAAACAATAAATTGCCCCAATCAAAATGGCAACATTATTGTATCGGTAATCTGATGGCGGTAGATTATGACATGTCCATTGGACAGCAGATCATGATGAGTCAAGGAGATGCCACTGGACAAGTGTCCATAGCGTTAACAACTGTGACATCATGAATAATTGTATCGAGATTGCCTGTACATGAAAACTTTGCTTCAAGAAACTTACAACATCAATAATTATTCTCTCCCACCTTGACTAATGTAACTATCTACTAATTCATCCTACACTCCCGGTAGAACTCATTATCATGTCAGAATGAGTGCTCATCACTCATTCAACATGATGACTGTTTGCAAGTCATCTTGGTCGCTACCTGTAATGTCCAGATTCAGTTTAAAACCAACTACACACCTCTTGGCACAATCTCAGGATTAAAATGTAGAACACAGTCACACATTGTCCAAATTGGATGAGATACAGCCATTTGTCCCCACAAGCTGTGCGGTAGGATCACCTCTGGTGTCATTGGACATTGATGTGACATTTTTACCATGCAGATTTTCATGTACTGGGGTTACTGGGGTTGTTTCCAAAAACCGGAAAGTGGTTGTGCACCTTACTATGTGCTTGGTGGACAATTGGGCACACTAGCACAAATAAAAAATTGGTGTGTGTCTGCACTTCTTGCACTGTGTATATGAGCATCATTAAAACTAAGTGAATATAAAGAATATATAGAACAGTTATCTGTTGCATGTGATAATTTTACACTCTTATACATAACTGGTGGAAAAACATACTGCAAAGGCGGATGAGGAATAATAACAGAACTGTATACTGTGCAACATACCTCTCGGTGCAGCACTGCGTACTTCAGGTAATTGGGAGTCTCACTCTCAAGCTCTTCTGGCTCTTGCAATGTCCCCTCAATAATCAAGTCCTCATTGTCCCCCAATTCTGTGGAGTCTGGCGGCCCCACCCTACGCAGGACCTTCCGGACTGTCTATAGATGATAACAGATGTCATACAGTAACATACAGGTAGAATGGTACACAATATTGTTTCATGAGAAACATGCACACTTACATGTGCGACAATATTGTCACTGTGCCTATAAGTGCAATTGTTAATGTTAACGCCCTCTGTTATTGCTGCTAAAATGGTTTATAAGGGAGCTGTAACATCTGCAAACCAGTGAAGATATCAATCCTACAGAAAAGCATTAAAGAGTCTTATTGTGCCCTTGACTCTGACTTGGCCTTGTGTACTGGCATTTTAGGGGATAACTTGTGATCCTATCCATACTATTTTTCAGCACTTGGATATTTCAATGACTTTCAAGAAATTGCAGCCCCCAACTATTGAACCTATAGTCAGTCACAGTGCTACAACAGGAATCAGCAATATAAGAAGCAAGAAGCCCAGCGACACACCTCTGTGGATACAGAGACTCACTCACCTTCTTTGTCACAATGTTCCCCTGCTCATCTGTGAATTCCTCCTCTGTCACCTGCTCCCCAGGAATGTCCGGGACTTCATTACCCTGAAACGAATGAGACGGTTACACAACACTATGGTGATTGCAGCTAGGTTGAAGGAGGGGGGCGACGACTGTTTTTTATGGATTAATTTTGTAGTCATACATTAGACATATACCTGTACCCTCTAAACTGAGATACAGACCAAAGAAAAGTCCTATTGCAGCCGCCGAACATGGGGAACAACTGTCCTGCCTCTGTTTCTAGCATAAAACATGATACTAAAGAAAAACATCAGGCGCACAGATACTCCAAGCTGACTTACACCCACAGGAGTATCCGTGCAGCATAAAAGCCTTCTCCAGAACCAGAAGAGGAAGGATGGATAAATGTGAATGTTTTACGATTCCTACAGTGGTTCAAGTTTAATGTCTCTGCCTTCTGCTCTCTTAGTCCTTCAGTGCTACACACTGCTAGCTGCACAGAAATGTCATTCGCCAGTGTCTGCTTTATTCATGGCGTCAGGGGCGTCCTATATACTGAGATACAGACCAGAGATATGTCCTATTGTATAAATGTGATATATACCCTGGAGACTGTGTCCTATATACTGAGATACAGACCAGAGATATGTCCTATTGTATAACTGTGATATATACACTGGAGACTGTTTCCTATATACTGAGATACAGACCAGAGAAATGTCCTATTGTATAACTGTGATATATACACTGGAGACTGTGTCCTATATACTGAGATACAGACCAGAGAAATGTCCTATTGTATAAATGTGATATATACACTGGAGACTGTGTCTTATATACTGAGATACAGACCAGAGAAATGTCCTATTGTATAAATGTGATATATAAACTGGAGACTGTGTCCTATATACTGAGATACAGACCAGAGAAATGTCCTATTGTATAAATGTGATATATAAACTGGAGACTGTGTCCTATATACTGAGATACAGACCAGAGAAATGTCCTATTGTATAAATGTAATATATAAACTGGAGACTGTGTCCTATATACTGAGATACAGACCAGAGATATGTCCTATTGTATAACTGTGATATATACACTGGAGACTGTTTCCTATATACTGAGATACAGACCAGAGAAATGTCCTATTGTATAACTGTGATATATACACTGGAGACTGTGTCCTATATACTGAGATACAGACCAGAGACATGTCCTATTGTATAAATGTGATATATAAACTGGAGCCTGTGTCCTATATACTGAGATACAGACCAGAGATATGTCCTATTGTATAACTGTGATATATACACTGGAGACTGTTTCCTATATACTGAGATACAGACCAGAGAAATGTCCTATTGTATAACTGTGATATATACACTGGAGACTGTGTCCTATATACTGAGATACAGACCAGAGAAATGTCCTATTGTATAAATGTGATATATACACTGGAGACTGCATCCTATATACTGAGATACAGACCAGAGAAATGTCCTATTGTATAAATGTGATATATAAACTGGAGACTGTGTCCTATATACTGAGATACAGACCAGAGATATGTCCTATTGTATAACTGTGATATATACACTGGAGACTGTTTCCTATATACTGAGATACAGACCAGAGAAATGTCCTATTGTATAACTGTGATATATACACTGGAGACTGTGTCCTATATACTGAGATACAGACCAGAGAAATGTCCTATTGTATAAATGTGATATATACACTGGAGACTGCATCCTATATACTGAGATACAGACCAGAGAAATGTCCTATTGTATAACTGTGATATATACACTGGAGACTGCATCCTATATACTGAGATACAGACCAGAGAAATGTCCTATTGTATAAATGTGATATATACACTGGAGACTGCATCCTATATACTGAGATACAGACCAGAGAAATGTCCTATTGTAGAAATGTGATATATACACTGGAGACTGTGTCCTATATACTAAGATACAGACCAGAGAAATGTCCTATTGTATAACTGTGATATATAAACTGGAGACTGTGTCTTATATACTGAGATACAGACCAGAGAAATGTCCTATT
Source organism: Mixophyes fleayi (assembly GCF_038048845.1). NCBI lineage: Eukaryota > Metazoa > Chordata > Amphibia > Anura > Limnodynastidae > Mixophyes > Mixophyes fleayi. The sequence goes on along the minus strand of NC_134405.1, from coordinate 55,673,562 downwards.
GTATAACTGTGATATATAAACTGGAGACTGTGTCCTATATACTGAGATGCAGACCAGAGATATGTACTATTGTATAACTGTGATATATAAACTGGAGACTGTGTCCTATATACTGAGATACAGACCAGAGAAATGTCCTATTGTATAAATGTGATATATAAACTGGAGACTGTGTCCTATATACTGAGATACAGACCAGAGAAATGTCCTATTGTATAAATGTGATATATACACTGGAGACTGTGTCCTATATACTGAGATACAGACCAGAGAAATGTCCTATTGTATAAATGTGATATATACACTGGAGTCTATGTCCTATACACTGAGATACGGACCAGAGAAATGTCCTATTGTATAAATGTGATATATACACTGGAGACTGTGTCCTATATACTGAGATACAGACCAGAGAAATGTCCTATTGTATAACTGTGATATATACACTGGAGACTGCGTCCTATATACTGAGATACAGACCAGAGAAATGTCCTATTGTATAAATGTGATATATACACTGGAGACTGCGTCCTATATACTGAGATACAGACCAGAGAAATGTCCTATTGTATAAATGTGATATATACACTGGAGACTGTGTCCTATATACTGAGATACAGACCAGAGAAATGTCCTATTGTATAAATGTGATATATACACTGGAGTCTATGTCCTATACACTGAGATACAGACCAGAGAAATGTCCTATTGTATAAATGTGATATATACACTGGAGACTGTGTCCTATATACTGAGATACAGACCAGAGAAATGTCCTATTGTATAACTGTGATATATACACTGGAGACTGCGTCCTATATACTGAGATACAGACCAGAGAAATGTCCTATTGTATAAATGTGATATATACACTGGAGACTGCGTCCTATATACTGAGATACAGACCAGAGAAATGTCCTATTGTATAAATGTGATATATACACTGGAGACTGCGTCCTATATACTGAGATACAGACCAGAGAAATGTCCTATTGTATAACTGTGATATATACACTGGAGACTGTGTCCTATATACTGAGATACAGACCAGAGAAATGTCCTATTGTATAACTGTGATATATACACTGGAGACTGCATCCTATATACTGAGATACAGACCAGAGAAATGTCCTATTGTATAACTGTGATATATACACTGGAGACTGCGTCCTATATACTGAGATACAGACCAGAGATATGTCCTATTGTATAAATGTGATATATGCACTGGAGACTGCGGGGTAAATGTATTAACATGCAGGTTCTTCAACACCCACGTGTTCAGCGTCTTCGGCGATTAAAATTTAAAGCGGCGCTGCATTGTAAAGGGAAGTTTCCCCTTACAATGCAGCGCCGCTTTAAATTTAATCGCCGAAGACGCTGAACACGTGGGTGTTGAAGAACCTGCATGTTAATACATTTACCCCTGCGTCTTATACACTGAGATACAGACCAGAGAAACGTCCTATTGTATAAATGTGATATATACACTGGAGACTGTGTCCTATATACTGACAAACAGACCAGAGAAACGTCCTATTGTATGTGTCCTGGAGAATGTGTCCTATATACTGAAGTATTGCACACATGAGATTAATAAAAAAACTGAGGCTATTATGTTTTATTTATAAATCCCTGAAATATTACAAAGAGCTGTACATTGACAGATTCAGCACATGAAGATATGTTTGACCCCCTTTACCTTGACGATCACTCTCCGCCTCACAACCTTGGTGGTCAGAGTCTCCTCGTCGTCTTCCACCCCTCCTTCACCCAGCTCCCGGTCTAGCTCGGTGTGCAGCCGACGCAGTACAAACTTTGCTGCTCCACGTACAATGTGCACCACATTCTGACAGCTCACCACAAAAAAGCCAATCAGGACTATGCAGACCCCCAATTCTGTCAGGAAACCCCACATTCTGCTCCCCCTCTGTCACCGTTCAAAAGAATGGGATATAAACTATGTTTCGATCTCTGGATCTGCTTGTTAAAACAACTCTATGTTGGTCTCTCTCCACAATCTAAATACGTTTTGCATATTCTGATCTTTTTCCTGTTTGTTTTAACAAAGCAACCCTGAAAACACCCAGTATTTTAGTATATTAATATAGATATAATGAGGGCAGAGCCCAATAACGCACTATTGTGAATGTTTAAAAATAACCCACCCCTCTCCCCTACAGTTTAGTCCTCTGAATATCTATTGATTCCAGGAAAGGGTCTCCCTATCATAAATCCCCCTGATCAGCACTTCTTTCAGAATCCAAGTGTCAGTCCGGAAATCAGCAGATGTTTCTCCCCATGTTCAGGTCTGGGGGCTAGGGGGAAGCCCCATCTGAGAGCTCCTGGGAAGATGTCAGTCTCTGCGTCTGAATATCTCAGCTGTTTGCTGGGAGGGACTGAAATCAGACCTAATGGTGAGGGTGGAGGGACACTTAATACCCCTTAAAATGGGAAGGGAAGCAGTAAATAAAGGAGGTGGTTGTAGGGCGACGTATAACCTCAGGGCTGTACTGAAAGTCACCGGGAGTCAGGAATTCTCACAGCCTTACATGTTTCTCTGTACAGGTCTCTTTATGAGCTTGTGTCCTGCACCTACTATCTGTCCAGCAAAACACTTAGGGTGTGGGTGACCCCTGCAGCGCAGTTACCTCTCCCAGCAGACTTGCGCTGTACACTGTGCTCTGCTGCATCACTCGTATCCTTGCGCTGCCCTTAAACGTTGGGTGAAGATCCTCGTATGCCAGGGGGGCACCATTATCATGGTGGGGAGATCGACGAGGAGAAGAGGGCGCTGGGGTTTCTGCACTCCAGTCCAGCACCCTGTAAATCAGAAAGAGAGACAGGTTTAGTATCTGCTCTATGCAACGACTTATCCTTGTGATGGGATAGTGTGACTTCAAGACTACTAGAGATTATATATATATACATATATATATATATATATATATATATACATACACATTAATCTATGTAGCGCTGCGTTATTTTGATGTAGGCACTCGGAGGCTATGGACCTTTGCTTTAACGCTTTCTCATTTGCTGCAATCATGCATATGTCCGACGTAGGATGTCTATTTAGAAACGTTATATACCAGTTCTTTTCAGACACAACTATCTGAACACTTATGGGACAAATCAGATGAACTCACCTGTATTTAAGCATGGTATTCCTTAGGTTGTGACCTGTCAATGAGTCTCTGAGAACTAGTTTTATGATATTAAGGCACTAAGAGACGACTTACCTTTCTACACTACCCCCTGTCACTCTGCATGTGGTGGGGGTCTCAGTTATCCGGGCCTGGACCCGCTCTGGTCCTGCAATGAGACACATGGACAGGTTGTTTAGAAACCATTGTCCAACCTCTCTCTCACTTGTTTTCTCCCACCACCATCTTTAACCTCTGACCTCCAGCTTCAGACTCCTCCTCATCCAGGTCAGGGGAGCCCGAAGATGGACGTGGCTGGGCATCCCACTCATCCTCAGCTTTGCTGCAATCCAGGGATGAGTCCTCAGGAGCCACGAGGGATGGGGACAGGCCAGAGGCCCAGAGAGGAAGGTCAGGCAGGTCAAGCAGCCCGTCAGGCTCAGCTGTTGCCATGGGGACTCCATCCAAAATAGACGCTTCGCTCCAATACTGGTCCAGTCGCAACGGGGAGGGTAGGGAGTAGTTGAGAGAGGCCGGGGAAAGCAGCTCATCCTGCGTCAAGGGGTGACCTATGGGAGGGGAGGATGGGGAAGGGGGTGTCACACACACTCACTCTAAATACATGTAGATGCAAACAATTCCCACTTGCCTCCCACATCTGTGAGTACCATTTTGTAGTCCAATGCTAATCTTAGTGACAGCACTGCATATCCACAAATAACTACTATCACATAGCTCTTCAGTTGTTTGCTATAGCTGATCGCTTACCAGTTCAGAATCAGAACTCACTGTTATGGATAATAAAGTAGGACTTAAAAAATGTAACTCCATTGCACTCCTCTCTTCCTCCTCACCAATTATATCACATACCTGTGTATGGAAGCCTTACTGGTAATGTGGACCCACACATCAACATGTGTATGTTCAAGGGAAGATAGAAAGTGACATCATGACATGTAACAGTGACATGTTTAATGGGTCAGTATACAATGCGGTACATTTATCAATCCTTCTAAATAGGATAAGTGGGGGTGTTGCCCTTAGCAACCAATCAGATTCTAGCTATCATTTTCTAGAATGTACTAGATAAATGATAGCTAGAATCTGATTGGTTGCTATAGGCAACACCTACACCTTTCCTTTTTGGAAGTTTTATTAAATCTAACCCAATGACTCTACGACCATGGCATGTTATGATATGAATAGTTCTCAGTTTTTATAGGGTTAAGGGGCCAGACATTTAAAGTGCAGAAGAGGCAGCCATTTTGTGTGATGAACCAATAAAATTACACACAGAAACTAGTAACATCATTTTTTATGTTTTGTTTTGCTTAAACCACCGGTTTTCAGGGGACAATAAGTAGTGCCACATGTGTGCATCATAAATAATTATTGTGCCCATTAGCAATCAAATAGTATTGTCCTCTTAATATTAATATATATTCATATTGGCCCCATGATATAATACAATGATATTGACCCCTTTTGATATTGCCTGTTAATCATTAAATAATTATTGTCCCAATAATTCAAAAGTCAGTGGTGCCTCCTCTTATGTCCTGAATGGCAAGATAGCTCAAACAGCATGTTTGAGCTATCTATCCAATCAGAAGCAGGAATTAAAATATCCTTCTTGCTCTGGTGCTTTGAATGCAATTTATCCAGCGCTTTAGCTGTTTTCAGATGCCATACATCGCCAGGCATTTAACATCCCAACCTGAAATCATCCTATTGTAAATGCGGCGGTTTGGAGCAATAAGCCGCCGGCGATGTGTGATTTTAAAACCACCACCTAACATGATTTTTTAGTTACCCCTTCCAGGGGCAAACGCAGGAGTTTTAAGCAGGGTTCCCCCCCCCAAATATATAGAGCTGCTGCTCATGCGGCCACGCATGCGCAGCAGCGCCATTTCGGCGATGCTGAATTGAACAGCAGTCGCGGCGCTGTCAAAGAAGTGTTCGCGGTAGTGCTGTATTGTAGTATTGGAGAACCAGAAACCCCCCTGCGTGCGCCGCTGCCGTCATGCGCTACCGATGGCGCTACTTCCTTCTGTAATTAATTGATATGGCACATTCTCCTGAAAATGTATCTACCCCACAACATAATGGCTGCCTCTACTATGTCTAAGTGACGGGTGCATATTTAGTGTGCACTAACAGCATACAGGACCTGTTTATAACAAATGTAGTAGTTTTGTTCCCTCTGTAAACAAAACAAAGATTAAGAAGCTCATGGTACATACTTACAGTGAGATATATTAGGGTCAGGTCCCTATATAGAGTGTGCCAGGCTGAATGTGCAGTGTGTCAGGCTCCTTGTCACCACACCATCACCCAGCTGTTTGAGCCATCAGCAGTGACAGCCACCCTGCCACGTGTCACACCCTGTCTGCTACTTTTAGAAATATGAGAGCCCTCACAAGGGGGAGGGAGAGTGGGGCCTTTGCAGGAGAAACCCACCATGCGCTGCCTCCTAACACGAACATGATTTAAACATCAGAATGATAGAACTCACCCAAGAAACAGCACAACGGTGTAACCAGCGGGCACAATGCTGGCAGAACATCAAAGCTTTACAAAGTACAAACCAACAACCTACACTGCCACAGATACACCACAAATCACAACACTCATGCACACAAACAAGGCAAACACATACATAATACAGAGACCTCCACGCTACTGACCATCCCACCGTGTTTACAGAACCTCCCTGTGCAGAGATAACCCTTGGGGGTCATGTACAAACACCAAAAATGTCAATCTGCAGCGATAAAGCCGACCCTGCCAGCTTTGTGGCGTCATGCGCCTTCTTTTCTGCCATTGTGCCTGTTTGTGTTTTCATTCACTGAACAGCCTGTCAGAGTGGAGTCGATTGGAGGATATGCACATTTGTACTCAATATTATGGACAAATCTTGCCGGACACGGCTGGATAAGAACAATGCATTCAATGCATCCAAATTATGCCTCTGAATTTGCACAAAAAAAGGAAATTATCAGAAATAATACACGAATGAACATCAAGAGGTATAGACAGCTTATATTTGGGGTGGTAGAAGAAAAAGCCAGATATTTATACACTCTTATAAACACCTTGGCAAAGCCTTGCTTAGATCGTGGTTGGATAAAACACTACAAAACTAAACCAATCAGAGTGTAAAAATGTGCAACAGATTCTTTTTTTTCAGTTAGTAAATGACCTCCTGTATCTATATTAATATGACATTTTTAGATGATGTGCATAGGTGGCATTATTTTATATGCATTTCTTCATACTACTGCTTTTTTGGTGAATGTAGGAGAATACATATGCAAAGTGCAGTGTATTCTTTTTCTCCTCAGATAGACAGGAACATAAACTGCACAACCAACAGAGTCAGGAAATGCTGAATTCTAAAATATCTAACGTTCTTCTAAATTAAAAGATGTTTTCAATGTGAATAATTAATACTTAATGATTTTCAGACTTTTTTTTGGCAGTGCTGGTATAAATGCTATTCTTTAGGTTATGTCAATGCAGTGTGATATAAGGTTACATTTGTATTATGTAATTATGTGAATGCAGATCCACATTAGTTTCATGCAGACATGTGAGAGTGTATTCCATATGACTATATAAGGGCCGCAGAGATACATCCATCCCTCAGGAGTATGGGTGGGTTTGAGGATGAGAGGGGCACCTGGTCCTGACTGAAAGAGGTAGGACGGTAGCATGAGGAGGTCAGAGGTCAGAGGTGAACGGAGAAGCTCAGCAGAGGGTGAGAGAGAAAGAGAAAGGAGAGAGAGAGGGTGAGACGTACATACATTGACTCTAGCCCCCCAGTATTTCTCCAAGGGGTGGGTAGGAAGATGGGAGAGACATGGATCATACCAGTTAGGAGTTAGAAAAGGAGGCATAGATCTAGGTGTGTAGGAGCAGGCAATCCCCACAAATCTTCTCTAGGTCACTGTCTATTTTATGTTGGTGAATGTGAGAATTGTGAGTGAGTGTTAATGTGTACCCACTGTGTACACACAGCGGAGGCAGCCAATTTTTGCTGACAGAACCAATACTCACAAGAATGTATCCTGTCAATTCAGTAGAACTAATTATGTCACTGAAGCCATATAGTTCTCAGTAAAAGGATGTATTCTCCAGAATATAGCTTCCTCCGTGGTGTGTCTGCGTTGGGTCCAATGTAATACAATCTATGTAACCTGACGTGTTGCTCCTATTGCCACATTGTATCCCTTTTCCCATTCAATGGAGCATCATGTGGATGGAAATAAATTTGACTCAACTACCTTTAAAAAAGTGTATTATCTGCCGACACCGTCATTCTGATGTCCAGTATATTAATTGCCAATGACTGAATTAGCTACTAGTAGCAGACATTCTGCATGGCTACAGAACTCAAGCTCTTTAGCTACAACGATAACATTTAAATCAATTGTTTAAAGAATACAGTGTTGCTATACTCCAATGTGACATTAAAATATTCTCTCCCCACATGAATACTTCAATAGGGACACAACACTTGCCCCCCCCACCATTTGTTCAAACCAGCAGGGTCTCAACACAAGCGGTCCTGGATCACAAGTACCAAGACCCTGCTATATTGAGCAAACTGCGGGTCCCATAGAAGGCATTCCAACTTATATCTAATAAGAATCATTAGGTAAGACCAAGTAAGCCCTATATTTCACATCCTTTGTCCACTTACCTGGTGAGGATCCCCATGGGATTGTACCATTCCTCTGAGAGGGGGAAATGGATCCGTCGCTGTTTGTGTAACGGCGCTCGCCCTTCAGACTTCTACTCTGACGCCCAGATCCCTCCAACATGGTCACAATCTCATTGCGGTCAATGTTGCGGAGAGCTGTGTATAGGTCTTCTACTGCAGGTTTTCATTAAAAAAAAATGTGCGCTATTAACAACTGAAATCCCTGCACTTTTTATTACACATAGTAATGGACTGTTCCACTTGGTATAAGTAAGGGGTTCTTAACCCATGGATCCTAACTCAAAAATACTGTTTATGGTGGATCCCCATGACACTGTTGCATAGTTCCAACCAGGCCTGGCTTTGTGTATAGGTCACATAGGACTGGGGCTCGGGTGGGAGGTGAAGTAGGATGCCCCTTGTCTCATTATTCACATTTACTAATGTTTTGCTAAGCTCCAACAGGTGGTATAAATTCATATATATTTGTATTTTCTTTATCTGTAGATCAACTGTTAATGTGGAAGCAAATGTGGTGAGGCACAAATGCCTGTCAACATTATAAAATAATTTTTTTCTTTTAATAATGGAGTGAAAATCCGAGTATTTCTCTTGTACAGAATGGGATGCTGGGGAGGAAGAGGTCATCGAGCTCTGTTATAACTGGGGAAGGGGTGGTAATGTGGAAATAAAAATGTAGATCTGAACCGGATAACAATAAAGAACTATTTATGAATGATAATTTAATATACTGAATTATATTTGAATAAAAAAAAAATCAAATTGAATACATCAGTAAAAAAATTAAAAGCAAATAGATGAGTAATTCAAAAGTGAACTATGGATCCCAAAGCTGACTTTCAGACTTAATGTAGCTCACAGGACAAAAAAGTGTAAGAACTTCTGGTATCGGAGCGTTAGCAGAAACAGGAGGCATTAAAGCAGTTCTCACCTTCCAGTGTTCTTTATTGATCAGTTTGTCAACCTCCTGCTGCAACTTACATTATTTTTACTTTTTAGTTCTCAAACCATGTCATTATATGTATGTATTACCACCTGGACAGCCTGGCATACACTCACATGCTTGATGGGCCACCTGTTGCCCTGGGCTAACAATGTTACCCCAGCAGGGCTTATCACTAAAACCTTGGCCTTAATTCCTTTGCAGCCGATTGCTAAACTCTCCCTAGCAGCAGGGTAGTCGGCTGCCACTCAGAGTGTACCTACGTTTTGCGTTGGAACCCTGCCGTGAAGCCCAGAGTTCTAGTAAAGCTATGCTCTGCTCCAGCAATGAGTTTGGATTCTCCACCCGAATCCTGTTGATGTCATCCATCTCGAACTGCAACTCACGGGCCAACTCTGTAAACAGGACATCAAAACGTTTATAGTATCCTTTTTTAAACAAATAAAAATTATCTGAATAATTGAAAATATTTCTTCAGTGACACGCTGTAGTATCTTTAATGCACGAGCAACTGTGAGCAAATAGAACATACCAGATGATCTAAGGGCATTGATGACAGTAGTGTAAGCCTATATGGCTTCTGTCGCAAGTGATAACGGCATTAGCAAAGTGTAACAGTGCATTCATTTATATAACAAGTAGCTCATGTGACTATACTCTAAGCCATCCTGGGGTCATCTGAGAAGTCTGTGGGTTAGCACAATTTTCTGGTGGAGGACTTGTTAACTATACATTGGACATGTTGTGGATACTATGAAGATTATCAAGGACATCTTGCATGATAAAGACACAGTTGGTTACTGTCATGAAAAATACACTCTGAATGTGTTAATGGGTTGATATTTACTGCAAGGGAATGCATCAATCAGTGTTAGCATTGGGGCTGGATTATGGGCTAAATCAAGCAGACCAATCATAAGATTTAACTCTAAAACCTGACAATCATATAATGATGAATATATATATATATATATATATAGACACTGTCCAGGTTGGAACCATTGCATACAATCTAGCTGTAGCTATTTTGTGGCCTGCCCAATGTTCAAAGCAGCTCATTAATTCTGTAGGACCTGTGCCTCATTGTTGATGACGTGCCTTAATGATGTCAGATGTCTCTGTGGATTCGGTAGCCTACAGTCTCAGGAATATTTGTTCCGCCCACAAAATGTCTACCTGGCTGTGTGTGTAATTGTTTGTTAGGATTTATAAACAAGATGTTGTGTAGATCTACCTATATTTCACTATAGATCATGACACCCAAGCCCAACTGTATGCAGCCTGTGGCTTTCTCATTGGTGCCAAACTTCAAGTCTCAGCAGGCAATCTGGGACTAGTAGTTCTATAGCAGGTGGAGAATCAATGGTTACCTACATAGAGAAATATTATTATCAGAATGTTCCTGTCACAACCTGTAAAATCAAGTCCTTTCTTCAAAACAACCTTAAAACTTACATCCCAACTACAGGACCATTAAACATTTCCAACACATAGTACAGTTACAGCCTTCATCAGCACCTAATGGAAATTATGTTAACATCAGTTAGATAAAATACTGACCAACAATGAAAAAGAACAATGTGTCAACATAAAAATAAGACATTTAAGATAAAGTAAAGAAAACCATATAAATTCATACTAGATCCATTGTCCTGTCCACCATAAACACACCTCCCTCTCTACGGTAGACACACTACTATGTTGACGCTAGACACACACCACTCTGTCCACCGTAGGTTCGCTGCCCTGTCCACTATTGACACACCACTCTGTCTATACAAGACACATCATCTTGTCAATGGTAGATTTACCACCCAGTCCAAGTTAGATACACCACCCAATTCACACTAAATACACCACACTAAATACACCACCTCATCCACCCTAGACAGATCACCTCATCCAGATACACGAAACTGTCCAAGCTAGAGACACCATCATGTACAAACTAGACACACTACTTTGTCTATGCAAGACACACCACACAGTCCAAGCTAGATACACCACCACTTAGACAACTTAACTTGTACATGCTAGATGCATCAGCCTGCCCGTGCTACATGCATCACCCTAGTCCACTCTAGACACACCACCTCATCCCCTCTAGATACAGCACCCCTTCGATGCTAGACACACCACCCCATCCAAGCTGGACACACCACCCCATCCACGGTAGGTATACCACCCCATCCACGGTAGACACACCACCCCATCCACGGTAGACACACCACCCCATCCATGCTGGACACACCACCCCATCCAAGCTGGACACACCACCCCATCCACGGTAGGTATACCACCCCATCCACGGTAGACACACCACCCCATCCATGCTAGACACACCACCCCATCCATGCTAGACACACCACCCCATCCATGCTAGACACACCACCCCATCCAAGTTGGACACACCACCCCATCCACGGTAGGTATACCACCCCATCCACGGTAGACACACCACCCCATCCAAACTGGACACACCACCCCATCATCATCAGCTATTTATGTAGTGCCACTAATTTCGCAGCGATAGACAGAGAACTCATTCGCATCAGTCCCTGCCCCATTGGAGCTTACAGTCTAAATTCTCTAACATACACACAGACAGACAGAGAGACTAGGGTCAATGTGATAGCAGCCAATTAACCGACTTGTATGTTTTTTGGAGTGTGGGAGGAAACCCACGCAAAAACGGGGAGAACATACAAACTCCACACAGATAAGGCCATGGTTGGGAATTGAACTCATGACTCTAGTGTTGTGAGGCAGAAGTGCTAACCACTAAGCCACCCTGCTGCCCTATCCAACCTGGACACAACATCCAAACCACGGTGGACACACCACCCTATCCACGCTAAACACACCACCCCATCCAAGCTGGACACACCACCCCATCCAAGCTGGACACACCACCCCATCCATGCTGGACACACCACCCCATCCACGGTAGACACACCACCCCATCCAAGCTGGACACACCACCCCAACCACACTAGACACACCACTCCATCCAAGCTGGACACACCACCCCATCCACGCTGGACATCCCCCCAACCATGCTAGACACACACCCCCATCAAAGCTGGGCTCACCACCCCATCCAAGCTGGACACACCACTCCATCTAAGCTGGACACACCACTCCATCTAAGCTGGACACACCACTCCATCTAAGCTGGACACACCACTCCATCTAAGCTGGACACACCACTCCATCTAAGCTGGACACACCACCACATCCATGCTAGACATAGACACACCACCCCATTCAAGCTGGACACACCAGCCCATACACACTATACACACCACCACATCCAAGCTGGACACACCCACCCCATTCACGCTGGATATCCCCTCACCCAGCTGGACACACCACCCTATCCACGCTAGAAACACCACCCTATCCACGCTGGACACACCACCCCATCCAAGCTGGACACACCACCCCATCCAAGCTGGACACACCACCCCATCCAAGCTGGACACACCACCCCATCCAAGTTGAACACACCACCCCATCCACGCTAGACACACCACCAGTACAGAGTGCTCTTATGGTGATGCCTGCTGCCTTGCCTCAGACCACTTATTATCAAAGCTAGTTTCTGCAAGCAATTGGCACAGAGATATGGTTCACATACTTTTAAAATTCTGGAGTCCAGATTTAGGTGTTGGGAGACAGGGGTTAGTAACGCATGTCAAAAAGGCAGCAGAATGGAGAAAGGAGACTCTTATAGACTCTGCATTGCCGAGCAATAGCCAGGTTGCCAGATTATTCATTATCTTTGGCATTTCACTGTGTTTACTGAAACAGAACTTCAGCAATTAATCCCTGCTGTGCTAAATAGTATGATACATTTATTTTTTTGTATCATGGCTAAGTCCCAGGTATCAACACTCACTATAACTTACAGTCAGGTTCCAGTGCCTGCTAAACATCAGATCGTTGACCCAATTTTATGTATCAGTTTATCATCAGAACGCCAGGTGAGGTCTGCTATTCCCAGCAATCTCCAGTCTGCTGTTTCCTCCGATATGGGATTGTTTTTGAGTAGTTACTGTGTTTTGTTCTCAGTAAAAGCCAGTACTTGTTATCATATGGCTACCATTCACTGGGATCCATCATCTAAGTTAGAAACTATACAACAGCTGTGCATATTATTAAAAACACCACATCCAAACTAGATACTCCATCCCCGCCGATGCCAGATGCACCATCCCGCCCATTCTAGATACACCAATCTGTCAAAGCTAGATGCACCACCCTGACCACGCTAGCTACAATCGCCCTGGTAATGCTAGATACACCTATCTGTCCGCGCTAGATACACCAACCTGTTCACGCTAGGAAAATAAATCCGTCCATACAATACATATCACCATGTCCAAGATATTCATCCCCTGCCTTGTTCAAAATATAATTACCTATGTTATCCCACCACTCTGAGTACACTGTAACTACAGGTTTTCTGACAATGTCACTGGTTCCCAGCAGGCTGCATTTCCTTGAATTCCTAGGAGGAGTGGCATTGACAACTCATTGACAACTCTGCTACCTGAATGCAAATCAAAACTAAATTTTAAAATGAGAAGTCTGCTGTGTGTAGAAAAATAAATATCTTCCAGTTTAGTAAGCTTCTGAAACATTTACATATGTAGATATTTTATATAAGGCACTATGCATTTAATGGATAGTGGACCTTTAGCTTGCATTATTGTCAGGTGGGAACTGCTGACCCAGAGATTCTGGTAGTATGTTAAATTTACTAACATCGCCCTGTGGGGACGGAGGGGAACTGAATTGTTCTGTACCTGACATGATAATCCCTGCCCTCACCAGGTGCTGTTCTCAATCTGCAGGATTGTTTCCAGCAAGTGCACTTTTTAACTCCATAATTTGTGCATTTTAGAGGGAACGAGGCTTTAACCCAAAGCATCCAATCAGGTATTAGGTTTCATTAGTCTCAAAACACTTAACTGTTAAACGTTGATATCTGGTTGGTTGCTTTTGGTTACAGAACATCACTGCTCTGTAAATCAAGTTACTAAATATGTCACATGCTGTCCATTGAGTACCGCTAATCTCTTTCTGTTTATGTTGATACCCATTTTGTTAATCTTGATGAAAGAAAATAACTAAATGGATCTATTTCAATGACAGGTAAATTCTTCCCTGCTTCCCCAAATTGTATTTGTATTATTACTTAAATAAATGTACCAAGCTAAGTGATCTTGTTTTGAAATCGGAAAATTGCAGCCATAAATAATGATTCAGTGCTTATAACAATGCCAAAATACTTTAAATGGCAGGGCATGGTAGGGATTATAGTTCCAAACAACTGGCGAGGCGCTGTGTGCCTATTTCGTATTACATTACTTTAGTGCAGTACCATCATACAACCTATAGGTGGTGCTCTGTGACTAAAGTTTGCAGACAATGTTTTACCGATAATAAATCGGTTTGTAGGTGTCAACCATAGCCCCCTCCCTACAGGTTGTGTAAAGTTACTGCACATGTGAAAAAATGAATACACTGCTTACATTTTACCAATAGCTCCTAAATGCTAACAGTTTACACATTTTAATCAGTAGGCTGAGCCATCAAGCACAGGCCTAAACAATAAGACTTTATAACATGTAATATGCACATATGGGTTTTCTGTGACTGCTGCATTAAAATGGACAGTGACAATATGTTTAATTCCTTGATTAATTGAGCCTACAGGTGCAGCAATCAAAATAATACATATATATATATTACAGCTTTGTGTATAGTTAGTTAGTGTGAGGGGCATATCTGTTTAAGTGTTGGTATGTAAGCTCACCAGCCCAGCTCAGACCCAGGTGCTCTGATATAACGGCCATCTTCATTTCAATACGGTCTGTGCCACTGAGAGAGCCTGGGGAGACAGGGAACATGGAGGTGACATTGGAAGAGAAAAGAAGAAGCAAAGGAGGATAAAGAAGAAAAAAATAAAATCTATTTGGGGAAAAAGAAGTAGGAGGCAGTAAATGCTAATATGAAGGAGAGAGTTAAAGGAGAGAATGAGAAAAAAGTAGGAAAAAGTTTGAGAAAGGATTAAGAGGGGAGTGTGAGAAGAGAGTAAGAGGGGAGTGTGAGAAGAGAGTAAGAGGGGAGTGTGAGAAGAGAGTAAGGGGAGTGTGAGAAGAGAGTAAGAGGGAAGTGTGAGAAGAAAGTAAGAGGGAAGTGTGAGAAGAGAGTAAGAGGGGAGTGTGAAAAGAGAGTAAGAGGGGAGTGTGAGAAGAGAGTAAGAGGGGAGTGTGAGAAGAGAGTAAGAGGGGAGTGTGAGAAGAGAGTAAGGGGAGTGTGAGAAGACAGTAAGAGGGAAGTGTGAGAAGAGAGTAAGAGGGGAATGTGAGAAGAAAGTAAAAGGGAGTGTCAGACGAGATTAGGAGGGGAGTGTGAGAAGAGAGTAAGAGGGGAATGTGAGAAGAGAGTAAAGGGGGAATGTGAAAAGAGAGTAAGAGGGGAATGTGAGAAGAAAGTAAGAGGGGAATGTGAGAAGAAAGTAAGAGGGGAGTGTGAGAAGAGAGTAAAAGGGGAATGTGAAAAGAGAGTAAGAGGGGAATGTGAGATGAGAGTAAGAGGGGAGTGTGAGAAGAGAGTAATAGATGAGTGTGAGAAGAAAGTAAAAGGGAAGTATGAGAACAGAATAAGAGGGGATTGTGAGAAGAGAG
Source organism: Mixophyes fleayi (assembly GCF_038048845.1). Classification (NCBI taxonomy): domain Eukaryota; kingdom Metazoa; phylum Chordata; class Amphibia; order Anura; family Limnodynastidae; genus Mixophyes; species Mixophyes fleayi. The sequence goes on along the minus strand of NC_134405.1, from coordinate 55,658,046 downwards.
TAAGAGGGGAATGTAAGAAGAGTGTAAGAGGGGAATGTGAGAAGACGGTAAGAGGGAAGTGTGAGAAGACAGTAAGAGGGGAATGTGAAAAGAGAGAAAGAGGGGAGTGTGAGAAGAGAGTAAGAGAGGAGTGTTAGAAGAGAGTAAGAGGGGAATGTGAGTAGAGAGTAAGACGGGAATGCGAAAAGAGACTAAAAAGGGAGTGCGAGAAGAGAGTAAGAGGGGATTGATAGTAGAGAGTATGAGGAGAGTGTGAGAACACAGTAAGATGAAAGTGTGAAAAGACAGTAAGGGGAAAGTGTGAGAATAGAGTAAGAGGGGAGTGTGAGAAGAGAGTACTAGGGGAATTTGAGAAGAGAGTAAGGGGAATGGGAGAAGAGAGTAAGAGGAGAGTGTGAGAAAAGAGTAGTAGGGGAGTGTGAGAAGAGAGTAATAGGGGAATTTGAAAAAAGAGTAAGAGGGAAATGGGAGAAGAGAGTAAGAGGAGAGTGTGAGAAAAGAGTAAGAGGGGAGTGTGAGAAAAGAGTAAGAGGGGAGTGTAAGAAGAGTAAAATGGGAGTGTGAGATGAGATTAAAATGGGAGTGTAAGAAGAGAGTAAGTGGTGAGTGTGAGAAGAAAATTAGAGGAGATTGTGAGAAAAGAGTAAGAGGGGTGTGTGAGAAGAGACTAAGAGGAGAGTGTGTGAACAGAGTAACAAGGGAGTGTGATAAGACAGTAACAGGGGAGTGTGAGAAGACAGTAAGCGGGAAGTGTAGAAAGACAGTAAGAGGATAGTGTGAGAAGACAGTAAGAGGGGAGTGTGAGAAGACAGTAAGAGGGGAGTGTGAGAAGACAGTAAGAGGGGAATGTGAAAAGAGAGTAAGAGGGGAATGTGAGAAGAGACTAAGAGGGGAATGTGAGAAGAGACTAAAAGGGGAGTGCAAGAAGAGAGTATGAGGAGAGTGTGAGAAAACAGCAAGAGGTAAGTGTGAGAAGAGAGTAAGAGGGTAATTTGAGAAGAGAGTAAGAGGGGAGTGTGAGAAGAGAGTTAGAGGAACATGTGATAAGAGAGTAAGAGGGGAATGTGAGAAGAGTGTAAGAGGGGAATGTGAGAAGAGAATAAGAGGAGAGTGTGAGAAAAGAGTAAGAGGGGAGTGTTAGAATAGAGTAAGAGGGGAATGTGAGAAGAGAGTAAGAGGGGAGTGTGAGAAGTGAGTAAGAGGGAAGTGTGAGAAGAGAGGAAGAGGGGTTTAAGACGAGAGTAAAAGGAGAGTGTGAGAAAAGAGCAAGAGGGGAGTGTCAGCAGAGAAGAAGAGGACAGTGTTAGAAGAGAATAGGAGGAGAATGTGATAAGATAAAAAGAGGAGAATGTGATAAGAGAAGAATGTGAGAAAAAAAAAATCAGAGGAAAGTGTTAGTGAGAATAGGAGGAGAGTGTTAGAAAAGAATAAGGAGAGAGGAGAATGTGATAAGAGAAAAAGAGAGTATGTGATAAGAGAATAAGAGGAGGCTGCTAGAAGAGAATACGAGGAGAATGTGGAAATATAATAAGATGAGAGTATTAGTGAGAATAGGAGGAGAGTGTTAGAAAAGAATAAGAGGAGAGAGGAGATTGTGAGAAGAGAATGTGAAAAGAGACTAAGAGGAGAGTGTTAAAAGAGAGTAACAGGCGTGAGGGGAATGTGAAAACAGAGAACAGGGTAGTGTGAGAAGACAGTAAGTAAAGAAAATAACAAGAGTGTTAGAAGAGAACACAAGAAGAGTGGGAGACAAGTATAAGAGAGTAAGAGTGGAGTGTGAGAAGAGACTGTGAGGAGAATATGAGAAAAGACTAGGGGGTATATTTACTAAACTGCGTGTTTGAAAAAGTGGAGATGTTGCCTATAGCAACCAATGAGATTCAAGTTATCATTTATTTAGTACATTCTACAAAATGACAGCTAGATTCTGATTGGTTACAGGCAACATCTTCCCTTTTTCAAATCTGCAGTTTAGAAAATATACTCCTAAGAGTGGATGGTAAGAACAAAAGAAGAGAGTAAGAGAGGAGTGTAAGAGGAAGAAAAGTGAGATGTACAGAGGAATGTAAGAATATAGGAAGAGGGGAGTGTAAGATGGAAGTGAGAAAAGAATAAAGGAGTAGAGTGTGAGAGGAGAGTATTATAGTACTAGAAGAAAACAATAGAAGGGCGGGTGAGAAGAATTCAGGGTGGGAGTGGAAGGAGACATTATAACAAAAGTGTAAGGAGAGATTAAGAATGGAATAGGATGAAACCGTAGAAGAAAGTCCCACGACAGTGAAGGAGAGAGAGATTGCAGGAATTTTAAAAAAAGGATGACGAATTTGAAAGATTATGTGGGTTGCGAAATGATAGAGAGTTTTGTAGGAAAATGGGACATTAGGACTGGAAAAAGGGAAACTAAGACAACTAGAGAAATATCATAGAGGAGTGTGGTGAAAAAAAGAGAGAGGCATGATCAGACATGAGACATACTGTACCCAACGCATCCTAACCCAAAAAAAGGGGCCCCGCTGCTACACCCCAATATGCTGCATGGGCTCACATCTCCTTTATTTTTCCCTCCCTCTCTCGATGGCCATGGAAGAACCACACTGACCTGTTTAGCAGTTTTAGGGGGCTTTCAATATCAGGAGCACTGTGATGACATCACTGCACAGCCTCACGCAAGACCTTTTACTAAACAGACTGCTCTGGTATTTGCTGATGCGTTCCCATGTGCCTATAGCTATGCCACTGGCGACTCCCATGGGCAGCAATAACACATGAGGCATGCAGCAGGGAGAATACTGTGAGAAAATGATACATACACAATTTTCTTGTGATCACCTCTATGCTACGTACATCATTTCCCAGGTGGTTTTCTTGGGTTGTATTTTGGAGCGCAACAAGAGAAAGCTGTTGTCTGGATGAGCCCTAACTCTGTTGGGTTCTTAGTTGTTTCACTGTATTTATAGATGAATAATTATTTTTTTACATTGTATTCCTATCTGGCCAGGTGTCAGGCTTGGCTTACTGGTATAAAATATATATATAATTTCTAAAGCAGAGATGTCATTTTCTATTATGTAGCCTAAGAGTACAGTATATTTAAATGTTTGCAGCACTCTCATTGATGTTAGTGTTCCCTTCTAAAACATCCCTCTTCGCCCCTCCCAACGTGTTCACCATATGTTCTGCAATATTTGTTATTTCTACCATGTGCTCAGTCTTCCCATTCCCCCACTTCCCATGTCTCTCCCCCTCCTTATCTCATGCGCTGCCCCCGTGTGCGCCACCTACTCTCCCGTCTGTCTCACCCCTTGTGCTGTCATTCAGAAGGCTGTACCGCTCTCTTAGAGCTAGCGGGGTCAGCGTCCTCCTCCTGTCCAGGCTGCCTGGGCCCTGTGATAACACAACTCAGTTTTACACAACTGCACAATTATAGCATATGGCAATAGTGTAACAGGGAACACAACCACAACAAGCAGTAAAGGACACGAGCACAACATGACACTTGGTATATAATAACAAAAAAACAGACAACACTTAATAAATAAAATAAAACAGCATAAGACAAGTACACAACAACAACAACACCACAGAGTAAGGCAGATATACAGTAAAGAAATATGCTTACAACGTAATAGCTGTATAATACAACATAATGACATAATGTAAAACACAGACACAACAAGGTGAGGCAAATACACTATGACGCAACACAAGACGAGTACACAATGAATAAGTACTGAACGACCATATATAAATATAGCAACAAACACAAATACTTTTTACAAAATGATTTATCGCAACATTATGTGACTGTAGACTTTCCATATGATTATACAACAACAGATGGCACAAGCGACCTACGTACATATAAGACCACTGGCATAACTGAGACTGTCTTTATTTGTTTAAAATTACTGACAATTTCCATTTACTGTTATTTTCCAGGCTTAAAAATGAACGCCGCTCAAAGTGGAGGAGCTTCCTGGTTAAACAGGCAAGCTGCCAGCAGAGAGCATGCTCGGAAAGAGGCATCTGATGCGCGGATAATCTTTGAATATTACCTGGCGGCTCCTTCTGTCTAGCACCATGTATCTAGTGCTGCCACTCAACGAGTGAAAGGTAAGAAATTCTAGTGCAGAAACCCCCACAGGATCTCTACCCGGAGGGAGACTTCTTAGTGGGGTAAACAAATCCACTTTTAGCAGTGGTACATCACCTATTCTCAGGTGTTTAAAGAAAAAAACATCCTCAATCTACTGTTCCAAATACATTGTGGAAAATTAAACATGGTTTTATATCTCATTACAGAATGGCAATTCATTTTTATTGCATCGTTAAAATGTATCTGTTGCTTAAACACAGTGGAGAAAGCCGTTTCTGTGTCACGAGAGTGCAAGCTATCAGAATTGTGTGGGCTGAACCAATGGCAATTGACAGGCTGCATTCTCCTGCCTGAGTGATGTATCTAGTGCAGTGGATCCCAAACGTTCCCTTAGGGACGGCCATAGTTTTTTCAAGATACCCCTATGCTGAAATAATTACCAAGTAGTCCCCCGCCTTGCTTGCAACCGCCTCTGTCTGTGACATCCCTGTGAGATGGCAGCGGCACCCCAGGGAGCCACGGCACCCAGTTTGGGAACCACTGATCTAGTGAATTAATAATCTGCATTCTCATAATTAATGGTTCATCCACAAACTGGCTGCTTCCACTTTGTGCAAGCGACGATTGCTTATTTCTCTATGGCTTATTATTACAGTCTGCACACGTCACAGCTACTACTGCTGCCAATGACAAGTAAGTGACTAAGAGATCTGAGCTGAGACATACAGGATCTTGCTACGTAACTGTCTCACCTGTGTGTATTGAGGCATTGTGACATTCAGATGGCAAAGCACTTGCTGGGACGGCTCATATTTCATAGACTTGCGCAGGAAGGACAGAGAGCCACACGGTTCCCGGCTGCTGTCTCGTACCTAAGGAAACACATAACATTTCATTCAGACCATCTATGGACAATGTCAACATCACAATTTATGTCATACAGAAGATCACTGAGGATTATGCCCCTATGCAAGTGAGACCTTACCTGGAATACACAGTGACAGTCTGGTCATCAGCTGATAAATGGTTACAGTACATAAGGTACTAGAACAATGCTAGTGTGAAACAACCAGATTAATACGTGGTAATAAGTAATGATTATTAAAGGAGGACTTATTAAGAAGTGAAAAAAGAGCACTGATCAATTTATAGCTTTCAAATGAAAAAACATGTGAATTTGGTTAGACTTTTTTTTATATGACAAATGGAATAATGATGTAAATCAGACTTTGCGTTACATCCCTATACTCAGCACATAACATACTTGTCTTTAGAACTCTGAGCAAGCAGCAGCCAGTGTCAGATTTTCACTTTTGTTGGATCAGTTTAATAATCTAACACGAGCAGCTGCCCAGTCAGGACTGTAGAAACAGCTAAACTGTGTGCAATACAGTGCAATAATGTTCTGGCCGAGAGAAGAGCTGAGAATTCCAAATCCATTGATGAAATAGACCCTTGACATGACTTTTATGTGTTGGGAGCATTGCGGGATTTCCAGGCTTGAGCAATAACTGCATTAAGGGGGAGATTCAATTCGGCACGAGGTGTCTCCAAAATGTCTGCGGAGACATCGCAAGTCGGAGATTTTACAAGAATCTCTGCTCATTTTTTCTCACACCCCACAGAGGTGAGCATAAAAATGAGCAGAGACCACTAATAGTTAGAAGGAGTCCTGGCCAATCTTGTATTTGGGTCCCCTCGTCCACTTGGAAGGGGATCTGTGGAGAAGTGCTAGAAAGAGATTAAAAAAAAAATCGTTGTGCCTATAATGATCCATGTAATCTAACCCAGCTTTATTTGCACAATATCACCAATAGAAGAAGAAGGAGGATGGGAACATCCTGAAAAGTTTGAGTCGATCAAGGTCTATAGAGTAGTCTATATAGTAGTCTATACTGGGTCTGCAAATGGTTAGAGCAGCCGGAGAGGGGCCGAGTGCTATTAAATAATGACTATCGCCACTTCCTCTTCCTAAAGGGTTTGGGACATCTGGAAGGGTTGTTCAGACCCACATTTTCTTTAGATGTCTGAAGGGTGGAGGAGGAGATCCTAGATCTGCCACCTTCCACAGGGAGTTCAATGTTTTCTGGGCAAATTTATAAAAACATGTTGGAATTGGGAGCAAAATGGATCTGAATAGATATAGTATTAGATATAAGGGTAGATTTATCAAACCTTCTTAAAAGGATAAGTGGAGGTGTTGCCCATAGCAAACAATCAGATTCTAGCTATCATTTTCTAGAATGCACTAAATAAATGATAGCTAGAATCTTATTGGTTGTAATGGGCGACACCTCCACTTATCCTTTTAAGAAGGTTTGATAAATCTACCCCTTAGTGTTTTAGGTAAGGCTGTCATTTTAGAAGTGACTTGCCAAGCAAGGAGATGTCAAAAGTGCGTCACAGTTGAAATAAGGTTTTTATTTCTGTTAATAGTGGAATGAATTTGAGATCCAAAAGGGATAAGTGGATTTGTATGGTGCATCCACATTTTTCCCATTTATAATTAACCATTTGTGTTTTTTCAACCCAGTAATAGCTATGTTACCATGCAACATGATAACGACCCTCTGCAAATAAGTTAGACAGTGTTACCTTAATGGGTAGCGCCAGCCTGTTCTCTTTAAATGCCTGGAAAGTAAAACTTCTCTGCTGCGTCGCTTTCCTCTGAGGAATAAGATTCCCTGACAGCTCGACAAATAGCTGTGTCCCGTCCAGCACCTGTAGACACAACATCACAATGAGTCTTGTCCACGTGGCCCCCAGTAACACCTCCACATCTCTGACAGAGCGTCACTGGGCCACTGACAATGTCGCCAAGTCATCGTGTAGTCGTCTTATCAGTGACAGAATATCCCTGCTGGCTGCATGTAAAACATATATCTAGACAAAGATACAACTCAGTTACAGAATACCCTACTGCGCTTGTCAATAAAAAGATATGCCATCCTCAGATGACTTTAACATATTGGCTTGGATTTCAGGGCAAGGGAAATAATAAGTCTGGCTGCTGATATGGAGACATGGCTGAAAAGCAAAGGACTGATGGGTACCTCGATGTCCCGGCTACGTGCCACCTCAGCGAAGTTCTCGTGCTGTTCTAGCGTCTTCTCCAGTTTGTCGCCCGTCATGCAGTAGCAGCGCAGCCGTCCTTCCCGCCCATCTGACATCTTCGCAAACACCACAAAACGCGCAGTGTATGGAACTGCGCTGAGCTCCCGGTACAGCTGGGAGGAGAAGGAGACGGCTTCAGCGGTGCGGGGACAGTCTGACAGCCAAAACCTGGAGAGATTAGGAACAGTCCATTGTGATAAGCAGGGACAGGTGGGCAGCTTATCTCTAGGAGGCAGAAAATCCAGCTATTACCTGGCAGAGACATTGGTTGTAAAGTTGGCACATTCATTGGCATACACTAGTTTAGTAGTCCCAGTAATGTCTTCCCACTGAGCAGGAGCAGTTCCGCCTGACAGAAAGCAGATAAAAGGTGTGAAAACAACAACTAAAATACATATAAAGAGAAACAGTCTTGTTAACACTAGTAGCTACTACCTGTTACACTGCAGAGTAGCCTCAAGCTGGTGGTATCTCCCTCTCCACTGTCCCGAGGATTGTCCTTCCAAGATGGCGGAAGGGGTATGCGCAACCCTATTGGCCGATGAAATTTCCTGCGTCGTGGCTCCACAGTGACGATGGGGCCAAATGTTGCTTGGTTACCGAGCAACCGGGACACCAATTCATCTGGCACAGGCTGAGCCTAACAGGACATAAGTGTTCCAAGGTTACACATCCCTGCCATTGTATAAGATATTCATAAGACAAACATGACCTTACAAGGCAGATGACACAGTGATAATGACAGAGTCAGTTAAGTGATACAGGGACTGTCTTTCATTTGATAAAAATAGTGAGAACACTTCAATATACACAATATTCTCTCTCACAGGGTCCTTACTTGTAGTGACAGCTTCACTTTCTTGGTTACAGCGGTCGGGGGGAAGGTGGCCTGAACTTGGGGTACTAATCGGCTTCTCAGGGCTCCCCCTTCTGGCCCAATGAGCTCACAGTCCTGACATACCCGTGACATCACCACAAAGTACAGGGGGAAGTCAGTGGTGACGATACGACAAAGGCGTTTCTTATGTAACTCTTCTTCACTCTCCAGCTCTGACATAAAGATGAGATTAATACAGTTATATGAAATTTAAACAACTGAAATCTGCCATTAAAGACGAAATTACCATTATTTAAACTGACACTATGAATACTGACAATATTGCAGCAGGCTCGGCTGCACTAATTTACATACAGGCAATCGGGCCAAATAACTGGCCTGCAAACTAAAGAGGACACTTACTGTTTCCAGATGACCCCCATAAACATACTGATGGGGACTATTGGCCCGACCAGATTATCCGTTTGGAGAGACTAAATCTGAACAGGTCAGGTTTTCTTCTTTGAAAGACCACACGCATTGTAATGTTGGACTAATTCGTCAGTGAATACTTATCATACCCATGTACATATTGCAGTTTGGTTGGCAAATTTTGTCCTTTTGATTTCTAATTTGTCTGAATAGATTTTTTCACAATATGCATATTTATGTAGCTATCCCCCAATCAACATGCATGGAAGCCCTTACTACATGTTCTCTTCCAGCAACCCTGAAAATTCTAGATCTGTACAAAGTCAAACTGCCCAAATATCCGGTCACTCAGAGATCAGACCCTAGGACCATATGTATGGTCACCATTAGTACAGTGAAGGGCACGGTACTGAGTCTCTCAGTGTCTACATCTGATGACCAAGAACAATAGCTTTCACCAAACCAAACTTTATCACAAGTAAAATTACAATTTCAAGAATGTTAATTTGTAAAAGGTTAGGGGATTTATCATCATGTTTAGGAATGCTATAAAATGTTCATATTGTACCATTGTTTATTCTTTGATTTAGTAACCTCTTCATTCCATATTATCAATACACTAATGTTGTTACAATATTTAAAAAGGTTTGCCCTCGTTTGGACAATCCCCATGTAACACCCTTTCTGGCGTAGTTATTCCCAACTCCCAGTGACTGAAAGTGTCGCCCCAGCACTAGGACCCAGAGGAGACACAGCAGACACAGTTGCTTAGCAAGATAAGGCTGGAATGAACTGGGTGGAAGTGTGTGATGAGAGAGTGACAGCCAGGAACCTGGGACGGAGGGAAGGGGGTCCCGGGATCCTTCGCCAAATGTGGGAGTGGGTCCGTGGGTTGCTGTCACAAGGGGCCAAAGTACATCAGAACTGAGGGAATATGAGTACACGGGGCAGATCTGAGGAATTACCTCAGAGTGTTCCTGCATATAAAGAGGGGAAGGAGTCCCCAGGTTCTGAGAGCCCCATAATGATAAAGAAGAGTTCCAGAGAGTATAAAAGGGGAAACCCCAGTAAAAAAAAGCGGGGTAACTGCCAAAGCAGTGTGGAGCCAATTAATAGTGGCAGCACTAAGGATCTGCCATATAGTGTCCCCATGTCTAGAGGAGGTAGAGCATGTAGGGAAACCCTATGTAGAGGGTGGATGCAGTATATAATGTGACTCAGAGGGGCAGAGAGGACACCAGAGAGGGTGTTATAGACCAAAGGGTGAGTGAGAGAGTCAGATATACCAACAAGCCTGAGAGTGCACCGGGCGGAGAGGGTGTCAGAGCCTGCGCTGCGTCCAGTGAGTGTGAGAATCCCCAGAGAGAGCACACGGAACTTGTGTTATAGCCCAAGGGATGTTACCCCTTCAGAGGAGAGCTGAGTAACTGTGCTGGAGTGAGTAAGGAGATGTACATACTTATCTTAGTGTTATTTGCAACTCAAATATGGTGTTGGAATGAGAGGAGTGTAACTAAAGAGTTTATGTTTATAGAGATGGTCTGGTGCCCAAATCATTGAGACATATGTCTGCACCCTAAGTTACCACACCTATGTCTCAACATCTTAAAGAGACATTGCTGGAAACCTTCATGTGTGGGGATCCTCTGGTCATTTATACCCCCACCAGAGAGCTGGTCAGGGCAGAGAAATGGGCAAGTGAGGCAGTGCATTACACAACAATGCACCCCTGGACTGCACACACTGTGACAGGGGATTACACCTGTTTAATACAACATGCCCTTTAGTAAATGAGAAACCACCACCCCATCTGGTTCTCACTCATAGTCCTTCAACAGAACTTAAATATGGAGATGACCAGGTGCTGTCAGATTAGGGGTGTTACTCCCTAGGCAAATCTGGATCTCTCTGATATAATGGGTGTCTGGGAGTATCCTTGTCCTCTTGTCCATTACTCCTGTTTGTATACGTCCACATGTATAACACCATCAAGCAGTTTGGACTGACTGCAGCATTGGCAGCCAAAGAAGAGAGGTCAGAGGCTAAGTGGTTAACACTTCTGCCTTACAGCACTGGGGTCATGAGTTCAAATCCTGGCCATGGCTTTATCTGTGAGGAGTTTCTATGTTCTCCCCATGTTTGCGTGGGTTTCCTCTGAGTGCTCCAGTTTCCTCCCACACTCTAAAAACATACTGGTAGGTTAATTGGCTGCTAACAAATTAACCCTAGTCTGTGTGTGTGTCTGTGTGTGTGTGTTAGGGAATTTAGACTGTAATCCCCAATGTGGCAGGGACTGATGTGAGTGAGTTCTCTGTACAGCGCTGTGGAATTAGTGGCGCTATATAAATAAATGATGATGAAGGAGGAAGACTCATATCGCAGAGGACAAGCTTAAACGAATCAAACATACTGAGAATAAAAATCTCCCATCAGAGTCCATGTCAAGTGAGATTATAGCAGCCGACAATAGATCAGCTTTGCCTTCATGAACAGTAGAGGGGCTTAGCCCTCTCGCAGTCAAGGTGCGATGAGTTTAATAACTTCTTTGCTAATCCAGACTGGGACCGTAACAGTGCCAGGATTCTAGACTTGCGAATGTGGTTTATCTGAACTCGATTTGACTTCCTGGATGCATTGTCGAAACACCACTTTCTGGACCAAGCCCCAACAAACAGTATAATAGGGTGTAATGGTTTAATTGGTACAGCATTTACCAAAACAGTCCAATGATCATTGCAGACAGTCCTCTTTGCCAAACCATTAAAGGGAGCAGATATCAGACATCTTAAAAAACCTTCTTTAAATTCAGACTACTTGACTATGCAAACCATTATCAAACCTTCAATTTTTAGTGAATATTATTGAGAAAGAGGTTGACAGCTAACTGGAAACACTGGCTGCCAACCTATGATAGTTATATTCCATGCCAGTCAGTATTCAGGAAACAAGCCTGGTACGTGTACTTAACGATCTTCTGATGGTAAGAGACACAGGCAATTGTTTGATCTTAATCCTCCTTGACCCTTCTACAGAATTTGATACTGTGGACCATGGGATATGGAATCAGGGTGTCTCAGAAACTTCAGTGGACTGTTTCTTATTGGCAGATCAAAGTGTGTGTCTTCAGTACAATAATCTGCACCAGTGCTCCTGTTATTTGGTATTCCACAGGACTCTATGTTATCTCCCATGTTAGTTGGGGCACACATGCTACCACGTGGTACAATAATCAGATGCTATGGCCTGGACTACCACTGCTATACAGATGATACTCAACTTTGCCTGTCCTTTGAACTAGGTTTTAATACCCCAATATCAGTCCTCAATGACTGACTAGCTGAACTCCAGGAATGGGTGAATGCCAGTCGCCTGAGGTTGAATCCTGATGAAACAAAGGTTCTTATAATGGGGGCTCACAAGAGTGCAGCTAGGTCAAACAACTGAGCTTACTCTTTGGGGTCCTGAACTTAGACTGCAGCAGCCACATAACAGGTTCTCCATTACCTATACTGACTGGTTGTAAGATGGAAAATCTATTTCAAGATGGGTTTACTGACATTCAATGCCCTACAGATCAGCTTCTCATCACCTATACTCCCTCTGACTCACTTTGATCCACTGTTAAAGCACTAGTAATGCTAACAATGTCCACTTCATTTAGAGCTTGAGCTTTTAGCTTTGTGGCTCCTACTCTCTGGAACTCGCTTCCTCGCACAGTCCGAGAAGGCTCCTCTCTAGATATTTTTATCTATGAGGACGAACCTGTTTACGCAAGAATTTAATTAATGCAACACTACTTGTCATAACACGCAATGCTCTATTTTACTTATTCTGTTAAAGTTTTATATGTTTATTTTTGTATGATGAGTTTTATCCTCCAAAAATATAAAGTGCTTTGAGCCCTATTGGGAGAAAAGTGCTATATAAATAAAATAATTATTATTATTATTGTCAGTTTTGCCTGGAATTACCTACCTTGTTTCTAAATTGCTTATTCTACCCAACCAAATATTGTTTTTAGGTGTTTGGTAACATATTAAAATGTATTTTTATTTTACTTACACTAGTTTTATATAAAACAAAATAAAACCAAATATACCCCCCCCCCCCCCCCCAAAAAATATAGTGATAGCTGCTGCGCATGCGGCCGCAGCTCCATTTCGGCGATGCTGTACTGTACAGCAGCCGCAGCGCTGTCAAAGAAGTGTCCGCAGAAGTGCTGTATTGTACTACAATACAGCACCGCCGCGGACGCTTCTTTGACGGCGCCGTGGCTGCTGTACAGTACAGTGCTGCTGGTAGCGGCAGGGTTTAGGGCCCGTTCGTTCACGGAGGGGAGGGGCTTCTGCAGAACCAGAAACCCCCCCTGCGTGCGCCCCTGAGCCCTGCTGTCCTGGAGGAAATCCCAGGTGACATGGTGACATCACTGTGACATCACAGGAATCTTCTGTGACAGTGCAACAGGGTTCTGGTACTAATACCAAACTGATATCTGTCCTAAATGTTGAACCAAAACTAACTTTTATAAATGATAATCTGTGGTTTGACACCGCATGTGACGCTTACATGCAGCATTTTGGGCTAAGGGGTTAAAGTGGAACAGAACCCAAAAAACACACTTCCTTTATCACACTATGTAAGAGCATACCTGTCAACATTCCTGACTTTTGGTGGCTGAAAAGGGTGTGGTCTGCTGGAAAAAGGAGCGTGGTGTCATGGAAATGGCCATGTATTGGATGAACCTGGGTCTGGTTTGATTGTATCTAGGTGTGGATTTGGGCAGAACAGGGGTATGGCCTATTTTGTCATAATTTCCTATTAGGAATGTCGGCAGATATGTCTACATGCAAAAGTAAGAACAGACTATATATCAGTGAGGTCAATGTCAGTAACTATGAATATGGGACAGATGTTGACAGGAATATGGCAGCAGGCATTGAGTAACTACTATTGTCTAAAACATATCAAAACATTTTTCTCCAGGTTCACATGCACCTTAAATAAAAACTCCAAGTTAGACATTGATTGGTTAATGGTCTCTGCTTGACACCTCATACCTTCATCCATCCCACTCAGTGCCTCCTCCAAGTATTCCTTCCCATACCGGTTCTGATGTTCCTTCCACACTGACCCATTATCACTACGCAGAATGACCAGTTCTCGATCGCCACGACCCGCTGATGAAAAGTGAGGGATCTCTACCACCACCGGGCTAGGAGAAAGGAAGTTGCATTGATAATGTTGTCTTGAAGCAGATATGTAGATAAGCAATGATACAATGTATGCTTTACTAAGAATAAAGGAGATTTAAAAATAACAGAGGATATTATAAGAGATTAAACTTGGCCTATGTGACACGGGGAATAGACTATAGTTCCCACCTCAGAAATTGTGCTCCTGTTGGACCCAGGGCAATGATCCTGCTAGTCAGTCCCTCTTCCTCACCCAACGGAGGTGGGCAGTTAAGCTTTTGTGGCTTCACGAGACGGCACGTAATCCGGGTGGGTGCAGCACAGGTCCTGGGTGGGATGATAACCCGCAGACCATTGTGACGGCTTCCACGCATTGATCCACCCCGGGCATCTACCATAAAGCTGACTAGGAACCTGCAAGAAAGAAAGAGTAACCTGTGTATCATATAGTGTATATATTTGATGGTGCAAGCCAAGATTGCATAAAATACAATGATTATGTATGTGCAAATAAACTGGTAGGTAGCAGAGAGTGACTGTGTGTGTCATTGTCTCCAAGGTCACCAAATGCCATCTGTATAATGTTTCGTTTCTTTTTCCATCCTAATTCATGAATATTCCTTACATAATCCACCTTCTAGTCATCCAACAGTTATTTATAAACCAGATTTATGACAACTCCTTATTTCTTAACATAAAAACACCATCTGTGACCATTTGTGAGATTGTTTGGCTGTGTTGCAACAATCACTCCCTTTAAACTGGTTGCTAATGCAATATGCAGAGTTGTACATTTAAAGGACCCGCAAAGATCAAACACATTACAAAATGGTCAGAAGAGAAAGCAATTCTACTTTGGTGTCAGTAAGCACAGGTGTATATTATAAATGTTGCACAGGTGAGTATTATAAGTGATGCACAGGTGAGTATTATGAATGATGCACAGGTGAGTATTATAAGTGATGCAAAGGTGAATATTATGAATGATGCACAGGTGAGTAGTAGGAATGATGCACAGGTGAGAATTATAAGTGATGCAGAGGTGTGTATTATGAATGATGCACAGGTGAGTATTATAAGTGATGCACAGGTGAGTATTATAAGTGATGCACAGGTGAGAATTATAAGTGATGCAGAGGTGAGAATTATGAATGATGCACAGGTGGGTAGTAGGAATGATGCACAGGTGAGTAGTAGGAATGATGCACAGGTGAGTATTAGGAATGATGCACAGGTGTGTATTAGAAATGATGCACAGGTGAGTGTTATGAATGATGCAAAAATGTGTATTACAAGTGATGCACAGTTGTGTATTACGAATGATGCAGAGATGTGTATTACAAATGATGCACAGGTGAGTATTACGAGAGATGCAAAGGTCTGTATTACGAGTGATCCACAGTTGTGTATTAAAAATGATGCACAGTTGTGTACTATGAATGATGCACAGGTGTGTATTACGAATGATACACAGGTGTGTATTACGAATGATACAGTACAGGTGAGTATTACAAATGATGCACAGGTGAGTATTACAAATGATGCACAGGTGAGTATTAGGAATAATGCATAGGTGAGTACTGGGAATGATGCACAGGTGAGTACTAGGAATGATGTAGAGATCTGTATAATGAATGATGCACAAGTGAGTATTAGGAATGATGCACACGTGAGTATTAGGAATGATGCACAAGTGAGTATAAGGAATGATGTACAGGTGAATATTAAGAATGATGCACAGGAATTAGGCATGATGCACAGGTGAGTATTATGAGTAATGCAAAGGTGAGTATTACGAATGATGCACAGGTGAGTATTAGGAATGATGCACAGGTGAGTATTACAAGTGATGCACAGGTGAGTATTACGAATGATGCACAGGTGAGTATTATAAGTGATGCATAGGTGAGTATTATAAGTGATGCAGAGGTGAGAATTAGGAATGATGCACAGGTGAGTATTAGGAATGATGCACAGGTGAGTATTATAAGTGATGCACAGGTGAGTATTATGAATGATGCACAGGTGAATAGTAGGAATGATGCACAGGTGAGTAGTAGGAATGATGCACAGGTGAATAGTAGGAATGATGCACAGGTGAGTAGTAGGAATGATGCACAGGTGAGTATTAGGAATGATGCACAGGTGAGTATTAGGAATGATGCACAGGTGAGTATTATAAGTGATGCACAGGTGAGTATTAAGAATGATGCATAGGTGAGTATTATAAGTGATGCAGAGGTGAGTATTATAAGTGATGCAGAGGTGAGAATTAGGAATGATGCACAGGTGAGTATTAGGAATGATGCACAGGTGAATATTATAAGTGATGCACAGGTGAGTATTATGAATGATGCACAGGTGAGTAGTAGGAATGATGCACAGGTGAGTAGTAGGAATGATGCACAGGTGAGTATTAGGAATGATGCACAGGTGTGTATTAGAAATGATGCACAGGTGAGTATTATGAATGATGCAAAAATGTGTATTACAAGTGATGCACAGTTGTGTATTACGAATGATGCAGAGATGTGTATTACAAATGATGCACAGGTGAGTATTACGAGTGATGCACAGGTCTGTATTACGAGTGATCCACAGTTGTGTATTACAAATGATGCACAGTTGTGTATTACAAATGATACAGCACAGGTGAGTATTACAAATGATGCACTGGTGGGTATTAGGAATAATGCATTGGTGAGTACTAGGAATGATGCACAGGTGAGTACTAGGAATGATGCAGAGATCTGTATTATGAATGATGCACAAGTGAGTATTACGAATGATGCACACGTGAGTATTAGGAATGATGCACAAGTGAGTATAAGGAATGATGTACAGGTGAATATTAAGAATGATGCACAGGAAGTAGGCATGATGCACAGGTGACTATTATGAGTAATGCAAAGGTGAGTATTAAGAATGATGCACAGGTGAGTATTAGGAATGGTGCACAGGTGAGTATTATAAGTGATGCACAGGTGAGTATTACGAATGATGCACAGGTGAGTATTATAAGTGATGCACAGGTGAGTATTACGAATGATGCACAGGTGAGTACTTGGAATGATGCAGAGATCTGTATTATGAATGATGCACAAGTGAGTATTACGAATGATGCACAGGTGAGTATTAGGAATGATGCACAAGTGAGTATAAGGAATGATGCACAGGTGAATATTAAGAATGTTGCAGCACAGGTATTAGGAATGATGCACAGGTGAGTATTAGGAATGATGCACAGATGTGTATTAAGAATGATGCACAGGTGAGTATTAGGCATGATGCACAGGTGAGTATTAGGCATGATGCACAGGTGAGTATTATGAGTGATGCACAGGTGAGTATTACGAATGATGCACAGGTGAGTACTAGGAATAATGCACAGGTGAGTACTAGGAATGATGCAGAGATATGTATTATGAATGATGCACAAGTGAGTATTACGAATGATGCACAGGTGAGTATTAGGAACGACGCACAGGTATTAGGAATGGTGCACAGGTGAGTATTAGTAATGATGCACAGATGTGTATTAGGAATGATGCACAGGTGAGTATTATGAGTGATGCACAGATGAGTATTACGAATGATGCACAGGTATTAGGAATGATGCACAGATGAGTATTACGAATGATGCACAGGCATTAGGAATGATGCACAGGTATTAGGAATGATGCACAGGTATTAGAAATTATGCACCGATGTGTATTAGGAATGATGCACAGATGTGTATTAGGAATGATGCACAGGTGAGTATTAGGAATGATGCACAGGTGAGTACTAGGAATGATGCAGAGATCTGTATTATGAGTGATGCATAAGTGAGTATAAGGAATGATGCAGAGGTGAGTATTAGGAACGACGCACAAGTGAGTATAAAGAATGATGTACATGTGAATATTAAGAATGATGCACAGGTATTAGGAATGGTGCACAGGTGAGTATTAGTAATGATGCACAGATGTGTATTAGGAATGATGCACAGGTGAGTATTAGGCATGATACACAGGTGAGTATTATGAGTGATGCACAGATGAGTATTACGAATGATGAACAGGTATTAGGAATGATGCACAGATGAGTATTAGGAATGATGCACGGGTATTAGGAATGATGCACAGGTATTACGAATGATGTACAGGTATTAGGAATGATGCACAGGTATTAGGAATGATGCACAGATGTGTATTAGGAATGATGCACAGATGTGTATTAGGAATGATGCACAGGTGAGTACTAGGAGTGATGCAGAGATCTGTATTATGAATGATGCACAAGTGAGTATTACGAATGATGCACAGGTGAGTATTAGGAACGACGCACAAGTGAGTATAAGGAATGATGCACAGGTGAATATTAAGAATGATGCACAGGTATTAGGAATGGTGCACAGGTGAGTATTAGTAATGATGCACAGATGAGTATTACGAATGATGCACATGTATTAGGAATGATGCACAGATGAGTATTACGAATAATGAACAGGTATTAGGAAGGATGCACAGGTATTAGGAATTATGCACAGGTATTAGAAATTATGCACAGAAATGTGTATTAGGAATGATGCACAGATGTGTATTAGGAATGATGCACAGGTGAGTATTAGGAATGATGCACAGGTGAGTACTAGGAATGATGCAGAGATCTGTATTATGAGTGATGCACAAGTGAGTATAAGGAATGATGCAGAGGTGAGTATTAGGAACGACGCACAAGTGAGTATAAAGAATGATGTACATGTGAATATTAAGAATGATGCACAAGTATTAGGAATGGTGCACAGGTGAGTATTAGTAATGATGCACAGATGTGTATTAGGAATGATGCACAGGTGAGTATTAGGCATGATGCACAGGTGAGTATTATGAGTGATGCACAGATGAGTATTACGAATGATGAACAGGTATTAGGAATGATGCACAGATGAGTATTACGAATGATGCACGGGTATTAGGAATGATGCACAGGTATTAGGAATGATGCACAGGTATTAGGAATGATGCACAGATGTGTATTAGGAGATGCACAGATGTGTATTAGGAATGATGCACAGGTGAGCACTAGGAGTGATGCAGAGATCTGTATTATGAATGATGCACAAGTGAGTATAAGGAATGATAGACAGGTGAGTATTAGGAACGACACACAAGTGAGTATAAGGAATGATGTACATGTGAATATTAAGAATGATGCACAAGTATTAGGAATGATGCACAAGTGAGTATTAGGAATGATGCACAGATGTGTATTACGAATGATGCACAGGTGAGTATTATAAGTGATGCACAGGTGAGTATTACTAATGATGCACAGGTGAGTATTATGAATGATGCACAGGTGAGTATTACGAATGATGCACAAGTGAGTATTAGGAATGATGCACAGGTGAGTATTATAAGTGATGCACAGGTGAGTATTACTAATGATGCACAGGTGAGTATTACTAATGATGCACAGGTGAGTATTACTAATGATGCACAGGTGAGTATTATGAATGATGCACAGGTGAGTATTACAAATGATGCACAGGTGAGTATTAGGAATGATGCACAAGTGAGTATAAGGATTCTGTCACTTATAGCCAGGTCAGGGCTGGTAACAATATAACATGTATTTATTGGAATGAAATACATTGTAATGAATCTCTTGCACAATGTCTGTAGTGGCTGTGGTCAGGCTATTGTCAGACTCCAGAGGTTACTTCTATTAACAAGTAGAGAATGTGTAATCTTTTATTACACCTACTTGTTGTTGCATTAGTACAAATAATGAATGAGCTGCTGGATATACAATGTCTCCTTCTTGTCACTCACCCTGTGTGGACAGGACTGGCCACAGGACTGATATTGTCGGACGTCTCGGTAGCCGGACTGCTGGGGATCAGGGACTCATCATCTAACTCTCTAGACAACTAAAGCCAGAGGGGGTGAAAATGACAAGATTCACTTTTTAACATTTTTTTTCATTGTGAGATTTTTTTTACTAACATTTTTTAAAGGTGCAAACTTGTACTATAACCACTGCAGCAGCCAATAAGATGGTTGCTCTCATTGTCTAACTTGCACTAGATGAATAAAAGCTAGCAGTTGATTGGTTGCTATGGCTTAAAGGCAGATTGAGGTGGTTAGTAAACAACCCTTGGTGTTAAATTTATAAAGCTGCAAGTTTAAAAAAGTGAAGATGTTGCCTATAGCAACCATTCAGATTCTAGCTGTCATTTTGTAGAAGGTACTAAATAAATGATAACTAGAATCTGATTGGTTGCTGTAGGCAACATCTCCACTTTTTCAAAACCGCAGCTTGATAAATTTTCTGTAGATATAGCTAAATCCAGCAATCGCTAGTTGCTGTATGTTTGTTCCAGGGTAGGTTGATCTAGTTTGTATTCAGATATAGATTATGGCAGTGACTTTACTGTAGCTATATTGTTATTATGCTATTGGTATGCTTTTGTATAGTTGTAGTACTTACCGGTTCGTCCTCCTCTTTTTTCAGTATGACTGTTTCTGGGGTGACACAGGGGATTCTGGGCATTGCAGGTGAGCCAACTCTGCAAATGAAGATAAATAAGATTACTTGTTGGACAGTAAAATAAAATAAAAGGCCCTGAAGAATAAAATGCCCCATTTGTACTTACACCTGGTCCAGTTTGGGTAAGAACTCCATGTCCGTATCGTCATCCGGCTCCCTGGGACCGGTGGGAGGTGGCCTGAAATCTGGTGGCTCCTCCCCTAATACAAGAAGTAACAATGGGATACAGACAATGGCCAATAACAAGGGTAGTCCATCCAGACAAATGTGGGCCGCACACAAAACACACTTAAGCTTAAACGTACACTCTCAGAATTGTATGGATTTCTGACACACAGGAATGCAACATGTACAAATAACATTGGTAAAGGATGCTAAGAAGCGTGCACATAGACAAGCACGCACACACACATAGAAACATGCACAAGAAGCACACAGGCACACGAATACAGATATCTGAAACATATTGCAGCAGTGATCCACAGAGAAGTTGTGAAAGCAGCTAATATTATGCATTATGCTAATGGGATGCGTGATTATGTTAATGAGTTTAGAAGGAGGGTGAGCGAAGCTTCACTTTATATAACAGATATGGGAGTCACTCTGCAATATGTGCTTTACCTTACAACATGTGGAAGCATTAATGCTAATAATATGATAATGACCTAATACCTCTAACAGACTAATGGCATTAAGAGATATTGATAAAATGGCAGATTATACCAGAGATTCAGAGAGCAGCTAATAAGATGTGAAATCAGGGAAACATTAATAAGAAGTCTCATTATGTAAATAATATGCGCTAGATAACATTGTCACTGTTCTAAGGACATTGGCTGGGGCAACCAACCCTAAAGGAATGAAATTGATCTATAACGATATATTTGTATTATTAATGCCCTAAATATGAAGGTAGCATGCACCTTTCAGTTAAAATAGCATCTGGAAGCAAAGGGATCAGACAGATGCATGTTAATAAACAGTTTTCAGTCTTAAATGATGCCTCCTTGTTCATGCTTTATTGTTAGAAAGTCAATTAGATGCAAAGACATTGTGTACGTAACGTAACAATACAGAGCTTTCCTAAAAGCGCTTGTTGTAAACGACCGCTAATTATCTGTCAATGAAAACCTAATGAAACATAATTACTAATTACTTCTGTTTATACAATGTTATTCAAACTCAACACCTAATTTACACCTAATTAACACTTACAATGACAAATATTTTTAGCCCGAGTGTAATAGTGAGAGTTAGTGATTACATTTCTTAGCTTAAAGGACAACTGTGATAGAAATATAATTGTTAAACTGTTTTGTGAAACTAAATATAGTTTTGCATAGCTTCATTTAAAAAAATACCATAGTTTGATTAGAGATAGGTTTTATAGAAATGTCTGTGGTAGGGAGATCTATCAATGTAACTGGCGTTTCATGGGTACACCTCCATAGAAGACCTTTCGTTCTATTGGACTGAACTGCACTCAAGGGATTATTTACTAACCTGCGGTTTGAAAAAGTGGAGATGTTGTCTATAGCAACCAATCAGATTCTATTTAACATGTGTTTAGTACATTCTACAACATGACAGCTAGAATCTGATTGGTTGCTATAGGCAACATCTCCACTTTTTCAAACCAGCAGTTTAGTAAATATACCCCTCATTGTCATTTCCACTAAATTCAATTCCAAAATGCAATTCATTTTACATAACACAGTCAAGACTGTATCTTTGATAATTTTGCTTTCATTAGATGATGAACATAAGGTGCATAGAAGTGTTTTCAACCTGAAGACACATTTACATTGTATATTGTATTTCTATATTTGTACTTTAAATGTACTGCAAATAACATACTGCAGTTATAGCGTATGAACTTGTAATACACAAATTTCTGTCTTCTATCTATTTCTTTTGGTTAGCCAATAAAGGTATCACTCCTATAATACTTTTGTCTTTTTTGACACAGAAGTATTCAACTTCACATAGATTTTTCTGGCTGACACAGTACTGTAATAAAAATATATATATATTTTTTTTATTTTGCTACAGTCTTTTTCACAAAAAGGTTCAGGGTAGTGGCACACTGGCACCTTCTGCGCCAGGAGTATACCAACTATTAGCATTCCTTAGTGCCTGATTCATCAAGGCATGTATCTGCCGACTGTGAGCGCAAAATCACTCTGCGCATGCCCAGAACCGGATCGTATGCCAGTAAGCGCAGCCCTGTCCGCTCTGTCTTCAAACGCAAAGGACACGTACAACAGCCTACTCGGGAGTGAACAAGGTGGGGAAGGGGTCTTTGGCAGTAATCATTTTATAGTAAGGGCGTGCCAAACTGAAGCGCACGCAGCCCATCTGAATCAAGCTCTAGGCATGGCAAAGCTACTTGCTTTTCTGCTGTATCTCTTGCTCCAGCTACAGGGCTAGTCTAAGTCCTGAGCAGTAGTGATGACATTCTCGTATGCATGATATAACGTGTGTTTGCAATCAGGAGCAACTGTAAAAATTTATTTGTGGTCTGCGATGACGCGCGGTTGCACAATTCGCCGTTACCGCAGCATTGCGTATTTCCCTGCGCACCCCATAGGGTTGCAAAGGGAAATCCGCGATGTTGCGGTACCGTATTGTCACTTTACGCACAGCCGCGTGTATTCGAGGACCGCAAAGCTAATTGAATATGCCTCTAAGAACATCCTAATAAATGTATTTCAAGGGAAAAAAAAAACACTTTTTTATTAATTCTATATTTTGTTTTTCTGTGCGTTCTTTCGCGAATGTATAATCCACATAGGTATTGGACATATCCTGCAGCGTCTTGTACAGTAGAGCACAGCAGACCTACACCCAAATTCATCAGCGCATGTATTTGCAGATGTGTTCTCTGTTGAATTCGGGAGTACGCAGAGCAGATTCACGTGCATTTTTAAACAATGCGCGTTGCAGTCAGAATGCGTGCCTTGATGAGTCAGGCCCGGAGTGTATCAGTCTGATATATATATATATATATATATATATATATGCACATATATATATATATATATATATATATATATAGGAACCATTTACACTGCATGTGCAGTAGTAAGGACCACAATCACTCCGGGTTCCTGTGTCTGATACTCGCTGAGCGCGGAACGCGCCAGTGCGACTCAACATTTATATCTGTCAGCTGTCCAATTTCGTTGCCCTTGGACTCTCTGTGGATAGAATTCAATCTAATGTACAGATCAGTGTCTCACTGTGTTGTGTTCTGGGGCAAAGAAACATTCTACCTAAATGATTTAACAGCTTAGGTAATGTTGACGAAATTCATGTATTATCTAATATATTAATGTTATCTGGAGGTGGAAAAGTCCTTAAATAACTGAATAACCAGTAAAGCAGTGGGGAGAGTAAATCTGCTCCACTAAAAAGTTTTACTGTGGATCAAAACAACTTAATGCTGAACGACCAGATCTGACTGATGTAGCTACCCACACATTCAACACAAATCCGGTTTCTCTGCCTTTAAATGTTTGAGATGCTCGGATTTTGGGTTGGCAGGTTGTTTGGGACCCATACTCATAGTGATGTCTGGGGCAATTTGTACAAAAACAGCATAACAGCTCCCTGTGTGGCCAACTTGACAAAAGTAATCCGTGGTAGTTTTCATTCAACAAAATAATCAGTTCGTAAGTGAACCATGCTCTAATGTGTTACTTAACAGAGTGTTCCGGCATAGAATGTTGGGAAAACTCTCGTACAATTGCCATTAATAACAGGGCTCACTGCCATAAATATTAATGTAATAATTATAGACAAGAGCTGTTATAATTAAGTGGAAATTTTTTATTATATATAAGCGTGTATGTGTGTGTATTTAATTTAAAAAGGTGTGCGTGTTTGTGGGAGGTTATTTACTTATATTAAAAAGTATATTATATTTAACCTTTATTTTTTCCTATTTAATAGCTGCCATTTAAAATACTAATAATACAATTTAATAATTGTTGTTTTAACTAAGACTCTATGAAGTGGTAATTAAAGTTTAACAGGAATGATGAATAACTTGTGCACTAATTAACATGTAAAATATATGCAACAATGTTAATGAGATGAAAATCTAGACGATTCTTTGTATCCATTGAAATTAAGCCAGCTAGCCAGACAGAGTGGAGGCAGCCATCATTAGTTCTGGTTCTAGGGGGACGGTTAGGCAAACAACATGGCCACCTCCACTGCGTGCAAGCGTCATCTTCATTGTAAAATATGTTGATGTAATAAAGCTGGGTAGTTGGTATTATGCCAAGCTGCTTGTTAGATGTGATGATATGTTATTAGAGGAGGCAATAGGCTACTAGTGAGATGCTGTGGGTTGAGGCTGTTGAGGTCAATGGGATGAAAGCAGCTGAATGAGTGGGGCAGTTAGGAGGCTTGTGGTGGAAAAAAGCGACAGAGTTCCTACCATGTAGAGGCAGGTGGGGGGTTCCTAGAAAGTAAGAAGAGCCAGAGTTTTATCCAAAGCCCCGGAGTAAACCGAGAAGAAGTAAACTCTGGAGGGCAAGACTAATGGTAAGGGGGTGGAGGAAATATAGACTGACACAGTATGGCAGGTTAGGGATCGAGAACAAGAGATCGGGAGGAAGATATATGGCTTGGAGGGGCATCTCTCACCTTCATCCTCCGACACATCCAGCATCTCGTCTACAGTCTCTGGGAAGCTCATCCTGTGCCTTTCATTGGCTGGCTGTAGGAGAGACAAAGTCACCAACTGACCCTGGAGCCCTAGTGACTGCTGACACTTCTCAATGCACCCTTTCATCCCACCTCTTCTACTCCCTCACTATCACTGTAAGTGGTGATCTCATATATGAAACAAAGAACAGTATAGCGTTACACCAGGTGAATGCTGTGACGGCACAATGTGGCATGTTTTTGTGATAGTAATGAAAAGAGTTTGCCCACGGGCCATAAAAAAGAGGGAAAGTGACACCAGGGCTCTCTGGGAAATATAGGCCAACTAGACGCACGCGACAAGACCAAAATGAGTTTGATTCAGTTTATGAACAGAATGCTTCCTTATTCTGTACTTGGGCTTTACAGACCACCTGTTTTACAAGCAAATATAAAGGAGCAGAGACTGTTGGATGGAGGGGTGTAATCATTTGGGGGGCAAATTAATCTACCTGTACTGCACTGAATGCATTAAAATATAATCCATTCTCACAGTATGGAGCTGCACGTGTATTAACAAGTGTCCTTAATAAATTGATTGATCTGGTCTGCATAACAACTAGCACAGGACAGCCCACAAAGGTCGATTAGCATCTAATTTGCATGCTCCATCCATAGACAATCAGGACAGAGGACTGCAAGGAGAAATCTGTTTGTATTTGGTGGCAACAAAGTCGTCTATTTCTTTCATTTTTTTTGGTATTTTAGTCTGATCTGAAAGGGCATCTACTATGTGGGGAAAAAAAATAAATCAAGTTTCCTAACAACATAATTTGAGGATGAATCTGTTCACGTTGAGGATGAGATATCATCATCATCATCATATATTTATATAGTGCCAGCAAATTCCGAAGCGCTTTATAAGTAACGGGCAGTCTTTCTGACCCTCAGCACCACCTCTGACAATCACTGTGTCCAGAATAATATATATTGGAGTTATGTTTGTATTGGTATAGGCTTTATGCATTTAACAAAAATCTCTTTGGCCTACAGAATTTAACTCCAATTACCCCACTCAACACAAATGGTTGAGAGTTGTCTAATGTGTTTTATCAGTTAACATGGGGAAACTTACGGAATGGACACAAGTCATTGTCCATTTCTGTAACGTGCCCAGTACAGTGTAAGGACATGGGAGGAGTCAGACCTGTTCACCTAGGAGAGATCATTTCATACTCTCCTCCCTTGGGCTGAATTTCTCCACATAGTACACAAATGTTCAGGAAGTGTAGGTTAAGTTTTGGTGATATTCATGGCTTATAATAATTAAAAAGTTATTAATATGTATTAAGGGGCAGTTGGAACAGGATAATGATCTATAGATCTATAGAGGTTACTGAATGAAACAAACAACTTGCTAATAACTAATACATAAATGGATAAGGACACATTGTAGAAGAGGATACAGGATTCTACTTTCTCTCATGACAATAACCTGACATCTGCTTTGATCTTTTCCTGACAATGATGGTCTTGAGTCCTGTGTCTTTATAAACCCTTGCCCATAGGTTGTCATACACCTTTCCCGTTTCCAGTGTACAACTATCGGTACGATAGCAGCGTCTCAGGAGCTCCTAGCACACAACGTGTCGTCTCTCCCTTACACTCACTTCCTCCATGTAGCCCCATCACTCACCTCACCCCGTAGCTCCCCCATTTGTCTCCAGCCACTGTAAGGTGTCACTCACCTGGGCCTGGGGTCCATCTGTCACCAGACTGAGAACATCTGTCACTGAGATGTATCCTAGTCGCTTTGCAATGGCCAGCGGCGTGATCCCGTTCTGCAGAGGCGTGGGGCCAACAGGAGGGTCAAACAGGGCAATGGGGAGAAGAGTGGGGCGTGAGAGGCCAAGAAGAGGCGTTGGATGGGATGATGAGGCAGAGTGACAGAAGGCAAGACGGGTGACAAGAAAAAAACAGGACAGGGTGATAAATACAGTGAGAGTCAAAAAAGTGACAGACCACGAGAGGCCAAAACAACAGAACTAGGAGACAGTTGGTAAGACTGACTGACATGGGACAAGACATAATGATAATAGCGGTCATGTAGCAGCTGGCGGCTCTCACCATGCTGGCCTGGTTGGGGCAAGCGCCGTTCTTCAACAGAAGAGTGACGATGTCTGTGTGTCCCTGCTGAGCGGCCTGGTGGAGAGGAGTGAACCCCAGCTGTAGAGAAAGACATATGATTAGTGTCAAATCAAAGATAAGTTGTGATACCAATGCATTCATTCATTCATGCATTCATTCACTGACTCATTCATTCATGCATTCATTCACCCATTCATGCATTCATTCATGCGTTCATTCATGCATTCATTCATGCATGCGTTCATTCATGCATGCGTTCATTCATACATGCGTTCATTCATACGTTCATTCATTCATGCGTTCATTCATGCATTCATTCAGGCATTCATTCATGTGCTATGTTATGATATGAACCTATAGATCAGGGCTATGCAACTTGTGGCTCTCCACTTGTTATAGATAAAAAAAATAGAAAAAAAGCAGAAATACTGAAAATAAAGTGACAAGTGTGCAATGTATTCCAGTAGTGTTAATGACATTTACAGCAGAGCAGCAATTTTTACAGCCTGGTATCGCAACAAGAACAGAAATCCCTGTAATATCCCACAATGGTCGATAGGCTGGACTATTGTCTTATAGATTTTGAATAAAACAACAAATGTTTCTTGTAAGGAACTTTTCAAACTTAGGAGTTCAATTTACCCTTTATTTTCCATCAAATTCCAAATCTGATTATGTCTACGTTACTAAAGTGCAGATCTAAACCTGAATACTGGCTGCACAACGCAAATCATCATTCATTTTGACAGTCTACTAAAAGATTAAATAATAATTCAGTGGTTCACAATGCCACATTAAATGCTGCTATGCCATGCGATTATCCATTGTGTTAGTTAAGGATCCGGACCAGGAGGAAAATTCATAGAAATCATTGAGCTATGAGTAATATATTTTGGAAAATGGACCAGAGAGCAAAATTTGTATGTAGGGTTTTTGTCTGTGTAAGTTTTGTCGACTGTTTCCCTGTATCCTTTACTTGCACAGACAAAGCAGATTTGAAAGATGTCACCGCACTTTATGTATGCTGTGTATGCTGACTTGTCTTTTCTGCCTGGTTCATACGCACTCCATGCGGTACCTAATGGAACACACGTGTGAGGAATACATACATACCAATCACCCATTACAGTACAGAAATCCTATCAGTAAAGTAACGTATGCCATATTTGAGATACTTCCCAGAGCAGTGTTTAATTGTCAGGACTGACTTCAACAAACCAACCAGTGAGGTCAAGTTGTATTAAGTATAGCACTCAGCAAACTCCTGCCAAATCCCACTTATCCTTCAGTCAGTAAAAAAAACAAAAAAGTGCTATCCTGAGTGAATGCCGGAATGAATGAAGTAAACATGCTCACCTTGGTGGTAGCGTTGACGTTGGCCTGGTTCTGCAGAAGAAACTTCGCCAGCTTGATGTTCCCATAGTGACTGGCGACATGAAGCGGAGTGAACCCCATCTATGGGAAAAGACTAGTGGGTAAATCCCAAAACACGGATGACCTTATACCCTCTGCATGAAGCAGCCGCTGCTGGCACACAAAAACCAATTGGCTGATAGGATACCGTAATCTGATTGGCTCTACAAGGAATCCTGGCAGCATGTCTTGAGGCACACCATAAGTTACATTCACACCAGGGCCTGATCAACCACTAGGCTGACCAGGCTGCAGCCTGGGGCGCTGGGTCCCGGTGGGCGCTGCCCTGTGGGTATTTTTTTTTTTTTCTTCATTCATTTTTTTTTTCGGGGTGGGGGAGGGGGGGTCGCCGCGGGGGGGGGGGGGGGGTGGAGGGCTCGACAATCAAAAGCAATGGTGGTCAGTGGTTAGCAACACACAGCCAATCGCCAGGCTGCCTGTTGCTGTGCAGCAGACAGGAAGCAGGACGTCTTCACTTCCTATCTGCTGATCTGAGGAGAGGAGCGACGCTGGCACAACTACAGGTAATTGAAGGGGGGAACTGCCCTGCATATCTATAGGGAGGGGGGGGAACTGCCCTGCATATCTATAGGGGGGGGGGGGAACTGCCCTGCATATCTATAGGGAGGGGGGGGGGAACTGCCCTGCATATCTATAGGGAGGGGGGGGAAACTGCCCTGCATATATATAGGGAGGGGGGGAACTGCCCTGCATATCTATAGGGAGGGGGGGAACTGCCCTGCATATCTATAGGGAGGGGGGGGGGAACTGCCCTGCATATCTATAGGGAGGGGGGGGGGAACTGCCCTGCATATCTATAGGGAGGGGGGGAACTGCCCTGCATATCTATAGGGAGGGGGGGGAACTGCCCTGCATATCTATAGGGAGGGGGGGGAACTGCCCTGCATATCTATAGGGAGGGGGGGAACTGCCCTGCATATCTATAGGGAAGGGGGGGAACTGCCCTGCATATCTATAGGAAGGGGGGGGAACTGCCCTGCATATCTATAGGGAGGGGGGGAAACTGCCCTGCATATCTATAGGGAGGGGGGGAACTGCCCTGCATATCTATAGGGAGGGGGGGAACTGCCCTGCATATCTATAGGGAGGGGGGGGAACTGCCCTGCATATCTATAGGGAGGGGGGGGAACTGCCCTGCATATCTATAGGGAGGGGGGGGAACTGCCCTGCATATCTATAGGGAGGGGGGGGGAACTGCCCTGCATATCCATAGGGAGGGGGGGGGGAACTGCCCTGCATATCTATAGGGAGGGGGGGGGGAACTGCCCTGCATATCTATAGAGAGGGGGGGGGGAACTACCCTGCATATCTATAGGGAGGGGGGGGACTACCCTGCATATCTATAGGGAGGGAGAGGGGGGACTGTCATACAAATCTATAGGGTGGGAGGGGGGGGCTGCCATGAAAATCTATAGTGAGGGAGAGAGGTTGATATGTATGAAGGAGGGCAGAGGAGGGGGGCTGATATATGTGACTGGGGGAGTTTTGATGTGACAGGGGGGGATAGCTAGCTAGCAGAGTGGAGGTAAGGAAAATAGCTGCAAGGGGGATGGATGCAGGATGGGAGGTAAAGAAAATGGCTGCAGCAAGGGTTAAGGAAAATGGCTGTGGGGGGGGGGGGGGGGTTGTGGTTAAGGAAAATGGCTGCAGGGGGTATTTAAAAAATACAGCAGCTTTGGGGGGCAGAATCTCATGATTGTGTGGTGGTCACATAGGTGGTCTCAGCAATCACTAGAATACTAAATATTAGTGAGATGGGGCTGGTAGAGGTTTGTATTTGATTGACAACAAATATTCAGATATTGCTTATATATGCCTGTCCAATGGGGTACTTTTAGCTGGCCATAATGGAGTGTTTTGTTTTAACTAAAGGGCCTAATCATTCAGGGTTTGCATTATAATACATTTTTGCATTTTCAAAACAGGACGCCAACTTTCCAGAAGCCAGCGAGAGGATAACAAAGTTGCAAGAGAGAAGAGCAAGAACAGGTAAGAGACAATGGCACAATCTGTCTAAATTTGAATGCT
Source organism: Mixophyes fleayi (assembly GCF_038048845.1). NCBI lineage: Eukaryota > Metazoa > Chordata > Amphibia > Anura > Limnodynastidae > Mixophyes > Mixophyes fleayi. The sequence goes on along the minus strand of NC_134405.1, from coordinate 55,627,592 downwards.
GGAGAATACACCTGAACATTCATATTCAGGAGTGTTCCTATACACCTATATATTCGGAGGGGGGGCGCTGCGGCCGTATTAGCCTAGGGCGGCCAGAACCCTTAATCAGGCCCTGATTCACACAATGTATAACACTACATATATATATATATATTTATTTGTGTTCTTATTTAATGTTAGGTTTACGTGCTATACCTGAAGTTCATACAATCCCATGCAAAATTTAGAAATCCCTGTTGTGTTCCTTCAGCCTGGATGCACCACGGAGGACTTACCCGTGTTTCCGCGCTCACTGCAGCATCATGGGACACCAGGATCTCCGCTATGTTGAGGTGACCTTCCTGACAGGCCAGGTGGAGGGGTGTGAGGGAGCTCTGTGAAAGGCAAGAGGTCATGTGACATCATAATCTAATTTCAACAGAAATATCCTGTCAGTAAACGGTGCCAGTAATACATTCAGTCATGACTTTGAAAGAGATATTGGGAAAGAACAGAATGCTGTGCTGTTATTTAATAAGGACAGGTAAGGGACACAATAGAGACGACAAGTAAAAGTCGACTGTAAGAAATAGTCAAAAGTTAATATTTTCCCATTAAAGTATCTGTTGCATACACACAGCGGATACAGCTGCCATTTTGTTCACAAAAACCCAATGACATCACTGAGGTGATATATTATTGGTTCAAGCCACAAGATTGCCGCCTACACTGGGCCTCACGAAGTGTAAAATGGCCAAGGTGCTGCACATAATCCTCAATTTGCGTGACTGCCCCTAGATTTCATCCAAGGCGCACCGTATTAAGAAGGAAGTCGGAGGTGTTTGCGGAGGAACAGAACTGCCAGAAGTTGGGTGGAGTGAGGGCGTTGCTTGCAAAGTATGCAGCACGAACACCAGTTTTGCGTAGCAATGCAAAAACAAGATTTCATTGTGTGGAACTGATTATTGAAATCAGATAAAAGGGTGGAGAGTTTGAATTTTTAGGGGAGTCCCTTATTGTGTACAGGGATGCATGACCATTTACGTTCCATGGAAGGACTTGTTTTTTGACCTATTATGAGTTGGCAGGGTTCAGATTTTGTCCTAGACTTTCAATTTTGTGTTTTCTAGTTGCACTTCAATGGAGAAATGCATTTTAAAGTGCACTTTGCCCAATGTATAATAATGCTTCAAACACACAAAAAGTACAGTAGTTTTGATGTGACATTTACACTAAAGCACGGTTCATCTCTTCAGACTCTTCCACTAGGCGCAGTTCTAGCTTGTGGAGGTGTGTATTGAGAGCAGTCAGTAAGCGAGCACTTTGATGCGTGCTTGTCACACCCTCTACGCTCACTGGTGCAACACCCAGGCGTACTGCGCCGCGCAAATCAGTGTGTGCTGTAAATGAGGTCTACTGTGTGTAGGCTTCTATTGTTGTACCATGTCTGATATCAGATGACGTTATTACCTTGTTCCCCAGGTGCACATTCCCCTGCTTGCCGAGTAGCAGAGTCACCATGTCCAAATGTCCCTCCTGTGCGGTTAAGTGAAGAGGAGTGATGCCCTGCAGGGACTGAGCGTTACAAGTGGCACCAAACTGCAGCAAAGCTCGGGCTGTGTCTACTGAACGTTGCTTTACCGCCATGTGCAAGGGAGTGTATCCGTTCTGCAACACAGACAGAATTCAGGTCACCGCATTCATTTTTTAACTCTACTGTGCAACCTCTGCTACATAATCACTGACATTTATGACAACTGTTCTACTGGTAACTGTGTAGAGAAGGTGCTGTTGCCCATAGCTACCAATCACAATCTAACGGTCAGATATATCAGTACAGTTTAGACAATGAAAGCAAACGTCTATGGACAAAACCACCTTTACCGTAAGCAGTTTAGAACATACGCCTCCCTCACAGGAGTATATGCGCGTTTCTGCAGATCTGCATGAGCCGTATCTTTGTGGACAAGCCATCCCTCCCCTCACCCACCTTCCCAGGCGCAGGCGGGCGTTAGTGCCAGACTCACACCAGTCTGCCTAGGAGCCCACATTCTGGCCATGCGCAGAGTGATTTAACACGCAGCGTACGTCCCACCCTGCATTAGCTCCTTGTGCGTTCACACCGTGTGTCGCTTGTGTGTATATTTACCCGAGCAGTGCAGTGTGGAGACGCTCCCTTATTCAGCAGAAGACGCACAATGTTGAGGTGGTTGTGATACACAGCTACATGGAGAGGAGTCAAACCAGTCTTAGACAGAGAAAGAAGGGTAAAGAGAGTCAAAAAATACAGTATATCCAATTTTACTAATGAATTGCAAAATGTCATTATAAGTAATTGTGCACAACCTGTTAGAATAATCTCAGGAGAAAAAATATTTAGAAAATATAAAAAAAAACATTTTTTTCTTTCTATATTATCAGTCATTTAAATGATTGTCTGATTACATTTTGTCTGTAGTGTTACTGGTTTTTACACTAAACACTGTTTATTATTTTCCTGTCAGTATTTATACACTGTTTGATGTTGTGATCTACTGAACTTAGCATAAATAAAGTTGATTAAAAAAAAAAAGCAACAACAAAAAAACACACAAGTACATATGAAATAACTAGATTAATGTTTATATTATAATATTTATATTCATTATAAGGATTCTCCCCACTCTGTAATTTTAATACAAACTCTTATTTCCTGTGATTAGCCTAATATTAAGCATTGAATTGTAATGTTTATGTTCTCCAGGCTTTAATGCCTAGATGATTTTTTAAAGGGAACTTGTAGACCAATTTGACAAAAATTTGTATAGTAACTAAAGTTTTACTCTGTAAGGTCTCTGAGATTAGGTAAACATAGTTAAAGTGAACCTCTAATTTAATAGAATTTACTTAACTTTAGATTTACATTTCAGTAAGCATTAATCTAACCAATACATGAACCAGAAAACAGAAATAAATGGAAACATTTACTCCACCTGCCTCCTATGTGTTCCCACTATGAGTGGTGATGTCATCCTGTCATTTGCATGATCAATACATAGTTATGTATCAGTTGCACAAATGAGTTACTGAAAGCCACATAGAAAGCCCAGAGTACTAATACAAATTAACCCTAATAAATAAAATATGTCTTAAGATCTAAAAGCCCAAATTGAGAACAGTCAAATCCAGTGTAGGCTAACCTGTGACACTTCAGGTGTTGTGAGACTACAAGTCCCAGTTTGCTTTGCTTATATATAGCAGCTTATTGCTGGAAGGGTATGCTGGGACTTGTAGTTTCACAACACCTGGAGTGTCACAGGTTAGCCAACACTAGTCTAATCTATCTTTATTTCTTCTGTATGTGCTTGCTGGGGATTTCGGCTCCCACTGGATGGGAAGGAGGAGCCTATTCACTGGGCAACGTTCCTGCAGGGACACTAGCAGTGTCTGGTCGTGGTCCTGCATGCTGATGTGGGCCTGTCGAAAATCAGGGAGGCACCTGCTTTATCCTTACCAGACCAGCAGTAGACCAGTGTGGAGTTGTGGAAACACAAGACGGGCAGGGGGAGTTAGCGCATCACAGTACCCAGTGCTGTGTGTGTACTCTGAAGCCAGTTTAAGCTAAGTGAATATGTTATTTATTTTGATGGCGGACAAGTTTGCTGTCTTAATAAACACTCTGTTTATTAACGCTGACTGTCTGAGCATGATCACTTAGTGACAGAGTAGAATCATGGGACAGTCCTGTCCCCCTGGGTATTGTTACAGATGCAAATGTTGTCAGTGAAGAGGTTTATTTACTGACTAACAGCTGGGAAGACACAGTGCTTAGACTGATAATCTGACAGAAGGGCCTGTAATAAAACTCATTCAAGGAAATAAAACCAGACTCATCGTACTTGTAGCATTCTCTTCCCGAGTTTCCAGGCTTGAGGTACATACCACTGAAAACTCCCCAACCTGTCCAACTCCCCAACCTGTCCATTGCCCTGTGTGACACGGCTGAAACCAGCACCCATAGATTGTAAGGGGTGACAACAGAACTCACCATTTATATGGATATTTTACATAATTCCCTTATATGTTACAGTGGAGATAATTATGTCAGTTTTTACACAGACAATATTATATTTATATTTGCTCTCTTTACTGTAATCCGATTTATTGAAATTAGTGTAGTTAAGGGAGGAATTTTACATCATTTTCAATATTAGGCCGATCCAACCTGTGGCTCTTCAGATGCTGTGAAACTACAAACCCCAGCATGCTTCACCAGTAGAGACAGCCCATACTTGGCTGGGTATGCTGCGACTTGTAGTTTCACAACACCTGGAGAGCCGCAGGTTGGCAAGGCCTGTTCTATATAAAGACACCATATGTTCCATTTAAGCATCTCCCATTTTTGCGGAAGTCTGCTCAGAATATCTATATAACATATCAGCTAATAAGTGACAATGCTACTACCTATGATTTGCAGCACTGAGAAAAGTGAGAAGCATCCTTGAACATAAAGAGCAATGACGCATCGTGTTGACGACAGTGTCCCTGTAAAGTTTTCCATTGGGAATAAATAAAACATAGATCTTCGTGGGAAACATGACATATGAGAGCCTCGTGGAAGAGCTGCCAGATCATTCTGTATACAAAGCTTATATACAGGACGTTCATGTACATCAGGATTATCTATTGGTCCGTGTGACAGAAGCAACTGGTCTAGAACTGAGGCTGAAGATCTCCTTCTCATCACTGGCCCGCACCCCCCAGTCCCTGCTGCACAATGCCGTGATCAGGCCATGATGCTGCGACTCAGAGAGAGTAGGTAAGTATGTTTTGAACCCCCGGCCAGAATAGTCCCAGTGCTCTGTGTACGCATGAAGAACCATTCATGGGTTCTAGAGCAGGAAGAGTTCTGAGTCGTATCTACAGTGGGTGCTGTCTTAGGCTTTCTGAGTGAAAACTCTCTCATATAGGAATTATTAAAATATATGTGCTAGAAAACACGGGTTGTGAACAAAGAGTACAATAAAAATTAATATTAAAAGGAAATTTTTGTGAACAATAATATTAAAAGAAAACATATAACTAAAATGAACACAAATCCATTAAAAGTGCCCAGTTTTCCTCTATAGAAAGAGCCCATTTTGCTGCAGGTCACATGCCTAGGTGAGGCAGAGATAAAGGGAAGACTGACAATGACATGAAACACGTAGAGCGAGGTCACCTTGCCAGCACTGTTGGAGTGAGCTCCTCTTTCCAGCAGAAGTTCTGCTATCTGGATCTTCCCGTACTTTGCAGCCACATGAAGGGGAGTAAAACCTTTCTGGGGAGAGATAAGGAAAAGGTCAGCAGGGAGCAATGCTGAAGTGGGAGCCCGGAGACAATGAGACACTCACTACAAAGAAACTCAGAGGTGGAATATTCTAAAAGGAAATAGTGCTGGAAATACCAGGAACATTCCTTATTGTAATGAGTTCCTGTGGGTGTCAAAATAAGATTAATCTATTTCTTACAGTTTATTTAAAATACAATGTGATAAAGAAGGTAATTAATGTTTCCAAAATGTTAATCACATGGGATGTATTTATGAAGCCTTCACATATTGTGAACGCTAGGCATTACTAATATTAGTTTTCATACACCAAAATGTAATTCAATATATGTCATAAAACAAACAGTTTATACAGGTTCAGGCGCGGGAGCCTGAGGATGTACACCTGGCCACACATGGAAAGATGACCCCCGCCTCAAGGGTCAATGGCTAGAGGCATCAGCCAATGGAGCGTTGAGTTTTTGGGAGGTCATGACCTAATCGACCTACGAATGTGGACTTTAATATGGTATCTGTGTGATGTCACTGCTTTTTATTACTGTAAAATGTATAAATTGTTCATCTCTGGCTTTGGAAACCAAAGCGTTCTTATAGAAACTTGTTGTCGGTACCGACCGTGCAGACATATGCATGCCATACATTGCCCAGTAAATAAAATTCTTGTGCTTTGGAACCACAGTGATCGCATCACAGAATCTTTTATTTTATAGGCTATAGTGTACGTATCATGGGTTACAGCATCTACTTCGTGTGCACCAGTTTTCACGAGAAGGGCCTAAGTTAGTGTAAATCCAGCCAAAAGGTACGCACCTTGGCCAAAACCATGCTGCTCTGCAAGGGGGTGGGGGAGGGGGTGTGGGATTTAAAATGTGCTGAAAGGTTTAGAGCTGATGGTGGCCTCCTTCTAGCTAAACAGTAAATGACAGTGTTAAAATAAAGCTACCCAGTACTTTGCCGTCTTTAGTTGGATTTGCTCTTAACCCTAAAAAAATTGTGATAACGATGTCATGGCAGTGTGTGTAAGGCTATAGGAACAGTGGTCAGAGAAGTGTGAGATATACAGGCTTACTGAATACCATACAATGTACGTAACCCATAATAACCAATCTGAAATGAGCTTTCATCGCCCTAATGGACATTAAACTAATGAAAATATGGTCTGATTGGCTGCTATGGATTTCAGACATGTGACATATTTGTCCAATGCTATTAATGCATGTCACCCTGACAATGGTGGGTGTATAGACCTAGGAGATGGTGTGGTGGGTTACCTTGGTCATGGAGGTATGTGCAGCTTGGTTGTCCAGAAGAAGCTCCGCAGTTTGGGTGTGGCCCCCTCGTGCACTCAGGTGCAGGGGTGTGTGGCCTGCCGTAGTGGGGGGATCTGGATGAGATCCATGGGATAACAGCAAGCGTACCATTTCCAGATGCCCAGAGCGGGCAGCACAGTGTATCGGGGTCTGGTCGTCCTGCAGGGCAATAATACAATTATAATGGCAGAAAACAATGCTTAACACGGAATGCAACATATGCTGATACAGATATGGGCTAATAACACGTTAATGAAGGGGGTTATACTAACAGCAAGCATGACTTTGAAGTGACACGGTTCAAAAGCCAAAATGTGGGCGCACACCTACGAATGTGCTGGCTGGACATGGAGGCATATTTGGGCAAACAGAAAAAAATCTGAGGGCCTGTATGTTTTGCACTTTTGTAAATGGTCCTTTTGTCTTTGTAAGTAGCCAGAAATGTCCAGGGTGATTTATAGTATTAGTAGAGGATACAATTTATTTAGTATTGCAGACCTACTTATGTGCAATATGCAAAACGGCCTCATTTACAGTTAGCTGCAAATTTACACCCAGATACTGGTAGGTTAATTGGCTAGTATCAAAATTGACCCTAGTCTGTCTGTCTGTCTCCCTCTGTCTGTGTGAGTGTGTGTCTATATTAGGGAATTTAGACTGTAAGCTCCAATGGGGCAGGGACTGATGTGAGTGAGTTTTCTGTACAGCGCTGCGGAATTAGTGGCGCTATATAAATAAATGATGATGATGATGATGATGATGATTAGACTGAATAAGGCCTAATATGTTTAATTGTAAAAAAAAGTACCTTTGGAGTATTTGTAATGGTGAATTAAAGTGCTAATGCAATGTACACTGTATGGGCAAAATTAATCTCAACACTTATTTCGGTAACATGTTTATTTAGGCTTCTTCAGGTGTATTTACAAGATGTAGTAAGGATATAATATTATTAGATTATAATTGTTAAGCATACTGATATAATGCCATGTTGTTTCTCTTTTATGAGAATGGAGTGATAATTGTTTTAAATGGATAATAATCTTAGTTTGGATTAGTTTAAAATGTATATCAATAAAAGGTGGTGTATAACACTGACTCCTGTTAGGTGCTAGCCCCCTCCCCCTAATAAAACTAGTGTCTTACAAGGGCAGTGAATATTTGGAGCTATAAGCCCTGCAGCTCATCACATCACTAAGCCGTACGTCACTGAGGCACAAGATCATGTTACAAGTCTCTAGTGAATCGCTAGGCTGCATTCTCATGGACATGGCTGCAGTCTACAAAAACGGCTGGCTGCAGTGTGCAGACAACAGATGCACTTTAACCCCCTTCATACTTTGACTAGAGCTGCGGCATGATCCCCGCAGGGCAACTCCCCACACTTTATACATGTATCGCAGGGTCACGGTTATCATGTCTCACCTTAGCTCTGGCGTTCACCTTCGCTTTGTTTTGCAGTAAAAATTCCGCCACATCTGTATGGGCAGCACGTGCAGCCATGTGCAGCGGCGTTTCCACTTTCTGTGACACACAAACAACACACCGTTCATACTGTGTAATGTCGTGGCTGTGTAATGTTATTGCTTTTCAGATAGGTGATGTGACTGTGAATTAGTGGTAATGTGAAAGAGGGCACTGTTGCTGTGTTATGTACAGCTGGCGTCCCTGTAATGTAATTGTGTAGTTTGGTTCTCACCACACTGAAGACATTAGGTGATGCCCCCTTCTGGAGCAGGGTCCTCACAATGGGCAGATGTCCCATGAATGCAGCAACATGGAGAGGAGTGAGGCCAGACTGAAAGAGAGACAGATACATAGGTAGAAGTGACGGCAGAAAGAGTATGTGCAATAAAGAGAGAGCGAGAGAGAGAAAGAGAGAGAGGGAGAGCGAGAGATACATACATAGAAGTGACGGCAGAAAGAGTATGTGCAATAAAGAGAGAGCGAGAGAGAGAAAGAGAGAGAGGGAGAGCGAGAGATACATACATAGAAGTGACGGCAGAAAGAGTATGTGCAATAAAGAGAGAGACCCAAGAGAGAGAGAGAGCGAGAGAGAGAGAGAGAGAAACATTACATACAGGTGAAGAGAGAGATACATACATAGAAGTGACGGCAGAAAGAGTATGTGCAATTAAGAGAGAGAGAGAGAGAGAAAGAGGGAGGTAGAGAGAGCGAAAGAGAGAGAGATACATTACATGCAGGTGAAGAGAGATATATATATATATATATATATATATATATACATAGAAGTGACGGCAGAAAGAGTATGTGCAATAAAGAGAGGGACCCAAGAGAGAGAGAGAGAGAGAGAGAAACATTACATACAGGTGAAGAGAGAGAGAGAGAGATACATACATAGAAGTGACGGCAGAAAGTGTATGTGCAATAAAAAGAGAGAGAATGAGACAGAGAGTCATTACATAGAGGTGAAAAGAGAGAGAGAGAGGGGCAGAGAGACATTACATAGAGGTCTAGACAAAAAGAGTATGCGCAATAAAGAGAGAGACAGAGAGAGAGAAACTTTACACAGAGGTGGAGACAGAAAGGTGATGTACAATACAGAGAGAGAGAAGGTACAAGTCAAGATAAATATACTGTAAAAGTGATGTCAGAAAAGGGTGAGAGGGGTGAGGATTATCACACTGCATACTATATGAAATAAAACAGAGACGTAAGAGGAACATGACAGACAGAACAGTCCTGTGTGGTTCCCTCACCTCTGTAACAGCATCAATGGAGGCTCCGGACTTCAGCAGAAGCTCCATGACTCTAATATGACTCTTCTTGCAGGCAATGTGTAGGGGTGTGAACCCATTCTACATAGGGCGAAAGGCAAGCGTGAGAAGGTGGACAAAGAACAGATTGGAAAATGACTGAGAAAAAGAAAGGAAGAGAGAAATAGGGGTAGGAGAGTGGACAACACACGGAATGGACACAATAGGAGACATACTGACCAGGGACTCAGACATCGTGCAAGACAGTAGTGGGAAGAAGGAAGAAGTTACATGGAAAATGTGGACAGAAAATGTATATGAGACATTCAGAGAGGGGACAGGTTGGACGGTGGTGATAACTCTAGTTGGGATCATAGCAGACTTCATCAGTATCATACTCCGCTTCTCTATGACTTACCAGGGCTCGGGAATTTGGTTTGGCTCCCTTATCCAGGAGAATTTTAGCCACACGATGATGGCCGCAATGAGCTGCTACATGCAGAGGAGTCAGGTGATCCAACGTGATGTCATCAATCAGAGCCTGGTACTGAAGCAGCAGCCGTACGCAGTCCAGGTGATCTCCTTGTGAGGCCATATGAATGGGAGACAGGCCGTTCTGTGAGTGAAGAAAATCTCATTAAGCAAATTCATTTCAATGAATATCTGGGAGTATCATCATGTCAGACCAGTGGTACCTTTGTCTTGGCTTGTATTGGGGCCCCGTGATCCAGCAGAATCTCTGATATACGGACATGTCCATTTCTCACAGCACAGTGTAGAGGGGTCAATTCATCCTGCACGGAGAAATATACACACTGACATCACACACACATATACACGCACACAGATACATGCTATTGATAGGTATTAATACACTTTACTCCACAACCAGACTAGAGCCATCTGGTTGTAGCTATTACCTTGGTGCGTGCATCTATCTGGGCTCCCCGATCCAACAACAGCCGCACCATGATGACATTTCCACGCCGCGAGGCGATGTGCAGAGCACTGATCCCATTCTGCACGGAACAACATTAACACACATGGTAACATATAATCAATGCCATAATCTGTTCTACCATCATGATGGAGTCAAAGGCAAAGATGACTTTTCTCACCTGAGGAGTGAAATTCACGTTTGCACCCCTGTTCAGAAGGAGCTGCGCCACGTTCAGGTTCTCGTAATGGGCCGCGATATGCAGGGGTGTGAACCCCGTCTGTAGCAAAAACACACACATGACCCACAGTCAATGCAAGCATATAAGTGAGACACACATCTACTGATGCCAATGTAAGACCACACTGTCTGACCTTTGACAACACGTCTGCATTGGGGTCATTCTGCAGTAGGACGGCGGCCGTGCGCGTGTCGTCATTTCGGGCTGCAATATGGAGAGCAGGGAGCCGGACCTTTCCTTTCATTCCATAGCTGATGAGGTGAGCAACCACATTCTCGTGTCCCTGCTGCAGAGCTACGGCCAGTGGGGTGAAGCCATCCTGCGCATGAAGGGAAGCCATTATAAAACCAGTGGTTTCCAGTGAATATATTGCATTATAAGTAGGGAAACAAAGTGCTTGTGTGTCCATATTTAGACTTTATTTCAGATGCTAATGGAATGTTGGGAGCATTATCGAATCCTTCAGAAAAAGACTATACACCACGATACTGCTTAAAAGGTCAGTGACCCATTTTTACTGAGACAAGCCTGAAACCTTCTGTCTCAATAAACATAGGTCGACAATCCTTTAAACAGTACCCACCCAGCTGTGACCTGCCATTTACATTTTTTTTTTTTGCTGAATGAGAAATGGAGGCCAAAGGCAAGAAACAGTATAAGATCCAAAGGCCTAGCGGCCATAATAACTTGAAATGCCAGTAATCGGCTTTCATATGCTCCTTCTGCTGCAATGTCAGTTACTCATGCTTCCTGACTTGCTTTAAGTGCAATATCATATTGAAATGTTAAAGGGGTCTATCATGTGGTGACTAGTTGCAACTAACCAATCAGAGCTGCTTTCTCACGCTGTGACCAATCAGAGTGAGGCTGCTCTGTACTGGTTAGCTGCTGGCAGGCTTACTGGCGTCAGGGCTCTGCAAAAGAGCAGTTAAGCGTCATCCATATTTTGCTTTGGAATTAAAGCTGGAAGAAAGGAGACTATCCCCGTGGAATTAGGTGATTCATAAATTGGTGAACGGTGGGATTGGTGGAGTCTTTATTTCAATCATATTTCAATATTTTTCACTGTGGCTGTACTTTTTTTTTTTTGCAGTATTTTTTTAGGCAGTACTACCCAGAGTGCCCTGGGACTTGCTAGAGCCATCATGCGTTTTGTTTTTTTCTAGGAGCATGCCCGCATTTTCTTTGTAGGCCCGATTCCCTTATAAATTCAGCCCTGTGTTGAACAGTCTGGGTCAGTGTCCTCTCTGACACGGGGACCCCATGCTGTGGGGTTGCCTATTATATCGTGACAAGCCCGGGCGGGTGACGGTTGTGGCAGGACCCCACGCCGTACGCCGCCCCCAATATTGGCATTCAGCCCAAGCTATGAGAGCTGGTCCTTACATCACTTTTAGGGAGGAAGGGGGACGCCGTTGTTAAAAAAAGAAATAATTTATTTAATTCTTTACATTATATTAAAAACACCAGTCATCATCATCATCAAGTTGCAGTATACGCTTAGAGTACAGAATATGCTTACATTGTTTGAAACAATTGTGTCATTATGCTATATATGGCTAGTAAACATTCAAACCTCATGTCTGACTGGGAGGAACAATACTACAATCCCACTAGGAGGACATCTTTCATAAAAACAAATATTACTGCACTGTGTCATCATCCGTGCCAAGAATAAAATCTTAGAAAAAAAACTCCCTATGTGTCTCCTTAATGTCACAGTACATTCTCGCCAAGTTATTATAAAATGCAGGGTCCACTGATAATATTTTAATATAGTTTCCTGAGACACTTTGTGTGTCACATGTCATACTGTCTCGCTGGATCTTGAAGTACTATAGTCTCCTACAAGTCCCCCGTCTACATTCCACCCATCCCTCTCACCTCATTCACTCCTTCTCCCTCACTGCCTGCTCTTACCTTGCACACCTCTTCAATCTGTCACTCTCCACTGGCATTGTCCCCTCTTCCTTTAAACATGCCTTTATCTTCCCGATTCTTAAGAAACCCAATCCTGACCTCCACCTCACTCGCTTACTACTGCCCCGTTTCACTTTCACTCCCCTATGCCTCTAAATTACTTGAGCGGGTTGTCTGCAACCGCCTCACCAGGTACCTCACTCACAACTCCCTCCTTGACCCTCTCCAATCCGGCTTCCACCCCCTCCATTCCATTGAAACCGCCCTGGCCAAAGTTACTAACGACCTTCTCTTGACTAAATCCAGGGTTCACTTCTCCCTGCTCATTCTCCTGGACCTCTCTGTGGAGTTCAACGCCGAGGACAACCTCCTCCTGTTGCAGACCCTTCTTTCTCTTGGCCTCTCTGGCTCTCGCATGGTTCACCTCATACCTCGCCAACCGCTCCTTCTCTGTTTCCACTCCTGATTCATCCCTCCACCCTCCAGGTAGGAGACCCTCCCAGCTCTGTTCTTGACCCTCTACTCTTTTCGCTGTACATTACCTCCCTGGGTGATTACTTCCTTCGGTCTACAGTATCACCTTTACCCCAATGACATTCAACTCTTTATCTCTTCTCCTGATCTTTTCTCCCCCTATTCTCTCGTGTATCTGACTGCCTTTCCGCCATCTCCTCTTGGATGTCTTCACATTTTCTGAAACTCAACATTGCCAAAAGCAAACTCATTGTCTTCCCTCCTTCTAAATCTTCATCCAACCTTGATCTCTCTATCACTGTTAACAACACCCCCATCTCTTCTGTTCCCCAACTCCGCTGCCTGGGTGTCACCCTCAACCTCTCCCTCTCTTCTGCCCCTCACATTCAAACTCTTGCACAATCCTGTCGCTTCCAGCTTCGCCCGCAACTGTCCCTTCCTACCTCAGGATGCCACCAAAACCATTATCCTGGCACTCATCATTTGCAGTCTTGATTATTATAACCTTTGCCTCACCAGCCTCCCCCGATCCCACCTCGCCCCCTTTCATTCTATACTTAAAGTGGCTGCAAGACTTATCTTCTTCTGCCTCCCCTCTCTGCCTTGCCTTACACTGACTCGCCTATCCCTACAGAATTCTTTTCAAACTCCTCTTCCTCTCCCACCCCACTGCCCCATATATCTCCAACCTCCTCTCCATTCACACTCCTACCCTTTCCCTGCGACCGGTCAATGACCGTCGCCTCTCCTCTACTCTGACCACCTCATCCCACACCAGAATTCAAAATTTCTCCCGTGCTGCCCCCCTCCACTGGAATGATCTCCCTTGCTCTATACGACTGTCCCCTAATCTGTGCACCTTCAAGTGGACGCTTAAAACTCATATGTTCCTCAAAGCCTACCACCCATCCATCTAAGCATCTCCATGCTTGATCTCCTCACCTCCCTCTTCCCATCCCTCTATGCGCTCCTCTTGCGCCTGATCCCTTCCACTGACTCCCTTTTGTACCTGCTGTCTGTTTACCTTCCATTTAGGATGTAAGCTCTTACGAGCAGGGCCCTCTTCCCTCCTGTCTCTAGTCCATTTCTTCTAGTCCAACTTCACTGTACTAGTTATGTTTGGAGCTACGGGAGTCTTGGCTTTACTCATTTATTGTTCTGAACTGTTTTACACTGTATGCTCTACTGTTTATTCTGTACGGCGCTGCAGAAACCTTGTGGTGCGTTACAAATAAAGAATAATAATAATAAAAGTCACTGCAACTTATAACATCCAGAAAAAAATAACAGATTGTTAGATTAGCATCTAAAAGTAGGGATATTTTGGGGACAACAATGGGCATGGACAAATCTCTAGTACCTTGCACTGTCCCTGGAAGTTAGATACAGTTGACAGCTACGATAACGCATTTCTGTAGTCATGCCTAGAAAACGTACTGACCTCTGTAGCTAGGTTCTGATTGGCTCCACTCTCCAGAAGGAATTTCACCACAGGCAGATGGTTCTCCTGAGCCGCCATGTACAGGGGTGTAAAACCTTTCTGTGTTTAAGATAAAGCAAAAGCCGACGTCACGTTACGTTTACATTGTGAATTTTCCCTGCCCAACTCACCCCAGTGCGAGGTCTCTACTTAAGAAACAATTACCTGTGACTGACTGTTGACGTTGGCCCCATAGTTAACAAGCTCCCGCACCACGTCCTCCTGACCAGCCAAGGCAGCGATGTGCAAGGCCGTGTTGCCCTTCTGTACAGTCAACAGGAGGGGGGGGGATTATTTCAGGTTGTTGCAGACATGCATATTGTAACATAGAGACAGAGCAGAAAGTAACAGGAAAAACTGGGGGAGGGGGTGTGTGTAACATATGCAGAAGATGACGGTGGGATATATAGCGGTATAAGGGAATACACGGTGGCGTTCTAACCTTTGTCGTGGTCTCCAGGATAATCTCCTTGTGCAGCAGCTCGCTCACCATCTTCAGGTGTCCTTCCTTACTGGAGAGATGCAGAGCATTCAGCCCATTCTGCGGGAAAGAAGGGGTTACTCTTGCACAGAGAAAAGTGGAGGGTAGCGGATGCAGTATATGGTAAATGAGGGTCACTAGCAATGCAGGTGACATACTGCATTAAAGGGTTTAGAGCCTAGGTTTTTTAACCTGGGGTACAAGTACCCCAAGGGGTACCTCAGATAGGTTCAAGGGTACTTCATTCTGTTAAATATAAAACAAAATAGCATTAAATGTATCAGTTAAGAATAAAACATACAAAAAAGTATTTTTGTTTTTTAAAACCATTGAAATGTATATGTAGTGTGGGTGTGGGGTGTAAGCTTAACCCTGGACCAGTGAAGACTACGGATTGGCCATTGGTTAACAGGTACATTCTTTCTTGGAAACGGCATAGTACTACAAAAAGCTGTTCACTAGGGAAAGCTGCTAGGAACCATACTCTGGTCACCTACCTAAATGGAAGTATTTTAAGCCCTACAGACGGCCGCAACCAGTGTCCTTGTACTTCCTACTCCTGGCAACAACAAATTCTTCCACATATATACAAATATTTCAGTGTCATAACAGTGTCTGGCTGTAAGGCCCTAATAAGATTTCAACCAGCATGCTCAAGTGGGAGAGTAACAGAAATGCCCAATAGTGGTCATTTTCTGCCATTTACCAACATGCCAGAATAATTATCAATTTCAATCATTATCGGAGACTTTTGGTGGCCACAATTGCCTGATATTGTATGCACTATAACAGGTGGTGGGACCAGTTTTAGATCACTGCCCTTCAGGCCAGATATAACAAAATCTTCCAGATGTGTCACTATTTGTCACCTGACTCCCATTAGAATTAATACATTTTACACTCATTTATTGACCCTCTGTGGCTGTGATCGGATGGAAAACCTGGAACACACACGTGGTGAAGTCAGGGAATTGGGTAATATACTGAAAGTTTCCAATATAACAGGTTATCCATGGGCTGTCCTGGTCAGTGGCTTAGTATCCGATATAACAGAGATGGCACATGATGGTTATCCACATACATCTCCAAACAACACGTTATCTAGAATTAGATATAATGTAATGGAGAAGGGAATGTATTGAATGTGGTATGGGATCGACGGAATCTCACAGCGGGATTACGACTGCAGGTTAAGAGATAAAGCCCAAGACCACTCCGCTAATGTTCATTACTGATCTGGTTAAACCACAAAGTACGGATGCAGATCTGTACAGCCTTGAACAGTATGCAGGTAATGGATAATAAAACAAGTTACCTGATGGAAACATGGACTGAAAAGGCACAGACCAGCTTCCATGTACAGCGGGGGGGTTAATGCAGCGGATCATTACCAGACAAACGCAATGTTCAGAGCGTGGCGCATATTTATTGTCTGTACAGTGTATAACTGTACTAATGTAACTTGAAAATGTAACTAGTTACAAACCATTGCAGCCACATTAATATTTGCAGAAGTACGAGAAGGAGGAGATAATGAGCAGGTGGCATTATAGTAAGAGGCAGTGGTGAATTTCTGATTATGAAAGTTGCTGGGTCTCTCTATCAGCAATGACTTATAGAACCTGACTTTCCATGATCAAACACGTGAGGCCCTCCAGAGAACCCCCCCTGGCAGCAGTATGAGAATGATATAGGTGCCAACATTTTAAAATAGTTTCCAGGGACACTTTGCTCCCAAGTCGGGTCATCTAAGCGTGTCACACGCCATGCTGTCCTGCTAGACCTTGGAGCAACACAGTCCCCATCATGTCATGTTTTCTGATATTGATAACATGCTTTTTTGCATTTCACATATTTCACTTGAATACATATGAACTTGTAAAGTACAGAAAATAAGTATCGATGGTAACAATGACATCTAAGGGGTTAAAAAATATATTTTTTGTTTTTAGTTGGTCAGTATTCAAACGTAAGGACATTGCCAGGGACAAGAAACATCCAGAGATCTCACTAATACCTGTAACTGTCCTGGATATTAGGGACTATTGGCAGCTATGGAAGGGGGGCATGATGGGTACGAGAGTTTGTTGTGGCATAAGGAGAAGTTGGACAAATGGTTAGGATAGCAGAAAAGAACCTACAGGTTCATTTTTGCCCTTTTCGTGTGTGTTTGCTTTATTTATTTATTTTTAAAAATCGAACTAAGGGACTTATATATCAGAGCGAAAAACCTCTACTGACTTGTCTGTTATATAGGGCTTTTTATTTTGCCCTATACATTAAAGCATTACTGCCAGCGATAGCACTGCTATTGCCAGCGATTAACCTGCCTGTTGGTAGATTAGTCAGCTGTTGCCGGTGAAGGCTTCCCCGTGCCTTGGCATGAGGAAACCTTTTTAGCAAGTATCATGGCGGTACTTGTATCGCCACAATGCCTGTTCTGTTATCACCATCTCTGGAGCCCAAATTAAGGATTTCAGTCTCACTGCGCAAGCTGGCTCACTCATTGTCAGATCTGGAAAGATTGGCCGTCTAAGCGGATCGTTAACCCTTACTGTTCGAGGCCAGTATTGTGGGTGCAGTTAAATATCGCTGGCGGTACATCTTTGATGCATAGGGCGAAACCCTACCTCCTGATTTTGCCAGCCATAGGGCTTTTCTCCCTATGATAAATATTCTCCTTAAGGTCTTTCCTGATCACTATGCATTTGTTTTACCCTATCTGGTGTATCAATGTGTTACAAATCTTTACATCGTCTGCAAAACTATATAAATTCTCTTTTAAGCCACAAGTAAGATCGCTAATGTATATATTAAACAAAACAGAACCCCAGACCGATCCGTGATGTACCCCAGTGATTACCAGCCCTTTATCTGACCTTGTATCATTGACTACAACACTCTGTCTTCTGTTCTTTAGCCAAACCTTTATCCGTTCCACTGTCAGATTCTGAATTTAGTTATTTATTTTTTAATACTGTATCCAATGCCTCGCTAACATCTAAATAAGCTACATCCACTGATCCACTCTGATCTGTCACTTTAGTCGCAGAATCAAAACATGGAATAGATTTGTTTTGCATGATGTCCCAGCAGTAAATCCATGCTGCCTTGGGTCATTAAATGTGACTCTAAATAGTCAACAATTATTTACAGCGGTTATATTACTTTCCCTACTATTGATGTGAAACTCACAGCTCTATAGTAACATATGTTCAAGTGCCATTGTCTAGTGGAACTACATTTGCAATTCCCCAATCACCTGGAATTATACCTGTCAGCAGCAATTGGTTAAAAGGTTTGGTTAATACAGGGCTTCTAGGAGACGGCCTAACAGTTTAGGAGCCAGACACATTTTTGTATGGCATCTGCTAATAATCAGTTGACCATACACATAGCCCCCACCCCATTTACATACAGCTCACTATTCGTAATCCTCACTGTTTTTTACTAACTGCAATCTTTTCTTCTTTTTTTTTTGCCCTTTAGCACGTTTTACTGTGTGTTCAGTCTGTTTTAGACTAGATTTATATGCTTTTTATCTTCCTCTGATTGGGTTTCTCAATATTCCTTATATGCAGTTTTCTTAGCAACTGTCGCTCCCTTATGTTTTTACTAACATATTTGGCACGATGTACTGTTGCCTTTAATAATGTAAATAATGCATTTTTTTGTGTATTCCGCTTGACCTGCCTCTTAGCTGACCCTGTACACATAGACCAGTTGTCGTTTCACAGACGAAAGGCCTGGTCTCTGGCTGCAGTAGCCACAGTTGTGTGAGGTTTCGGCAGCTATAGGTGCTAGAGGAAGGGTCTTAGCTTAAAATAATGGCAAAGCTCAAACAAATATTCAAAAGCAATGAATTATGGGAGAGTGGACGCAGAGCAGAAACAGCCACTTGCCTTCACCATGTAGGTAGGCGGTGTTAAGCTGAGACCACACAAGTGACATTTTAAGAGTTGTGACGCAGCAGAAAATACTTCAGGAGCTGGGTTAGTTTTATCCTATTTGAAGTGACCTACAAGGGTTAAATGTAAGTCAAAAAGAGGATATATAATATGTATAGATGATAGTACTAATGCCCGTGATGGTGCTCAAGACTATAAACTAAATTGCATGCCTTTAAAATCTACCCTAAGAACTGCTTAACAGCTCGAGACAGGCAGGAAACTCTTGAGACAGCATTCGGTCACCTATTTGGATATTTCTTAGGGACAGATGTGCAAAATAGGCTCAAATCCAACATTTGGTTGGATACGCTCTCTAGTAGAATGCATCAAATGAGCAACTTTTATATGTGATTCTCCATCTATGGGAGCCTGGACGTATATCCCCAAGGTTACATCTTGTGGACAACGTCAGCAGCTTGAAGTGACTGGCCCAAAAAGCTATCATGCCAGTCAGCACAAACCTGGTGTCACTGGGTGTCTGATGCCCTGGTAGAGGTCGGATGTAGACAGGGGACTACAAACACCCAACCCTTGAAGATAGAGAGTCAGATCCAAAAGGTACTCAATAGACAACTATACTAAACAGTGTATCAATCTGTCGGTTAGGATAGGGGTTATATATTACTTGTTTGAAAAATGTAAAGCTTGATTCGAATTGTTTAATTTTCTGGGTCACATAAAATTTGTCACACAGCTCATGCACAGAGCTTGCTCATCATGTAAAACATCCACAATAATGAAATATCGTAGAAATGCACTGCTTGACCTCCACACCAGCCTAAGTAGTAAGGGCTCAAAATAACGAAAGACTGGGTATTCTAGTACTTATGACTGGGGAAACCAGGTTGTGACATCATTGGATAACAATAATAGGGTTTTTCGATACCGGCCAAATTCTCACCATGTTTTAACAATTTCACTGAATGTTACAAGTAAAAGCAAAGGCGGTGATACACATTGCAATCTACACATTCAATTGTCCGATCAGTGGCTAGCCTGGCCACACATCTGAAAGACCACACTGGACAGATCCAGATCACAAGGGCTGGACAATAAGGTACCGAATCACAAAGCCAAAGGAGAGGTCAAGGAACGAGCCAGAGGTCAGGAATGATAAGCAACAAACAGGAACAAGGAGAAGGACACTGGTAAGCTGGAGACTGGTGAATCAATACTCTGGTTGAAATGCGCCTGAGCACGCTGAAGGGAGCCGACATTCGGAAGAGTGCCCAGTTGCTAGTCAACAGGATGGGAGCAGGGAGACAAGCTAGCGGTCGTTTCCCGGCACCTATGAGCAGTGCGGGGACGGTGCCTGACACACAGGCCGCTGTGTTTCAGTGGCAGATGTTAGGCAATTTTGAGAATTTCTTCTCAAATGTTTCCATTTTTAATATAGTTATTTATTTTTATCTGTCTTGTTGGTCCCCTTTTCTTCTGACATTTGATACAGATTCATTGGGTATTATTTTAGTTTACCATGATGTTGACTTACTTCTCCCTAAATTAAGTCTTAATAGTATCAAACAATAATTTTTGCAAAGGTATCTAACTGTACCTGAATATGTTGTTTTCAAAAGCAGAGGACTCATTTGCAGTTTGCTGCATAAGGTGATTCATCTGGTAGATGATAGAAAACATGAAACGCGTTGTGTATTAGAAACCTGCTGATGTGAAGTGATGGTGGATGGACTGATTCAGCAGACTGCATGTGACCCCCAACCTCTGAAGACAAGATTATTCACATTTAGATACCTTTAGGTACACCTTGCTAAAATTGTGCCCCTAGGCACTTTAAGGCTAATATAGTGAAATGGCAATTACACTTTTTTTCTGTATTTTAACAGAAGTCATTTAATATAAAATACATGACTGCATGTATAGAAGTAGATGTGCATTACACTAAAAATAAAAAAAACATTTGTACCAAGGTATGCTCCAGATATTCCTCCCCTCCTGCATTTACAGACACGAGGATAGTTTTGCTAGTGCCATCAATGTTCTCTTTACTTCAATAATGCAATGTTTGCAATACAGATCACTGTGATTGACCCCAAATTGGTTAGACTGACAGATGATCAATGGAAGTTGGCAAATCTGCAGAGGTCAGTCTGAGGTAGCTGCACAATTCAGGGAAGTCAGCCAGAAGGCATAATGAGCTGAGGTCAGATGGCACGTGGGGTAAAGGTCAATGGTTGTCAGCAAAAATAAAACAAAATAAGTAAAAGGGAGGTAACAGAGATCATATGTAGCTCATAAGCAAATGCTATAAGAAATGGTGCAGTAAATGGTATAAGCAATAGAAGACTATATTAAATGACACAACAAAGACAAATAAAGTAATGAACTTGGTCAATGGTCAGTGAGCGTTGGGACCAAAGATTGGAGAGGTGGTCAGGTGGATGAGGACAACAGGCTTCCGGAGACACAGTGTTGGTTGAGATGAAAGGTCAGAAGGCACGGTGAGGTCGGGCAGAATACACGACCTGTGGGACAGGTCTGACCACATATCTCCCCCTCAGGATCACAGGACATATGAGGCTGGACCTTTCCCACACGCCCGATATTCTCCAGAAGACCCAAAGGTGCCGGCTGAACCTAAATCGAAGTGCTGAGCACTGAGAGATAGTGGAGGAAGGCCAGATTATATTGTGTACTTTGTCAGCGGAGAAGAAGTCTGAGAACAGATCGTTGTACATGTGGATGGCGTAGTGTCAATATCTCAGTACGTGGGTTTACAGTAGCACTTGGGTTTGACAGATACTGGTCCAGAACTGTTGAAAGGGGAGTGATTTCTGGACGAAGAGCAATACTGCATACAGAAGAATATTAGTAGGGAACTATTAGAGGCGTTTTATCAATGATATATAGCTACCGGTGGGGTTGAGAAGTATTAGAGAGTTGGTTGTGAAATGGAACACAGAGCTAGACACCTAGAACAGTATCATAGAGCTAGATGTGATCCAGAGCAATTATATATTATTGATGCAGATGTGGGTTAGAGCATGGTTACAGATTTCACTAAGGATTACAATGATAAGGTTATATAGGTTTGAAGTAGAGCACTGTCCTAAAGCTAACTGAAAATAAGTGCAGTTTTAAAGAACTTAAAGAACTAGATTTAGGACATAACTATCATATGGTATCACTGTGGAGTAGAGCGAGGTGTAGATTAGAAAGATGTTGTAGAGTTAGGTGCGGAGTAGAGCGAGATGAGAGTTAGAACACAATGCTATAGAGCTATATGCTATAGAGCTATATGTCGGGTAGAGCTTCCCTATAGAGGTGGTTGTTTGGTGGAGTACTGCAATAGAGGTAGGTATGGAATACTGTAATGTTGCAGAGCTTGGTGTTGAATACAACAGTATTACAGAGCAAGGAGTGAAGTACAGAAGTTTTATATAGAGATGTGGCATTTTACTTCAATTGGACGAGTACAGGATTATAAAGTGTTATAGAGCAAAATGTGCAGTAGAACAACATTATAGAGCAAGATGTGCAGTAAAACAGCTTAATAGAGCTAGGTGTAGAATAGATGTAGAGAAGAATAGTGTTCCAGAGATGTGGAAAAGAACACTTTTATAGAGCTGGGTGTTGAGCAAAGTAATGTTATATAGAGCTAGATGTGGAATAAAACAATGTTATAGCGGTAGATATGGAGTAGAACAGTGTTATAGAGGTAGATATGGAGTAGAACAGTGTTATAGAATTAGATGTAGAGTATAACAGTATTATAGAGCTAGATGTGAAGTAGAATATTGCTATAAAGCTATAGTAGGTGTGGAATAGAGCAGTGTAATATAGCTAGGTGTCGAGTAGAACAGTGTTATAGAGGTAGATATGGAGTAGAACAGTGTTATAGAGGTAGATATGGAGTAGAACAGTGTTATAGAGGTAGATATGGAGTAGAACAGTGTTATAGAACTAGATGTAGAGTATAACAGTATTATAGTGCTAGAGGTGAAGCAGAATACTGTTACAGAGCTAGCTGTGGAATTTCAACAGTGTCATAAAGCTATATGTGGTGCAGAATAGTGTTATAGAGCTAGATGTGTAAAATAACAGTATTACAGAGCTAGACATGGGGTAATGCAGTGTTGCAGAGCTACGTGTACAATAGAACAGTGTTATAGATGTTGATGTGGAGTAAAACAGGATTAGATGTGAATTGCAACAGTAGAACTGTGTCATAGAGCTGTAGTGTAGAGTAGAACTGTGTCATAGAGCTGTAGTGTAGAGTAGAACTGTGTCATAGAGCTGTAGTGTAGAGTAGAACTGTGTCATAGAGCTGTAGTGTAGAGTAGAACTGTTGCATATGAACAATAGAAAAATGTTATAGAGGAGTAGAACAACATTATAAAGCAATATGTGGAGTAGAATAGTGTTATAGAGCTCGATATAGAGTAGAACAATGTTAGAGACATAGGGTGCAGTAGAAAAAAGTGTTATAGAGCTCGGTGTGGAGTAGAAGGATGTTACAAAGATAGTTGAGGTGTAAAACAGCCTTATAGAATATAGTTTGGAGCAGAACAGCGATAAACAGCTAGATGAGGCATAGAAGAGAATCATAGAGCTGATGTGTAGAGTTCTAGACATAAAGTAAACCACTGTTGGAGAGCTCGATGGGCAGTAGAACAATGTTAGAGAGGTAGATATGGATTAGATCAGCATTACAGAGCTACATTATAGAGCTAATTGTGGAGTAGAATAGAGTTATAGGTTTAGTGAAGTAGAATAGAGTTAATCTTGTGATACAGATGCACTTTGTGTATTTCATATACCGTTTACACACTATTTGTCATAGCAGACAGAGCTTCTGGCATACTACAGCTAAAGCGCTCTGTGATGTGGTTGGTTTGGGAAGGACTGCACTTTACCTGGTTACACGAGTTTATATCCACCCCATTCCTCAGATGGTCCAGTGCTTTGTCCAGGTTTCCAGCCCTGGCTGCCCGCAGGAAGCTGGTTGCTGCATCAGCCTAGAGGAACAGATAGGTAACATTAGGGGAGATAACTGTGCCCTCCTGCCATGGAGTTATAAAGGCGTAGTGAGAAGTATTACAACACGCAAACATATACACTCATAAATATACACTGAAAGAAAGGAGATAGTAAAAGGATATTTAAATAAACCTATCGTAAGGTCCAGCTTGTCACATCAGGAAACTGAAGCAATGATTAACCTGGGATGAAGTATAATTTAAGAACTTACATGATTACAACGGAAAAGTACATAATAAGGTAAAATAGGGTATGAGAAGATGAGGATGTTGTGTTACCGGCAACAACTCATTAGTGAAAACATTGTGTGAACTTTGAGATACAGAATTGTTCTGTAAATGATCAGAACACATCATAGAACTGATAGTACCGTGCAATGACTCTAACACTGGTCTAATACTTCATGCATTCAGATAACCTAAATATTAAAGTGCAGCTTATCATCAGAACTGATAACTACAGGGCTTTCAGCTACCAAGAAAGATCTGTACATCTACGCTCATGCAATGCTGTCCATACATAGAGTCAAAGAGGCACATTTCTTACAGTGGAGCCAAAGGTAACTGCATAACAGGTTGTTTGAGAGCAAATACAGTCTAAATTCCCTAACACACACAGACAGACGGAACCAGACAGACAAACAGACTAGGGTCAATTTGTTACACAGGGGTGTTGTTAGGGAAAGGACTGAGGATGTGGGTGGGTTAGCACTTTAGATGTGCTAGACATACCACTGGGGGATGTGATACGCCCCAACGTGATGCGGCCACTACCCCACTGTGATATAACCACACTCCTCCTTTTTTGCACACTTTCCTGGGGAGCTCAGTTAAAATGTTGGGTGATATGAATTTATCATGTGTGGAGAACTTTATGGAATAGCTGGACAGGGCTTGAATGACAGAAGTCCTGCAGGCACAATTGCAGAAAAATAATGACTTGTTTTCTGGCACTATACTAATGTTGTCTACCTTCTATATCTAATTAGCTGCTCCCACTGCACTAATCCTGTGATTAGAGGGCTGAGTTACACAGGTCCAGTATACTGGTTCCTATGAGCAGTGGGAGCCGGTTATAATTAATGAGTCCCTTGGTAAGTGATGGAGGTTTGCTGCTCTACTTCTGCCTTTCACCAAATATTCATGTCATGCTCTCTGTAAGGATATGCTGGACACATCTGACATTTATATAGCAAACAAAAGTATCCTGCTCTGGAAATGTCTACCAATCCCACTGTCCTGCAAATATAATGGCTTCTGCTGTACTCAGACATATACTTTCAAGGGTTCCAAACACCAGTAATTCTCCCTTCAGAAGTCTATTATGACAGATTTAGCCCCAGGACTACAGTTTAGTGCCGCTTTCACCCTGACCCACTATCTATAAATGTACTCTTTGTTTACAGAATGCATGGGAGGTGTCCTGCGTACAGGCTGTGTTTATACGAGGATGGATATCTATCACATATAGTTTGATAAATAGGCCCCATAATGTGTCTGGTATGTAGAACGCTGTTGAAGGGGTGTAGTCTGTGTTTATTGAATCGGTTTAATTAGAGTGCATTGAGCATTGGTTTTGCTTTTTATTACAGCCAGTATATCTAACTATTTGCCAGATATATACCTTATATAAAAATGGGTTTATAGACAGAGGAAGGCTGGGGTGGGGGCCATCTGTTCCCCGGGCTGGTCCCATAGTGGGCTACCTTGGGCTGGTTCACTGGGCCAACTGCATTTTTTTCCCTTAAAATAGGCTGCTGAATTGTGTCTTGCCCCCCCAGACTAAAATTTGCCAGCCCTCCCCTGTTTATAGATCAGTTTGTCAACAGGGGCCACAACATGTGTGTAGTTTAAAAGCTGTATTCTGGTTGTACCTGAGTGCAGTGACTGTGTACAAGGAGACACCTTATACAGAAATCCAATAATAGAAGTAAACGCCTGTATGACATGTGTTAATGTAAGGTAAATGCAGTGCTGGGTGGTGTAAGAAGCTGTAGTATGTCAGTCGCAGACATCCAATCTGTGCACATTAGTGTACTGTAAGCATGATGTGACA
Organism: Mixophyes fleayi; assembly: GCF_038048845.1. Lineage (NCBI taxonomy): Eukaryota > Metazoa > Chordata > Amphibia > Anura > Limnodynastidae > Mixophyes > Mixophyes fleayi. The sequence continues at coordinate 55,601,742 of NC_134405.1, read as the reverse complement.
TTGTAGTGAGGTGCCAATGTATTGTGGTTGAGATTTAGGCCATCCAGGGTCACTGGGCGGGGAGAGGGGCACAGTGACAACCTGAGGAGGGTGGAGGGTGGGTGGCATTAAAGAGTCTGCCACAGCCGCTGCCCCTCACTCTTCCCAGCTTGCTTGGACACAGGACAGCAGGTGTCTAGCAGCATGGCCATAAATAAAGTCCCTGGGGGCCCCCAAAGTGATGTTGGGATTGTGAAGCATTAATCCCCCTTCCCGCTCCCTCCCTCCCCCCGTATCCCCCCCACCGCCCACTCCCTCTTGTTACTCACAGGCCGTGCCCGGTGCCTGCCCGCCCGCTCTGCCATTCTGCTGCATACAGACAGCACCCCCTCCCTCCCGTCTCACACACTGCGTCCCTCCCCCCGTCCTTACACTGCTGTCTCCCCCCGTCCTCCTTTCTTTCCTCTCCCCCTCCCGGCACCGTGCCCATGGTCTGCCCGACCGGGCGCTGGGGGCAGGTGGCACATATTAACCGGGAACCCATTGACTGACACTGACTATTCACGCATTGGTGAACTATGCATAGTAGTATTATCATCACATTTAAAAGGTAGGGAAGGGTCTGATCCCTGTACATTGGGAGGGAAGATGAGTGTGCAGATCAGCATTTGTATCTGTGTGCATGGTGTACTGTACAGATGTACAGCAACTTGAACATATAACGTGTATATTTTATATGATGTGTGACTACAGAGCAGTCAGTGTAGTTTTATTCTCTCACTCTCTCTCTCCCTCTCCCTATCCCCCCCCTCTCTCTCTCTCTCCCTATCCCCCCTCTCTCACTCTCTCTCCCTATCCCCCCCTCTCTCAATTTCTCTCCCTGTCCCCCCCCTCTCTCTCTCTCTCCCTCCCCCTCTCTCTCTCTCTCCCTATCCCCCCTCTCTCTCTCTCCCCCCCCTCTCTCTCTCTCTCCCCCTATCCCCCCCTCTCTCTCTCTCCCCCCTCTCTCTCCCTATCCCCTCCTCTCTCTTCCCCCTCTCTCTCTCACTCTCCAGGATGGAGTAGCAAAACAGACAACATGGGGCAAATGTATCAATCTGAGAGTTTTCCGGCGGGTTTGAAAAGTGGAGATGTTGCCTATAGCAACCAATCAGATTCTAGCTATTATTTTGTAGAATGTACTAAATTAATGATAGCTAAAATCTGATTGGTTTCTGAAACCCGCTGGAAAACTCTCAGCTTGATACATTTACCCCCATAACTTTCTGCAGTTATCTTATCTGTTTTGAATCACCATGGAGCAATGGTACTGTGCATATGTAAATGAAGAGAGATTATTAACATGCTAATAAACAAACTGAATAGGCCTATATAGTAACCTAATAGAAAGTATATATACAATACATATTCAAGAAGTAAATCTATTGAAAACTGATGAGATTTAATGCAATATCAGAAGTAAACAAAATAATGAAATGGCCTATTTAGTAAGACAAGCACTATAACAGTCATGTGAAACAATGGTGGATAATATCAAAGAGGTTAAATACCATAAGAAGAGGTTTGGTTGTAATGCAATAACGGTATTTTGTGAACAATGCAATACTGACCACCAACAGAGACATTTAAAAAAAAATATTATTAAAAAATATTCCCGAACTGCAAAAGTGTAAACCGTAGCGTTAATACTCCTTTGTGATGTCACGTACCTACTTTAACTCATTTGCATCCAGTTTTACTATAAAGCACACGGAATTGTTGGCGAATATGGCATTGTTAATGGGATCATTTATGGGGGTGCAAAAGTTTGACTAGCACGATGAGGAGTGATGAGGGACAAGACCATTTTTTGCTAAGTGAAGGATAGATGCACATGCAAATATTTAATGTTGCAAGGCAGGATTATTTAAATTATATAAAATAATGGAGAGGGACATTTCCAGGGATGTTCCGATTTGTAGGAGGGTGTAAAGCCTTTCCTTGTGGGTGCACTTCAACCAATACAATAAAAACACAAATGTTTAACATAATAAATACAGTTCCAATGTGCCCTTACTCTAATCATTAATGTAACTGTAAATTATGCAGTATTAGTTTAAATAATGAAAGGTGTGGTCCTAACGTGGCAGTAGGTTGGAATTTGATGTGACAGTTTTAGTGTTTGTGACTTTCATTTTATGGAACATTCGCCTCCCCCGCAAAACTAGGCACATATCGATTTTATGGGGACGTTTCTAAAGACAGAAGTTGGCTTGTTCACATAAACAAGCATTACAAGTCTGCAGTAGTTCATCAATGAGCCCTAATCCGTAATAGCCCAGACGAATATTATCATAAACCATATTTACTAATATAGTTTCAGTAAACAATCTATATTGGTCCAGCCAGACTGCAAATGTAAAGAGTGCTTAGTGGCTATATGATCCAACCACACAGCAATGAGGGTCAGGGGATCAGAGGCTTGTTGTCTTGTGTGAAGGGTAGTAATAGGGTAACCTAGGGAGGTTAAGTGAGTGGTTGAGGAATTTTATAATCTGAGGTGGGTTTTCAGAGAACTCTCGACGTTTCGAAGACAAGATGAAAGTCTTACTGTGTGAGGGAGGGAATCCCACAAAGTGGTGGCAGCCTGAAAAAAGTTGTGTAACTGGGAATGGGAGCACTTATATGGATGAGAGACATATGACGAGTAGAACAACATAATTTGCCAAAATAGTATAAACCAGTAATACATATGGGATAATGCACTCACTAATATAAATTATATGTATGTTAGAAGTCACTAAGTTCTGTGACACATAAAAGCTGTAGGCTGAGTGTTTTATACAGACACATAAATCTGAGGTGGCTTCTAATATCTGTAATCATTTCCAGTAAGGAGTGAATTATGCCGTATAATACACCAGATTTCATAATGAAAAAGTGATGACTACAACTAAATAATGGGATAAGTCAAATCAACTCAGTCAAACTCTTGTTGAGGTTGCTCTACTACTACTTAAGTTCCACCACACATTTTTAAATTCAATCAGTACCACATCTCTCACTTTGTCTAGGCAAAAGAGGGCCCTAGAGTTGGGCAACACACATTGCAATATCCTGCAAGTGAGGTAGGGGGGTGTCTGAGTGACCCCAACTTTAAAAAATACTATTTGGCAGCAAACTTGCCCAGTGTGTCCAATGGCACCCCCTCTTCAAACGTAAAAGGCTGGACTACTATTGAAGCAGAGAGAATAACATCTCCAACTCTCTCCTCCCTTCTCAGGCTCCCGAAACACCAGTGTCCTCCATTCGGCAACAGCCATCCCACCCTCTCACTCTCAATATGGGACTCCTCCATCAAATCATTCTCCTTGGCATCTTTCCCACCTCCCATTCTACCAGTTTGGGTTAATCCTACTTCCACAGGTGGGAAAACATTTCTTAACGACCTAGCATCCACCTAGACCTTTCCCGATCTAGAAATGAAAATTGCTAACCCCACCACGTATATTTGTCACAGCTTCAAACTTAACTTCTTTTACTCCATGTAAATTAATTTAACTGGTTTCTAAGCATATTTGACGTCTTCTGCCTCTGATATGCTTCTTACAAAGGTCTAGTATCTACTTTACATTCAGCACTTTCAAACACTAACATCCCTTTCTCACAACAATATGTTCATATAAAGGCTCTCATAAATTAGCCAAAAACTCTGGAATAGGATGAATGGCCGGACATCTGGAACAATATTCCCAGCAGCTCAATTTGTCTAAAAATAAAACAAAATGCGTATAAGCTTTGATACTAACAGGTTCTTAAAATGTATCCTTCAGGCTTAGACAAATGTTGGAGAGGTTGTCCTACAGGCTCCTGCACAACTGGTGAGAGTGCCCCAAACTAACTCAATTCTAGAACAGCATCAGAAATCTTGAAATCACCATTACCCATTACTAGCCATCCTCTCCCTATTCCTAATCTTACCACTACCCGGCACCAAAACAAATCATTTTTGCTGCCACTGGTCAGTGGGTGACCGACTGGAAACCATCCACTTCTTCCTGACACCAATATAGTCTTAATAGGTCATGGCAGTGTTCTCCCCAGAAATTTTTGCCAACCGGGTGGCATTAAGAAGCAGCCGAATGGCATTAAGAAGCAGCAGGGTGGGGACTGTTGTAATACTTTGCAATTTTAATGAAAAATGTTGGAGGTTATTTCCCAAACCTGCCAGGACAGGTCCCACTGGTGGTCAGTAGTCTAAAACACTGCTGGCTGTAATGCTCAATTAGTGCCTGTTATACTAGGAGAAACAATGGTTTATTCTATTATAATAGGACTCTGTTGGGCTCCAAGAGCCGGGTGGCAAGTAAAAACATCTGGGTGGAGCACCCGGGAAATAGGTGCTGGGGAGAACACTGATTATGGCATATTGACCAGAATTAATATATGGCCTACCTCATTAACAGATCAGTTCAATCTTTTTGCAAAATTTGGAAATCCTGGGCCACACACTACCCAACAAATTACAGAGCTTCTCAGTCAATGCATATTGTGCCTGGCATCCTTCTGACTTTTTTATAATATGACTCCTACCCCAACCCCCTACTTCACAGCTCCCATACCCTGGTTTATCACAAAATTTTGGTTTACAATAACGTTGCATTTATTAGACAATGTATCAATTAGCACATTATAGAGCTGATGCTGACTGAGTGCTACGCTAGTCTGTGTATCATCATCATTATTTATATAGCGCCACTAATTCCGCAGCTGTGCAGAGAACTCAGCCCCTGCCCCATTGGAGCTTACAGTCTAAATTCCCTCATACACACACACACACTGACAGACAGAGACTAGGGTCAATTTAGAGAGCAGCCAAGTAAGCTACCAGTATGTTTTTGGAGTGTGGGAGGAAACCGGAGCACCCGGAGGAAGCCCACGCAAACACGGGGAGAACATACAAACTCCACACAGATAAGGCCATGGTCGGGAATCGAACTCATGACCCAAGTGCTGCCCACATGGCATGGCATATCGTACGTGAAATCGATCTGTGCGTGCCCAGTAAGTGGGAACATGCATATGTGCCCATGCGGTTTTGCGTGATTCTGTCACTTACCCCATCTTGCGCCTGGAGAGGCGAGACGGGCGTTGTAATGTAGGCCGAGTAAAGTAAAGGTGGGTACGTGTAATTGCAAATGGCAACAGACAGGAGTAGGTGCAAATAGCGGGTGATGATGATAGTGGTCTCTGGCACTAGTGAAATGCTTGTAATTCCCATCTTGTGATTACACCGCTGAAGCTGCATTCTACGTCGCTTGGATATATTATGGTTTTGTGTATGTGTTTAGGCAAAGAAATGTTTCATTTTGTTTGTGTTTTACATGAGAGTGGAAGTTGTTTCAGTTGTATTAGAGACTTTGTTTTACTTTTTATTGATGCCTACTAGGGAATGTGTTTGTTGACCATAAAACAAATGTATACAAACAATAGGATGTGTGTGTCTCTGGTGTAAACATAGGCTACTGGGCAGAGCTACACAAATCTAAATATGGGTAAGTCTCAGCATATGGGCGTAAATACACAATTTTTTACGCCCCTCTTTTTTTTAAGTGTAAATTACACCCATTTTGTGGCCAACTCTGCATCAGCCCTTTGTGTGTAATGTTTGTTCTTGTACTGTCTTGTGAACGTTTGATAAGACACACCTAGATGAACAGGATAATTAGGAATAGGGTTCTTTTAGTGTCATACCTTATTGAGCTTAAAAATATAAGGGGGAGGAGGGATTAAGGCAATAACAATCTACAGGTCATATGGGTCTCCTGATCTTTTTATTTTACAATTATGGGAGAATTACATTTTTGGGGGTGAGAGGTCTATTATCTGTAAAACAACAATATGTTACAGTGGTAAGAATGCATGATAATGTAAGGGGTCTAACACTATATTGTTTCAGAAAATGAAAGCGCTATACTGAATATTTAGTAACATATACATACAGGACATTATTAGAGAAACGGGTATACATGTAAATACAAGAGTGCTTGTGTTAGTGGTATGTTAGAGTTCACTGCTGTAATATAGTACAGTAATAGGCACAAACTAAACCACTGATGGGTCACCTGAGGCCCGAGGAACATTTACCTGCAGCCCCCAGCTCCTTCCTTCCGGGTCCCATTGGTCCTTTTCTCTGCTTTACGTCCTGTCACCTCCAGCTCTTATTTCTGCTTTCTGCTCCTCCCAGTTCCACCTGCAGCTTCTGCTCTTATTGGATAAAAGCTGGAGCAGCGTGTGAATCTTGGCGGGTCATAAAGCAGAAGCAAGACTCAATTTGATTCGCTAAATTCGACATTGCGTTACCTCCTCCTCCCGATGCAGAGAGGTCCTCCAGCACCAGCAGCATTATACAGTGAATAATCGGAGACCTTCAATATGATAGATCAGAGACCATAAACATGATAGATAAGAGACCATAAACATGATAGATCAGAGACCTTCAACATGATAGATCAGAGACCATCAACATGCTAGATCAGAGACCTTCAAGATAATAGATCAGAGACCTTCAAAATGCTAGATCAGAGACCTTCAAGATGATAGATCAGAGACCATTAACATGATAGATTAGAGACCATCAACATGATAGATCAGAGACCTTCAACATGCTAGATCAGAGACTTTCAAGATGATAGATCAGAAACCTTCAACATGATAGATTAGAGACCATCAACATGATATATTAGAGACCATCAACATGATAGATCAGAGACCATCAACATGATAGATCAGAGACCTTCAACATGATAGATCAGAGACCATCAACATGATAGATCAGAGACCTTTAACATGCTAGATCAGAGACCTTTAACATGCTGGATCAGAGACCTTCAAGATGATAGATCAGAGACCTTCAAAATGCTAGATCAGAGACCTTCAAGATGATAGATCGGAGACCTTCAACATGATAGATCAGAGACCATTAACATGATAGATTAGAGACCATCAACATGATAGATCAGAGACCTTCAACATGCTAGATCAGAGACCTTCAAGATGATAGATCAGAGACCTTCAACATACTAGATCAGATACCTTCAAGATGATAGATCAGAGACCTTCAACATGATAGATCAGAGACCATCAATATGATAGATCAGAGACCTTCAACATGCTAGATCAGAGACCTTCAAGATGATAGATCAGAGACCTTCAACATACTAGATCAGATACCTTCAAGATGATAGATCAGAGACCTTCAACATGATAGATCAGAGACCATCAATATGATAGATGAGAGACCTTCAACATGATAGATCAGAGACCATTAACGTGATAGATTAAAGACCATCAACATGATAGATCAGAGAGCTTCAACATGCTAGATCAGAGATCTTAAAGATAATAGATCAGAGACCTTCAACATGATAGATCAGAGACCATCAACATGATAGATTAGAGACCATCAACATGATATATCAGAGAATCAATCGCCCCCCCCCCCCCCCTAACAGGGGCTTGCTGCTGACGGCTGCACACTATGTGCAGGTTCGTTCAGCAGTGACACAATCAGAGCGGCCGGGCAGCACACCTTCCCTGCTGAGTGGACCTGCACATAGTGTGCAGCCGCCGGCAGCCTCAGAAGTCAGAAAGGGGGCGGGGCCTAAATCGCCCCGGGTACAAAAATTTCCTAGATTCGCCTAACATCCTAATAAATGTATTTTATGGAGAGAAAAAAATGAAAAAGATTTTTGTTTTTAAAGTTTCCTCAATAATGACTATCATCATCACCATAATCATCACCATTTATTTATATAGCGCCACTAATTCCACAGCACTGTACAGAGAACTCATTCACATCAATCCCTTTCCAATTGGAGCTTACAGTCTAAATTTCCTAACACACACACACACAGACATATAGAGAGACTAGGGTCAATTTGATAGCAGCCAATTAACCTACCAGTATGTTTTTGGAGTTTGGGAGGAAACCAGAGCACTAGGAGGAAACCCACGCAAACACAGGGAGAACATACAAACTCCACACAGATAAGGCCATGGGGGTAAATGTATGAACCTCCGGATTCTTTATCTCCGGCGAGTTCAGCGTCTTCAGTGCTTAAATTTAAAACTTCACTTTACAAGGCAGCGCCGCTTTAAATTTAAGCGCTGAAGACGCTGAACTCGCCGGAGATGAAGAATCCGGAGGTTCATACATTTACCCCATGGTCGGCAATTGAACTCATGATCCCAGTACTGTGATGGGCCTGATTCATTAAGGAAAGTTAAGAAAAAAATTTAATACGTTTTCTTACTCAAGTTTTTTGGACAAAACCGTGCTGCAATGCAAGGGGTGCAAATGAGTTTATTGTTTTGCACATGAGGAAAATACTGGCTGTTTTTTCATGTAGGACACAAATACTTGATAGTTTATTTGTACACTGAAATTTAGGGGTATATTTACTAAACGGCGGGTTTGAAAAAGTGGAAATGTTGCCTATAACAACCAATCAGATTCTAGCTGTCATTTATTTAGTGCATTCTACAAAAGCTAGAATATGATTGGTTGCTATAGGTAACATCTCCGCTTCTTCAAACCCGCAGTTTAGTAAATCTAGCCCTTAGTCCGGCGATTCCCAAACTGTGCGCCGCGGCTCCCAGGGGTGCCGCGGCGCTGTCACTGGGGTGCCGCGGGCCAGACATAAAAACAAAACACAGAAACTTACCAATCCGCCGGGCGCCGGGACCCAGCAGCCTCCTCTCTCCCGCAGCTGTCACTGAATATCGACGTCAGTAACAAGCTGCAGGAAAGAGGAGGTTGCTGGGTCCCGGCGGATTGGTAAGTTTATGTGTTTTGGTTTTTTTTATGGCTGGCGCCAGGCGCGGGGCAGAGTGAGAGGGATCGTGGCAGAGGAGGGGGACAGAGGATGGTGACAGGGGGACAGAGGAGGAGAGCAGAGGATGGTGACAGCGGGACAGAGGTTGGTGACAGCGGGACAGAGGAGGAGAGCAGAGGATGTTGACAGCGGGACAGAGGTTGGTGACAGGATGGTATCAGCGGGACAGAGGAGGAGAGCAGAGGATGGTGACAGCGGGACAGAGGAGGAGAGCAGAGGATGGTGACAGCGGGACAGAGGAGGAGAGCAGAGGATGGTGACAGTGGGACAGAGGTTGGTGACAGGATGGTGACAGCGGGACAGAGGAGGAGAGCAGAGGAGGGGGACAGAGGATGGTGACAGCGGGACAGAGGAGGGTGACAGCGGGACAGAGGAGGGGGACAGCGGGACAGAGGAGGAGAGCAGAGGATGGTGACAGCGGGACAGAGGAGGAGAGCAGAGGATGGTGACAGTGGGACAGAGGTTGGTGACAGGATGGTGACAGCGGGACAGAGGAGGAGAGCAGAGGAGGGGGACAGCGGGACAGAGGAGGGAGACAGAGGGTGGTGACAGCGGGACAGAGGAGGGGGACAGCGGGACAGAGGAGGAGAGCAGAGGATTGTTAACAGCAGGGCAGAGGAAGGGGACAGAGAGCAGAGGAGGGGGGCAGAGGATGGGGACAGAGAGCAGAGAATGGAGACAGAGAGCAGAGGATGGGGACAGCAGGGCAGAGAAGGGGGACAGAGAGCAGAGGAGGGTCACAGTGGGGCAGAGGAGAGGCACAGCGGGGCAGAGGAGGGGGACACAGCGTGAGAGGGGCAGTGGAGGGGGACACAGCGTGAGAGGGCAGAGGAGGGGACAGCGTGTGAGAGGGCAGAGGAGGGGACAGCGTGTGAGAGGGCAGAGGAGGGGACATTGTGAGAGAGGGCAGATGAGGGGGGACAGCATGACAGAGGGGGCAGTGTGAGAGAGGGCAGTGTGTCTGGATGCAGAGGGGGCAGTGTGTCTGGATGCAGAGGGGGCAGAGTGCCTGAGGGCAGAGTGTCTGGATGCAGAGGGGGCATTTTTGCATACAACTAAATAAGTATTTCTGTCCTGACCTAAATACTTATTACAATTTTTTTGACCCAACTACTTCTAAAACAGGACTGCTCAGTAATTATTTTGGAGGGGTGCCTTGAAAAAATTTGGAGACTCTAAGGGTGCCGCGAACTGCAAAAGTTTGGGAACCACTGCCTTAGTCCTTTAATAAATAAACCCATAAGAACCTAATTGTGCCTAAATATTATGCTATGGTATTTTCAAATGCGTCCCTGCCCCTGAATTTCATTTTACATATTAAGACACCTTCTGTGATGAATGCAATAGAGTCAGGTAGACCATTCATTGCTTTGATCATTTTCTGACACTAGCCATAAATCCACATATATAAAGTAAAAGAAAAATGAAGGTATTTGCCAATGCTGCCTGATTAATCTTAATATCATTTGAATATTGCACATTCTAATTTCTTTCATAACTGTTAAGGAACAGCATATTAATCATGAATAAACACAATTATAATACTTTTTCACAACAACAACCAAACAGCTGACCTGCCAGTTAAAATGACTCTCATTAAAAAGGTAAAAAACAACAACTATTTACCATTAGTTATCTGTCGGTATCTGTGACATATGTGTATTTCACTCTGCAGTGTCATAGTGACCCCACCCTTAGTTCTGTTCATGTGTGATAAGAGTACGCTGGTAATCAGAACAAACCCCATTTTCCATCCATACAGATCACGCAACAACTTATATCAATTTTAAATAGTCTACAAACGTTTTCTTTAACCTCACTGTAACATCCAGTGTGTATACAGTACTGGCAGTACAAGCACATTGGCACACGTACCATCCTGTCACCCACCCTGTCACTCGGTGCCTCTAATATCCCCAATGGCCAGTTTGTGCCAGGTAGATGCCAAAGAATAAAACAACAAACTGAGATTACATTGAAGTCTTCCTTCTGTATAAGACACAATAGCTGACTCTCAGTGCCTGCTGCTGTACTTCCAGGAGATTATAAAACACAGGGAAGTAATCTGACTCTAATCTCATTTAAGGTGTTTGCTTACTAAGGTGTTAAGTACTGTAATGTGGTAGGTAGATTGTGCTGCCAGGTACCCAACCTCACCGCATATCCTTTAATCCCATGGATAAACTATATTTAGTAAGGCACGGGGTTCCACTAAACAATGTGGAACAAATATAATAGGAACGACAAACTAAATAGTTTAAGCTTGATTCATAGCGACTCTGCCAAAAAACTACAAAAGCACTGATGTTACGTTTTAAAGTTTATTTAACTTTTTGGATGAGTGAATACATAGTAATTAGTGACCACACACTCAGTCACATGTTCAGTGGAATCTGGCCTGGTACCCAGTGTGTCACACCACCATTCACACCTGTCATTGCTAGACAATACCACTCACCTTAATGAACATAGTGACACAGAGAGTGGGGCTGTCCGCCTCCCGTTGCTTTGTCTCTCAGCGTCTCCCCTGATCCTTCTGTCTGTAATAAGCAAGAGCCTCTTTGCTATCTCTGACTGCAGCCTTTCTCACTATCTACCAGACCAGACAGTGCTTAGTCCCTGCCCTTCTATCCTCCTAAATAAGTTTCTTGTCTGTCTACCTCCACTGCCATTCTGTACAATTGTGACAGTCAGCACACGGATATAAACTAGCCGGTCAGTGGTTATATAGTCACAGCTGAGCAAGGTATAGCCATGACACAGATGATACCCGCAGTGAGGATGCTGGGTTAAGTTAGTGCATACACTTCTGTCCAAAATACTTGATTATCAGACTTAGGGGCTGATGCAGAGATGGTTGCAAAATGGGAATAAGTTACTCTAAAAAAGAAAGAAAAAGTAGCATATTTCTGGCCTTATACATCTATCATGAGATGCATCCGCATCAGCAGCATATGCGCCTGGTTTAGGAAAAGTCATCATCAGCAAATATTATATTTGCACCTGCCCTATAGCAGGTACAAAAGATACGTCTCCTAGCAAACCGGTTATTTCCCGTTCTCTATCTGTCATGTGTATCTTTAACACTGTCAAAATGAGGAACTCCATAATTGACATGAAGGATTTGTGGTTTTACTGCTTGTATTATCCTTATTCCCTTGTGGTTTTATTTGATTTACTGACAGTTTAGGATATGCTTAAATACTCTCCAGTTGCTTTTTTATTTCTTTTTAGATTAAAAACAGTACAAGTCACATCTGTCAGTTTAGCAACACTCGGAGACCAAAGTTGTAATTCTGCCCTTGGCTTTAGGTTGAATTCACCTCTGTCTGTCTCTCATGGTGGGCTGCTGGCCGGTCTGTACTTCTGGAACTGGCCTGTTACTAGGACCATGGACCAGCGGTTCCCAAAGTGTGCGCGCGGCTCCCAGGGGTGCCGCGGCGCTGTCACAGTGGTGCCGCTGGCAAGCCAGAGGAAAAACAAACAAAACATAAACTTACCAATCCGCGCGGTGCCGGGACCCAGCATCCTCCTCTCTCACGCAGCTGTCACTGAATATCGTCATTCAGTGACAAGCTGCGTGAGAGAGGAGGAGCTACTCTGCACCCGCTGCCGCTCTGGCTGGCCGTGGCAGAGGGGGCAGAGTGAGAGGGAGCGTGACAGAGAGCAGATGAGGGGGACAGCGTGAGAGGGCAGAGGAGGGGAACAGCGTGACAGAGGGCAAAGGGTGTAGCGTGAAAGGGGGCAGCGTGAGAGGAGGCAGTGTGAGAGGGCAGAGGGGGCAGTGTGTCTGGATGCAGAGGGGGCAGAGTGTCTGGATGCAGAGAGGGCAGAGTGTCTGGATGCAAATGGGGCAGAGTGTCTGGATGCAGAGGGGCATTTATGCATACAAATAAATAAGTATTTCTGTCCTGACCTAAATACTTATTACCTTTTTTTGACCCAACTACTTCTAAAACAGGACTGCTCAGTAATTATTTTGAAGGGGTGCCTTGAAAAAATTATGGAGACTCTAAGGGTGCCGCGAACTGCAAAAGTTTGGGAACCACTGCCATGGACAATGCATCTGTTTTGGAATCACGGCTGCACTCTGCCAGTCGTCTTACTTTGTTTCAAGAGATTTCGGTCAATATGAGAATGGAGTGTTACATGTCAGTTAGGTTCGGAATACAAGACTTCTGACTCATGGGGGCATATTCAATTAGGATTCCGGTCCGCGGACCGGAATCGTAATTGAATATGCCCCATTAAGTCTTTACTGTGTCTCTTGGCTCTACCAACACCTCTACCAATGCCTCATAGTATTGTAGTGTTTTCCGTTTTTACCTCACAGGCGTTGAAGGGTACAAGACTTATTTACTAAACTGCGGGTTTGAAACAGTGGAGATGTTTCCTATAGCAACCAATCAGATTCTAGTTATCATTTATTTAGCACATTCTACAAAATGACAGCTAGAATCTGATTGGTTGCTATAGGCAACATCTCCACTTTTTCACTCCCGCAGTTTAGTAAAATATACCCCTGTTTCTAGGCTCTTCCTTATGTGTCAGGAAATTACATATGTTTCCTTTATGCCTCACAGCTAATCAAAGGCACAACATATAACCTCAACTTTCTTTCTCTGACCCCTATTAAAGACCTAAACCCCTTTTTCGCTGGATTTAGGGCTTTGCCTGAAGCAAACATGGGGAACCCTATTCATCATGGACTGCAGTGGTATCGCCATCTCAGGATAGTGATAGCCAGGGGGACTCACAGGGAAAAATGCTTTATTTTCTCATTTGTTCCTGTTTTTTTTTCTTTTTTCTATTTATTTCTATTTTATTTAAAAGTAACATTATTATTTTTTTTTATTGAATCTGGCACTGGAAGCCCAAAAGCCCAAGTCCTAGCTCCCAATGCACATGTACAAGTCAGAAAGCTGACTCACACAGACGCCGATGGACTTGTACCGGCCTGGTGAGTCCTCTTACCACTGCCAGCTAGTATCACTTGAGGAGCTGAGCATCGCTCACCTGGCCCGTCCACCTTTAAGTGATAAGTAGGACGAAAGAAGATTTTCTATCGCTGCGATAAGTAGCGATAGAAAATCTTTATTAACATTAGGTGCCCAAATGCGTCCAACTGTAAATTAATAGACCCTTAATTTGTCTTTCAGCTTTGCCTTCTATTTATTTTTTACACATACAGTATACCGGTTCAAATTCTGTGCTGCAATTTCTTAATGGCCGCCTCTTTTTCTCTTTGAGATGCCCACAATCCCCTCCTGCCTTCGCTTGGCAACACTGTGCCACCAGCACCACACACAAGCCGTTCTCAGCTCTCATTCATCAACAACGTATAACATTAACAGTTCCTAATAACTACATGCATATTATTTGTTTTGAATTTAATAAGGGTCCAGTTTACCCTGGTACAATATCCTGACTTGTCAATTTGATCCCTGTCTCTTCATGTGTCCACCTTGGTCTTATTACTGATGTCATTCTAACACATAAACATATTTATAACATTATACAATATTGGAATTATGTGCTATATACAAAAAAGGATCGATTTTAGACTTATGATGGGTGGTTCTGGGCTAGTGGCAATGTGATCAAACAATTGTTTTACTGCATTTGTTATACAAAATATACTAAGAGGGACTTTTATCTCCTGAGTGATTATCAAGGGAAACTTCAGTTAACTAGGTCAACTCAATCATTATTGTCTTGTGGTTATGATTTAATCTACTTCATTTTAAATATTGTTGGTGGTTTTTTTCTTCAGGACCCAGTAACATTTTCTCTTTGAAATCATGTGAGTAGAGAATGTTTGTAGAAGGCATTCACTGACAACAGTGTATCTACCCATAATCCTTCAGTCCCGGGACTCAGTAGATTAGTAAATACAATGGCAAAGCTGGGTCATAATGATAGAAGGGAGTGTTCAGGCACTATAACTAGTTAAGCCTAGGCCTAGCTAGTAGCTGACCACAATGTACACAAATAGGTGGGGGATTTTCCTGTCAACTTGGAACTAATTGCAAATTCCATAATATTGCTGTAGACTGAGGGTCTCATTTACCGCTGCACGTAATTCAATATTTTGCGTAACATTTCCACACTGCATGTGTGCACCAAATATGCCTACACTATCAATTGCACTATCTAGCCGCTTCTGATTGGCTGATTTCATTTTGATCCCTCCAGTTGATAGTACTTTAATCCTAAAGTGTTGCAGCTATACTATATCAAATTGTCGCTGTCTATTCCCATTACTTGACATTTCAATCATTTATGTCATATGCAAACAGTGGGCAAAGGAGGGGATGCCCCTTATATCACACACCTTGCTGCTGCGGGTCATTGATTGACGTGAACACATTAGATTGTTGCTGGTTGGGCGCTCGTTCCTCCTGGCTTCTTGTCAGCTCCCACCTCAGTCCCGTCCTTGTATTAGGCCTTTTGTATGTTCTCTACTACTTTTTATGATTGTTCTGTACCGTGCCTATTACCTCTTACATGTTATGCTTATGTTTTTGTATTATTACAGTTATGCTTCTTAAATTCTTTGTATTTTGCATGTTGGACTATCACGAGCAACATTTATTTATATAGCGCCAGCAAATGCCATAGCGTTTTGCAATTGAGAACAAAGACAGTAATAAAACAATTCTGGGTTATGCAGACAAACAGAGAAGAAGGCCCTGTGGTACTCCAACCGATAAAGGAAGCAGAGCAGAGGTGGATCCAGAGAAATTAACACTGAAAGAGCGATGCGATAGTTATGATGAGAATCAGGATAGGACAGTGTCTTGGAGACCTAGAGATTGTAGTGTTTGTATGAGGAGAGAGTGGTCAACAGTGTCAAATGCAGCAAAGAGATGCATGAGGATTAGAAGCCTTTAGTTTTAGCAGTGATCAGATCATTGATAATCTTTATTAGTGCAGTCTCAGTTGAGTTGATAGTTGATCCAATTGGTTGTGAGAGGAAAGAAACCATGTGAGGCGAATGTTGGGAATTCTCTTGAGAAGTTTGGAGGGACATGAGAGAAGGGACTGTAATTTGAGAAAGAGTTTGGGTCAAAATTTTGGCAACATCTCACTGCGCTCTTTAATAATGACGGAAGGTATCAGTAGAGAAAGAGAGAGATTACAGATTTTAGTTAGAGGTGGGATGAGCAAATGAGGCATGGATCTACCAATTTGTGAGGGTATAAGATCAGGAGGTAGAGTAGGGAGATAAGAAGAAATTAGATACTTCATCTTCATTTGTGGGATCTAATGAAGAGAGGGTGCCGAGAGGAATATGATATTATTTCAAGTCGGATCTTATTAATCTTGTCCTTGAAGTAGGAAGGAAGATCTTGGGCACTGACAGTAGTCGGTGGGTTGGAGTGGGAGGTTTGAGAAGACATTTAAATGTGTTAAAAAGGCATTTGGGATTAGAAGGTTGAGCAGAGATAAAAGATAGAAAGTATGTATATTTAGTAGTGTCCAGAGCTTTTCAATAGGAGTGGTAGATAGCAGTATATGTGAGGAAATCACAATATTTACAACAGTGATGTTCTGTTTTACGAGAATGTTTTTGAAGATTATGTGTTACTTTAGTGTGCCATGGCTGACTTCTAAGTCAACACAGAGTACGAAGAGTCACTTGAGCCACTTGATCAAGGGCAGTTGCTAGGGTTTGGTGAAAATGAGGTACTGCCATATCAGGGGAAAAGAGTGTAGAAATTGGGGAGAGAAGGTGTTGGAGAGAATAGAAAACTGTTGAAAATTAATAGAGTTAAGAATTCTGTGGGTTTGAGGAGGCTTGGGAGAGTTTGACAACAGAAAGGTTAAAATTGTGGGGGTGACCGTGTAGCAGATGAGGTTATGATCCGAGAGGGGGAAAGGAGTGTTAAGGAAATCAGAAACTGAGCATGGTCTAGAGAACACAAGATCAAGGCAATGGCCATCCTGATGAGTAGAGATTTCAATCCACTGGGAGAGGCTAAGGAAGGAAGTTAGAGAGAGTAGTTTGAAAACAGAATTGGAACATGGATTATCAATGAAGATGCTGAAATCACCCATGATGATGGTGGGGATGTCGGACGATAGGAAGTGAGGGAGCCATGCAGAGAAATGTTCAAGAAATTATTGGTGTGATCCAGGGTGGGTGATAGATCTTAGCTACACGCATAGAGAATGGGTTAAAATTCCGAATATCATGTACTTCAAAAGATGTGAACATGAGTGATGGCACCTTTAGTATAACTGTGAATGTGCACTGTGGGGAAAGAAGTACTATGTACTGCTATATACTGTGCTCTATTTCCCTGTAACTAAACAGCAGCAATAATAATAATATTTATAATAATAATAATAACAACACATGTCGCATGTTGGTGATGTCACTGGAGCACCCTGTTCACAGCCAATCAGAGATGATGAGGATTAGGTTTGTGATACCAGGGGCAACCCTTCCTCTACCTGGTAAGTAGCGGTGGCAGAGGGGGGAGAGTGAAGCACAAGATGAGGGGAAAGCTGGCAACATATTATTATTATATTTTTTTTTATTCTGTGCATTCCTAGGAGCCTGTACAATGGTTTTCCCTGCAAAGTGAAGTAATTGTCCTGCCAAGGGAGGTGGCAGGCTGTTATTTCTCCATGTTATATAATTATCTGCCAATATATGTAGTTGTCTAATTCTGGCTGTATTTATGTCCCTGTCTTGTCATCTCTACCCACCTGTCTCTTGGCATGTCCCCTCTCTATCAGCTCTGCACACGTCTATGTATCTCCTCCGTACTTTGCCTGTACCTTTCTCTCAGCGCTTGTTTTCTGTCCCTCTCTCAGCCCCATGGTCTGTCTTATCTCCTGGCGTGCAGTTTGCTGGAGACGTGAGGAATACTCCAGGGAATATTAACATATTAACTGTCCCCCAGTGTTGCACGTCCCCTCACATTACTCACTGCTTCTTCACACTGGATCAATGGGTCCTGCATCACTGTGTGCCCCACAGTTGTATTTCATAAGCAGAACTGTCACACTGCATTACTCTACGATACACTACCCTCCAGAAACCCTATATTACTGCTCGTTAACACCCTGGAGTGTTCCAGGTCGCCCAGCATGACCTCCTGTAACACCATTTAAGGCACCGATAAACAACATCAAATATAGTATTATAGAAACATTCCTATTTGTATTTACATTCGTGCAGTATTTGCTGTGCACGATATATATCCGACTGAGTTTTCATAATAAAGGATTCTACTGTATTACTGTACATTATCCCCTTCACTGGTTAAAACATTGCAGTATAACTGTCAGTGAACTTCTTATTCTCTCTGTTCCTGAGACTGTATATTCACTACCCCACTATGTGACAGCGGTTTGACCTGCAAATATGTGGAACTTAACATGATTGTGACTCTGGGAAAGACCCTGGGAGATGCAAAACTAAAATGACTGTAAAAATGCTGCGTTATCGTGTAAGTAGAATGTGATGTTTCCATATAAGGGCTGTTACTCACAGGCGTCGGTATCATGCGTCCTATGTTCTTAAGGCCTGGTAAACACGCTTTAAAGTAGAGATGAGCGGGCTCGGATTTCACTAATCCAAGCCCACCCGAACAGTGCGGATCCGATGGGATCCGAGCACTGTTCGGGAACTTCCGGGCGCCAAATGAAACCAAACCGAGGCTATGACATCCAAGTCTCGCGTCGGATCCCGCGAGACTCGGATCTCATAAATGCCCCGCTCGCGGCCGCCATCTTCATTCTCCCTGTGGCTAGTAAAGAGGGAGGTTTATGTGCTCTGTCCTGCTGATAACTTTACTAAAGTGGTGCTTTGTCCTGCTGAGTGCATTAGTAGTTTGTCCAGTGCTCTGTCCTGCTGATTTATTTAGTCTAGTGGTGCTTTGTCCTGCTGAGTGCAGTAGTACTTTTTCCAGTGCTCTGTCCTGCTGATTCCAGTGGTGATTTGGCCAGTGTCTGTGCTGCTGAGTCCAGTGGTGCTTTTGTCCTGTATTTGTTTCTGATAAGTCCATAGCAACTTGTTAAGCAGCCAAAAATCTTTAAAAAAAAATAAAAAAAAATCTCTAAAAAATATTTAAAAAAAAATATTAAAAAAAATATAAAAAAATAATTGAAAAAGTATAAAAAATATTATAGAGCAATATATTCTTGCAGTCCACAAAAAGAGAACCTGCCATTTCTATTACTATGTTCATTGTTTCTGTAGTTCCCAAAAAATAGGAACTGCCAGTTCTATTACTACGGTCATTGTTTGTGTAGTTCCAAAAAATAGGAACAGCCAGTTCTATTACTACGGTCATTGTTTCTGTAGTTCCAAAAAATAGGAACTGCCAGTTCTATTACTACGTTCATTGTTTGTGTAGTTCCAAAAAATAGGAACTGCCAGTTTTATTACTACGGTCATTGTTTGTGTAGTTCCAAAAAATAGGAACTGCTAGTTCTATTACTACGGTCATTGTTTGTGTAGTTCCAAAAAATAGGAACTGCCAGTTCTATTACTACGGTCATTGTTTCTGTAGTCCCAAAGTGTGTGTGGTTTAGGGGTACGCTCTCTTGTGCTGCATATAATGGAGTATAAAAATTTTGAGGATAAAGTAGGGAAAGATTAAGACCCACTTCCTCCTAATGCTGAAGCTGCTGCCACTAGTCAAGACATTGACATAGACGCTGAAATGCCATCAACGTCGGATGCCAAGGGCGATGCCCAATCTCATAGTATAGGGTATGTAAAATCCAAAAACCCAAAGTTCCCAAAAATTAGCAAAAAAAGAAAATTAAAATCATCTGAGGAGAAACGTAAACATGCCAATATGCCATTTACGACACGGAGTGGCAAGGAACGGCTTAGGCCCTGGCCCGTGTTCATGACTAGTGGTTCAGCTTCACCCATGGATCTAAGCACTTCTCCTCCCCCCCCCTCTAACAAATTTAAGAGACTTAAGCTGTCATCAACAACTAGTCCAAGTCCAGCGAGTCCAAGGGTTTTTGTGGTTGCGAAGCCTGACCTTCCCATCACTGTACGGGAAGAGGTGGCTCCTTCAACCATTTCCAGCACGCCCTCTGCATATGCTGGAAGGGTCACCCACAGTCCAGTTACAGATTTGGCTAATGAAGGTGTGAATGTTGTACACCGGGAGGAGGATATTGATGTAGCTGGCGCTGAGGAGGAACTTGACAAGGAGGATGCTGATGTGGTAATCATAAATGAGCCACCAGGGGGGGGAAACAGTTGGTGTCCATGGGATGACAAAGCCCATCGTCATGCCTGGTCAGAAGACCAAAAAATCCACCTCTTCTGTCTGGAGTTATTTTTATCCGAATCCGGACAACAAATGTATGGCCATATGTAGCTTATGTAAAGCTCAAATAAGCAGGGTTAAGGATCTTGGCCACCTAGGGACATCCT
This sequence comes from Mixophyes fleayi, assembly GCF_038048845.1. Lineage (NCBI taxonomy): Eukaryota > Metazoa > Chordata > Amphibia > Anura > Limnodynastidae > Mixophyes > Mixophyes fleayi. The sequence continues at coordinate 55,581,471 of NC_134405.1, read as the reverse complement.
CACTTATACGTCACCTGAAGAACCTTCATAATTCAGTGTTTAGTTCAGGACCTGTGGCTAGAACCATCAGCAGTCCAGGGACACCTAAATCCCTTGGTCCTGTTGGATACATACCACCAACAACCTCCTCGTCAACTTCCTCCACGATCTCCATCAGATTTAGTCCTGCAGGCCATGTCACCAGCCAGACTGAGTCCTCTTCAATACGGGATTCATCCGAGGAATCCTGCAGCGGTACGCCTACTACTGCCACTGCTGCTGTTGCTGCTGGTAGTCGGTCATCTTCCCAGAGGGGAAGTCGTAAGACCGCTACGTCTTTCACCAAACAGTTGACCGTCCAACAGTCGTTTGCCCTGAGCACAAAGTACGACAGTAGTCACCCTATAGCAAAGCGGATAACTGCTGTGGTAACTGCTATGTTGGTGTTAGATGTGCGTCCGGTGTCCTCCATCAGTGGAGTGGGATTTAGACGGTTGATGGAGGTATTGTGTCCCCGGTACCAAATTCCATCGAGATTCCACTTCACTAGGCAGGCGATACCAAAGATGTACAGAGAAGTACAAACAAGTGTCCTCAGTGCTCTGAAAAATGCCGTTGTACCCACTGTCCACTTAACCACGGACATGTGGACAAGTGGTTCATGGCAAACTAAGGACTATATGACTGTGACAGCCCACTGGGTAGATGCATTGCCTTCCGCAGCAACAGCAGCAGCTGCATCAGTAGCAGCATCTCCACAACGGCTGCTCGTGCCAAGGCAGGCAACGTTGTGTATCACAGGTTTTAGTAAGAGACACAACGCTGACAACCTCTTAGAAAAACTGAGGGAAATAATCTCGGAGTGGCTTACCCCACTTTTTGTGGTGTCAGACAACACCAGTAACATTGTGCGGGCACTACATATGGGCAATTTCCAGCACGTCCCATGTTTTGCCCACACCGTTAATTGGGTGGTGCAGCATTACCTGAAGAGTGACAGGGGTGTGCAGGAGATGCTTGCGGTGGCCCGCAAAATTGCTGAACACTTTCGGCATTCTGCCAGTGCCTACCGCAGACTCGAGCAACATCAAAAAAGGCTGAACCTGCCCTGCCATCACCTCAAACAAGAGGTTGTGACGCGCTGGAACTCCACCCTCTATATGCTGCAGAGGATGGAGGAGCAGCAAAAGGCCATTCAAGCCTACACAGCCACCTACAACATAGGAAAATGAGTGGGGATGCGCCTGAGTCAAGCGCACTGGAGACTGATTTCCGTGTTGTGCAAGGTTCTGCAGCCGTTTGAACTTGCCACACGAGAAGTCAGTTCCGACACTGCCAGCTTGAGTCAGGTCATTCCCCTGATCAGGCTGTTGCAGAAGCAGCTGGAGAAAGTGAGGGAGGAGCTGGTAAACCATTGCGATTCCACCAAGCATGTATCTCTTGTGGATGAAGCCCTTCGTACACTTTGCCAGGATCCGAGGGTGGTCGCTCTTTTAAAGTCAGAGGAATACATTCTGGCCACCGTGCTCGATCCTCGGTTTAAAGCGTATGTTGTGTCTCTGTTTCCAGCGGACACAAGTCTACAGAGGTGCAAAGACCTGGTCAGGAAATTGTCCTCTGAAGAGGACCGTGACATGCCAACAGCTCCACCTTCATTTTCTTCCACACCTAAGGCTGCGAGGAAAAAGCTCAGTTTTCCTAAAAGACCCGCTAGCGGGGATGCAGACAACATCTGGTCCGGACTGAAGGACCTGCCAACCATTGCAGACATGTCTACTGTCGCTGCATTGGATGCTGTCACAATAGAAAAAATGGTGGAGGATTATTTTTCTGACACCATCCAAATAGACATGTCAGACAGTCCATATTGTTACTGGCAGAAAAAAAAGGCAGTTTGGAAGCCCATGTACAAACTGGCTCTATTTTACCTGAGTTGTCCCCCCTCCAGTGTGTACTCGGAAAGAGTTTTTAGTGCAGCGGGGAACCTGGTTAGTGAGCGGCGAAGGAGGTTGCTTTCGCAGAACGTTGAAAAAATGATGTTCATAAAAATGAATTATCAATTACTCAATCAAGTACAGCACTGCCCTCCAGATACTACAGAGGGACCTGTGGTTGTGGAGTCCAGCGGGGACAAATTGATAATGTCTGAGGATGAGGAAGTACACACTGAAGGGGGAGAGAAATCAGAGGATGAGGATGAGGATGACATCTTGCCTCAGTAGAGCCAGTTTAGTTTGTACAGGGAGAGATGAATAGCTTTTTTTGTGTGAGGGCCCAAACAAACCAATCATGAAATGATTGGTTTGTAAAAGTGTGCATGTCCTATTTCAACAACATCAGGGTGGGTGGGAGGGCCCAAGGACAATTCCATCTTGCACCCTTTTTTTTTCTTTGCCAGCTCGTTTTGTGGGGGTCCAATCGAACCAATCATTTCAGCCACAGTTTGGTAGGCCCTTTCGCTGAAATGATTGGTTTGTTAAAGTGTGCATGTCCTATTTCAACAACATCAGGGTAGGTGGGAGGGCCCAAGGGCAATTCCATCTTGCAACTCTTTTTTTGGCATTATGTGCTCTTTGGGGCCTAGTTCTATCTCCTTTAGAGATATTCCTGCAGGCCATGTCACCGGCACAGCTATGTTGGTTTTAGACGTGCGTCCGGTGTCCGCCATCTGTGCAGTGGAATTTAGACTAGTTGAAGGAGGTTGTCTTTGTTTCTGTAGTTCCAAAAAAGAGGAACTGCCATTTCTATTACTACGTTCTTTTTTTCTGTAGTTCCAAAAAAGTGGAACTGCCATTTCTATTACTATGTTCTTTGTTTTGATAGTTCCAAAAAAGGGGAACTGCCATTTCTATTACTATGTTCTTTGTTTTTATAGTTCCATAAAAGAGGAACTGCCATTTCTATTACTACGTTCTTTTTTTCTGTAGTTCCAAAAAAGGGGAACTGCCATTTCTATTACTATGTTCTTTGTTTTTATAGTTCCATAAAAGAGGAACTGCCATTTCTATTACTACGTTCTTTTTTTCTGTAGTTCCAAAAAAGGGGAACTGCCATTTCTATTACTATGTTCTTTGTTTTTATAGTTCCAAAAAAGAGGAACTACCATTTCTATTACTACGTTCTTTGTTTCTGTAGTTCCAAAAAAGGGGAACTGCCATTTTTAATACTATGTTCTTTGTTTTTATCTGTGCAGTGGAATTCAGACCAGTTGAGGGTGATATATTGTGGCCCCGGTACCAAATTGGGTACTGGGGCCACCACACTATGCAGTCCAGATAGATGCGTATCAGATATTAAACTACATTCAGTGTTGGGGCCAAATCCAAAATTAATGAAAATGACCTGTCATCATCAAAAACAAGAGGTATTGACGCGCTCGAACTACACCCTGTATATGCTGCAGAGGATGTAGAAGCAGACAGCTGTGCAGTAGAATTCAAAACAGTTGAGGGTGATATATTGTGGCCCCGATACCAAATTGGGTACCAGGGCCACTTCACTACGCAGTCCAGATAGATGTGTATCAACTACATTCAGTATTGGGTCCAAATCCAAAATTAATGAAAATGACCTGTCATCGTCAAAAACAAGAGGCATTGACACGCTCGAACTACACCTTGTATATGCTGCAGAGGATGTAGGAGCAGGCAGCTGTGCAGTGGAATTGAGACCATTTGAAGGCGGAGGTATTGTGGCCCCGGTACCAAATTGGGTACCAGGCCCACTCCACTACGCAGTCCAGAAAGCTAACTCGGTGCAACGTTTTGGACTAAAAAGAATATTGTGAGGTGTGAGGTGTGCAGAATAGACTGTAAATTAGTGGAAATGATTGTTATTGAATGTTATTGAGGTTAATAATAGCGTAGGAGTGGAAAACAACCAAAAAACAGGATTTTAGTGCTTTTTAAAAAAGAAATCAGAACCCAAAACCCGAAATCAGAACCAAAACCTTTCGTCAGGTGTTTTGGCAAAACAAATCAGAACCCAAAACCTCAAGCTAATCAGAACCCAAAACACAAAACACTAAAAGTGCCCGGTGCACACCCCTACTTTAAAGTTGATAGTCCAAAAATTAATGTAAGCAGATGGACTTTCGCACACTCATATTTTGTTACGTTGTCGTCATTATTGACATTGCTCGCAGCATCCAACGCCTGTAACAAATTAAGTGAGGTTCTTGTGGAGGGCTCATTAAATGCACAATGGTCTATTTATCATTAGAGCCCTGATTTTATGTTTTTTGTGTCAATAAAATATTAGTTATCATTGCAATTTATCCAAAACATATCTCAAGTGTAGCCGAACAATCATCATCAGTTATTTATATAGCGCCACTGATTCCGCAGCGCTGTACAGAGAATTCACTCGCATCAGTCCCTGCCCCATTGGAGCTTACAATCTAAATTCCCTAACACACACACAGACAGACAAAAAGAGAGAGAGAGACTAGGGTCAATTTTGATAGCAGCCAATTAACCTACCAGTATGTTTTTGGAGTGTGGGAGGAAACCGGAGCACCCGGAGGAAACCCACGCAAACACGGGGAGAACATACAAACTCCACACAGATAAGGCCATGGTCGGGAATTGAACTCATGACCCCAGTGCTGTGAGGCATAATAGTTATTGTGCGTATGCATCAGCCGGCTGGAACTGAAAGGTTTTCAGATCCACTAATGTGAAAAATAAATACATAAATAGATTATAGAAATAGATTTGACTTATTTCAGAAATGTAAGGAAAAAAAACTATTTTAAAACATAAGTGGATTGAAAAATGTTTTATTCTGAGACTAAAGCATTGTCTTAATGCGTTTGTTCTGCTATCATCATCCACAATAACAGAACAGGTATCATGGCTGTACAAGTACCACAATAACAGAACAGGTATCATGGCTGTACAAGTATCCACAATAACAGAACATGTATCATGGCTGTACAAGTACCACAATAACAGAACAGGTATCATGGCTGTACAAGTACCACAATAACAGAACAGGTATCATGGCTGTACAAGTACCACAATAACAGAACAAGTATCATGGCTGTACAAGTACCACAATAACAGAACAGGTATCATGGCTGTACAAGTACCACAATAACAGAACAGGTATCACGGCTGTACAAGTACCACAATAACAGAACAGGTATCATGGCTGTACAAGTACCACAATAACAGAACATGTATCATGGCTGTACAAGTACCACAATAACAGAACATGTATCATGGCTGTACAAGTACCACAATAACAGAACATGTATCATGGCTGTACAAGTACCACAATAACAGAACAAGTATCATGGCTGTACAAGTACCACAATAACAGAACAGGTATCATGGCTGTACAAGTACCACAATAACAGAACAGGTATCATGGCTGTACAAGTACCACAATAACAGAACAGGTATCATGGCTGTACAAGTACCACAATAACAGAACAGGTATCATGGCTGTACAAGTACCACAATAACAGGACAAGTATCATGGCTGTACAAGTACCACAATAACAGAACAGGTATCATGGCTGTACAAGTACCACAATAACAGGACAAGTATCATGGCTGTACAAGTACCACAATAACAGAACAGGTATCATGGCTGTACAAGTACCACAATAACAGAACAGGTGTCATGGCTGTACAAGTACCACAATAACAGAACAGGTATCACGGCTGTACAAGTACCACAATAACAGAACAGGTATCATGGCTGTACAAGTACCACAATAACAGAACATGTATCATGGCTGTACAAGTACCACAATAACAGAACAAGTATCATGGCTGTACAAGTACCACAATAACAGAACAGGTATCATGGCTGTACAAGTACCACAATAACAGAACAGGTATCATGGCTGTACAAGTACCACAATAACAGAACAGGTATCATGGCTGTACAAGTACCACAATAACAGAACAGGTATCATGGCTGTACAAGTACCACAATAACAGGACAAGTATCATGGCTGTACAAGTACCACAATAACAGAACAAGTATCATGGCTGTACAAGTACCACAATAACAGAACAGGTGTCATGGCTGTACAAGTACCACAATAACAGAACAGGTATCACGGCTGTACAAGTACCACAATAACAGAACAGGTATCACGGCTGTACAAGTACCACAATAACAGAACATGTATCATGGCTGTACAAGTACCACAATAACAGGACAAGTATCATGGCTGTACAAGTACCACAATAACAGGACAAGTATCATGGCTGTACAAGTACCACAATAACAGAACAAGTATCATGGCTGTACAAGTACCACAATAACAGAACAAGTATCATGGCTGTACAAGTACCACAATAACAGAACAGGTATCACAGCTGTACAAGTACCACAATAACAGGACAAGTATCATGGCTGTACAAGTACCACAATAACAGAACAAGTATCATGGCTGTACAAGTACCACAATAACAGAACAGGTATCATGGCTGTACAAGTACCACAATAACAGAACAGGTATCATGGCTGTACAAGTACCACAATAACAGAACAGGTATTATGGCTGTACAAGTACCACAATAACAGAACAGGTATCATGGCTGTACAAGTACCACAATAACAGAACATGTATCATGGCTGTACAAGTACCACAATAACAGAACAAGTATCATGGCTGTACAAGTACCACAATAACAGAACAAGTATCATGGCTGTACAAGTACCACAATAACAGAACAGGTATCACGGCTGTACAAGTACCACAATAACAGAACAGGTATCATGGCTGTACAAGTACCACAATAACAGAACAGGTATCATGGCTGTACAAGTACCACAATAACAGAACAGGTATTATGGCTGTACAAGTACCACAATAACAGAACAGGTATCATGGCTGTACAAGTACCACAATAACAGAACATGTATCATGGCTGTACAAGTACCACAATAACAGAACAGGTATCATGGCTGTACAAGTACCACAATAACAGAACAGGTATCATGGCTGTACAAGTACCACAATAACAGAACAGGTATCATGGCTGTACAAGTACCACAATAACAGAACAGGTATCATGGCTGTACAAGTACCACAATAACAGAACAGGTATCATGCTTGTACAAGTACCACCCCAATACTTCTCCATGCAAACCTTACTGCCAGCAGGGTTAACACCTTCCTTGTATGAGGTGAAGCGAAAACGAGGCTTGTCGCCGACGAAAACAACAGTTTTCGAGGGTAATAATGTTTTTCACCACTTAGTAAATCTCCCCTATAGTGCACTGTGCTACAGGGAGCCTTTCCGAATATGCTTTAACCACAGTACGCTTTTAACAGGCGTTGTTTTTCAGCGCCCATGTGTATGTGCCCTAATCACCTTCCACCATAAATCTCCCTCACTGCCACATCTGCTCCACATTTCCTGGAATGGCCTAATAAGTTCACACGGCTAAATGTCTATGTTTATAAAACATGTCTGACAGATAATATAAGTGCACTTCTGAGAATTTACTGCAATATGTCTAAGCAGCAGTAGAAATACAGAGCTCTGCTTCACTTTTTTCAAATCCTGTTTGAAAACGGTCATCACAAATAAGACATACGTCTTGCTAGCTCCTTGCCCCTTCTTGTGGGGTGTAGACAGATATACAGCTCCAAGACTCTGTCACTCTTAAAATGACTTATATCTTATGGCAACACACACTATAGAAGGTTGGCAGAAGATACAGACCATTTGGTCCATCCAGCTGACTCATTTTACGTATTACTGGTATATTGTTAGGAGAGACCTGTATATATACTAAGTATGTTTACATTCCTTTACTGTCGTTGTTCCTACTAATATCTGCTTGAAGGTCGTTCCAATCTACTCTCATAGTAAAATAATATTTTCCAACATTACTCTTCAGCTTTGCTTTAAGTAGTATGAGATAGTGTCCAAGTATACTGGAATTTAATATATTTAGGAAACCGTCTCCCATCCTGAACATTGCCTGAGACTTGTATTTTAATGTTTTAGTCATTACTCCCATCCCTTCTTTTCCATCTGTTAAGCTGAATTATCTTGCTCAACTATTGAAGCCCTTCTTTGAAATGTCCCTAATTTAGTGACAGCACCATTTCTACCATAAATTTCCATAAAAAATAATGTTTGCATTTCCTTCTAAATACTAGGTTTGGTACGCATACACAACTGAATATACACAGTAACATAGTTGGGGTGACCATCGGGGCAATAAGAAGGTCCGTCGCTTCGGCCCCATCAGCTTCCTCGACTTAGATGCTGTGTGCAATGTTTTTAAGGCTCTACAAAACTATAGCACTGCACAATCAGTATAACAACATAAAAAGCAAATCATACATAGAAACAGAACAATGGCATGCAAGGTTGACAAACAAGGTGGAGACGTGAGGTTAGAGAGGGCCTTGTTTACAATCTAGAAGGGGACAGAAATGCTGAGACAATAGGATCTAGAGGGACGGGATGGAGCAGTATCAAGAGAGAGCTTGAAAGAATGAAGGTTGGGGGAGAGTCTGATCAGATGCGGTAGGGACTTCCAAAAGTGAGGAGTAGCACAGAAGAAGTCTTATGCACCTAATGCTGGGAGAGCTATTCTGTTCCGGAGCCTGCAACACTCATTGTGCCTAAAAATAGGGCTCAATCATCTTCATTTCTGCTCGCACATCTTAGGGTGCGGGGAAAAATTAGCGCGATTGAGCCTTATTTCAGGCACGATCAGCATCATGGATCCTGGAATTGAATAGCTCTCCTGGTATTAGGTGCGTGTAAATGATGTACAAGGCAACTTACACTGAATTGAATCTGTGCCTTGGAGTTGGAAGTGAGAGGTGGTAACAAAAGAGGAGGTGAGAGGTTAGAGGTAGATCTAAGAGGGCATAAGGTAGAGTATCATAAATCTATGAGTGTTGGTGTGGGCTTTGAAGGAGAGGATAAGTAGCTTGAATGTGATTCTGGAGGCTGTGGGGGGACCAGTGCAGTAATGTTTGACATGTAGTCAATACTTGGGTGTAAGGACAAGCCAATGGTGTTCATAAAGCCCAATGTCCCAGATCATCCTAATCCACAACTGAATATACACATTGTACAAACACAAACATATAAGAGCTTTTATATTTTGTTTTTTGTTTGTTTTCCATTAGTATCACAGATATGCATCAAGTGTGTAATAAGTACATTTTACCAAAAACTCAAGGTGACAGGTTCTCCTTACCTCTACCCAGTACTATAAATCTCATGTATGTAACAGGACTGGCTCACTATTCTCTTTAGGCCACAAGGCCCAAATCACCAGATATATTGGTGAACAAGACTCCCAGCTCTTTGTCCTGAGACAAATTCTGTGTTTCCCAGCCACCATATTAGCAAGTGGTGGTTGAATGTCAATATGTCTCTGTTCACATAGAGATTCTTTAAGACTTACAGCCCTCTACAATATGAGTTTTTAACACGTTTATGGACACAGCTGCTTTGTCTTTTGGTGATAAAAATCACTTTCACTTTTTGTGTTAAATTGTTAATACTAGTTAAACTTTAAAAACTTTTCATGTGCAAAAAATATCATAGCACATTTTTTTTTCTCAATAGCTAGAGATTTTAGGATAAATAAGAGTAGGTGCTAAAGGTGCCCTTATTTTCTTTTTGCCTCAAATTTTGTGATGCCTAAGTTATCTGACTGTCTCCTTGAACTCTCTCTGACATAGCTGACAGATTGGTTTATACCTGTTATTCATGTTAAATAGATAAAATATAGGGATTAATATTTAATATAGCGGACAGGTGGGTTTTTCCCTATTTTTAGGAGGTAGCATGGCAATACAGGTCTGCCCTCCAGAGGCCCCCATTCTGCTATTAAATGTGCCCTTTGGAATGCACGCTCTGCTTGTAACAAACTTACCTCCATACATGATCTCTTCCTCTCAAACAACCCCAACCTTCTGGCAATAACAGAAACATGGCTCACACAATCAGACACTGCCTCACCTGCAGCCCTTTCACTTGGAGGCCTCCATCTCACCCACACCTCCAGACCTGGAGGCAGACAAGGAGGTGGGGTTGGACTACTTCTCTCCTCACAGTGCACGTTCACAGTTCTACCAAATGTCCCATCACTTACGTTCACATCTTTTGAAGTACATACTGTTAGGATTTTGAACCCATTCTTTATGCGTGTTGCTGTCATCTATCGCCTCCCTGGGCCGTACCAACAATTTCTTGAACATTTCTCTGAATGGCTCCCTCACTTCTTATCCTCTGACATCCTCACCATCATCATGGGTGATTTCAACATCCCTATTGTTAATCCACATTCCCATGCTGCTTTCAAACTGCTCTCTCTGACCTCCTCACTTGGCCTCTCCCAGTAGATTGAATCTGCTGCTCATCAGGATGGCCACTGCCTTGATCTTGTTTTCCCTAGACTATGCTCAGTTTCTCATTTTCTTAACACTCCTTTCCCCCTCTTGGATCATCACCTTATTAGATACTCGCTCACTCCCAGTTCTTTAACCTTCCTGCTGTCAAACTCTTCCAAGCTTCCTTCTACCCACAGAATTATTAACTCTGTTGATTTTGAACAGTTTTTCACCTCTCTCGAACACCTTCATTCCCCAATTTCTACATTCTCCTCCCCTGATGTGGCAGTTCCTCATTTTCACCATACCTTAGCAACTGCCATTGATCAAGTGGCTCCCAAACCCTCACAAATTGATAGATCCCTGTCTCCTGTGCTCATTCCACCTCTAACTAAAATCTGTAATCTATCTCTCTCTACTGGTATCTTTCCATCACTATACAAGCATGCAGTGATTACTCCTATTCTGAAAAACAAAATTCCCAAACTCTCTCTCAAATTACCACCCCACCTCTCAGCTCCCATGCCCGTCCAAACTTCTTGAGAGAAAAGCATACACTCACATTGCAGCTAGATTGATTTTTCTTGCAAATCATTATTGTTCTGCTGGAATCCAATCTAAAATTCTTCTACTAACATACAAGGCCGTCAACAAAATTGCACCAACATACATCTCCTCATTTGTTTCAAAATATCTCCCAACTCTCCCAATTCTCGGTTACAGGACTTAATTCAGGCTGCACCCACTCTGTGGAATTCCCTCTCTTGCACAGTAAGACTTTCCTCTAGTCTTCAAACCTTCAAGTGTTCTCTGAAAACCCACCTCTTCAGACAAGCTTATAATATTCTGCAACCAGCATCTTAATCTCCTTAGGTTATCCTATTACCACCCTCTACACAGCTAACACAAGACAACAACCCTCTGACCAACATTGCTGTGTGACTGATCACACAGCCCACTAAATACTTTTTAACCTTTGCATTCTAGCTGGACAAATATGAAATATGATGTAGCACATGCCCTTGTGTATCAAAACATTGTCCCATAGATTGTAATCTTGCGAGCAGGGTTCTCTTACCTCCCTGTATGTATGTATTACCCAGTATTGTTTTATTACTGTTTGTTCCCTAAAGCGCTACGGAATCTGCTGGCGCTATATAAATAAATGTTGATGATGTATGGGGGGCGGTGCATGCGCAGTGAAGTCTTGTTTAAGCTTTTAGCTATTGGGCATGAGCCAGATGCTGGACGTGCTCATAAGAGCTGAGCAGGGGCCTCTGGAGGAAGGATCTGCATTGCCATGCTTGATAGCCACTGCACTCCCTACCTGTAGTTTCTATCATTAATATGAACTAAATATGATTCAGGTAATACACTATGGGGGGTATTCAATTGTTAGCGAGACAGGTGAAAATCCCGCGCTCTAAAAATATTACCATTAATACGGTAATTACTCACTGAATTTCAGCTCGCAGCTCCCTGAGCTGAAATCCAGCGAGTAAATTACCGTATTAACGGTAATATTTTTCTGTTATTAATATTAAATATATACACCGATCAGGCACAACATTAAAACCACTGATAAGGGAAATTAATAACATTGATTATCTCGTTACAATGCCACCTGTCAGGAGGTGGGATATATTAGGCAGCCAATGACAGTCAGTTCTTGAAGTTGATGTGTTGCAAGCAGAAAATTGGGTAAGCAACTTTAACAAGGGCCAAATTGTGATGGCTAGACAACTGGGTCAGTGCATCTCTAAAATGGCAGTTCTCGGTATGCAGTGGTTAGTACCTACCAAAAGTGGTCCAAGGAAGGACAAGCATGAACTGGCTACAAGGTCATGGACACCCAAGACTCATTGATGCATGTGGGGAATGAAGGCTAGCCCATCTGGACCAATCCCACAGAAGAGCTACTGTAGCACAAATTGCTGAAAAATGTAATGCTGGCTAGGATAGAAAGGTGTCAGAACACACAGTGCATCGCAGCTTGCTGCTTATGGGGCTCCATGGACATAGATTGTTCAGAGTGCCCTTGCTGAAAGTGCCTACAATGGGCATGTGAGCGCCAGAACTGGACCATGGAGCAAAGGAAGAAGGTGGCCTGGTCTGATGAATCACATTTTCTTTAACATCATGTAGAAAGCTGGTTGCATGTGCATGGTTTACCTGGGGGAAGAGATGACACCAGGGTGCACTATGGGAAGAAGGCAAGCAGGTGGAGATAGTGTCATGCTCTGGGCAATGTTCTGCTGAGAAACTTTGGGTCCTGGCATTCATGTTGATGTTACTTTGACATATACCACCTCACTAAACATTGTTACAAACCAAGTACACCCCTTCATGGCAATGGTATTCCCTGATGGCAGTGGACTCTTTCAGCAGGATAATGTTCCTGCCACATTGCAAAAAAACGTTCAGGAATGGTTTGAAGAACATGACAAAAAGTTTAAGGTGCTGACTTGGCCTCCAAATTCCCCAGATCTCAATCTAATCGATTCATGGAGGCCCCACCTCGCAACTTACATGACTTAATGGATCTGCTGCTAATGTCTTTGTGCTAGATACCTATGGACACCTTCAGAGGTCTTGTGGAGTCCATGCCTGGAAAGATCAAAGCTTCAGAGGTCTTGTGGAGTCCATGCCTGGACAGATCAAAGCTGTTTTGGCAGCACGAGGGGAACCTACACAATGTTAGGCAGGTTGTTTTAATGTTATGGCTTATCGGTGTGTAATATAGGTGGCAGGTGGGTTTTATTCCTGTCGTTAATATCAAATAGATATAATATAGGTCCCAGAAGTCTTTATTGCCATGTTTAATATTAAATAGATATAAAATAGGCGATAGGTCAGCTCATTCTTGTCTTTTTTATTTTATTTATTATCGTTTATTTATAAATTGCAAAATCATATTACATAATGTTGTACAGAGAATATAGAATCATTCTCATCAGTCATTGCCCCAATGGAGCTTACAGTCTAAATTCCCTATCACATACCATATTTGGGCAGGCAGCACTAGGGGGAAAGGGTTGTGCTGTCTGTCATGTACTCTCCTCCCCTGCCCTCCAAACTCCTTCATTGCCATGCAGAGCAGCAGTGACCCGAATACTGTTCCCACCGATCGGGACAAAACTGTCCCATTGGTGGGAGGACAGAGCCCTCAAATCGAGACTGTCCCGCCTAAATCGTTTGGGGGGTATGCCTAACACATACACACACACATACAGACTAGGGTGCATTTTAGTCAGCAGCCAATTAACCTACCATGTATGTTTTTCTAGTGTGGGAAGAAACCGGAGCACCGAAACCCACTGAAACACGGGGAGAACATACAAATTCCACACAGATAGGGCCCTGGTAAGGAATCAAACTCATGACACAAACTCAAAAACATGGGCAGCATTGCAGCACGGTGGTTAGCATTGTTGCTTCACAGCAGTGGGGTCATGGGTTCAATTCCAACCAAAGCCCTATCCGTGTGGAGCTTGAATGTTCTCAACATGTTTGCACGGGTTTCTTCCCACATTCCAAAAACACTGAGATTTTGGCAGAAATATAAACGCACTTGTACGAATCAAGATGCACAGCGCCATCAAACAGGATTTTGCAGAGTCACTTTGTGCTTTCTAAATGACCTCAAATACAGTCAGCTTTTTTTGGGCTGTTCCAATAGTCTTGTCATCCTTTTTTATTCAGTGGAAACAAGTTGTCTCACTGAGTCATAAGAATGATATTAAGGCCACTAGTTCTTAATAAATTATAGGTTTCATTTTAAAGGATATTTGGTCAGCCCATAACATTTTTGCATCCACCATTTTTAAGCAACAATGAACTTTAATTCCGAATGTCGAAATGTCCTTTGGCCAAGCATGTATTTCACCATTTTGCATTTGAACCTGGTCAGTGGAGGCATTGAATTCTATGGATTATTTTTACTTAACCAAGCAAGCAGCATGACCTGTTCTGTTCCTGGTAACAAATGCAAAGAATTAGTTTATTCCTGAATTACTCTAGAAAAATAAAGTATAAGGCTAATAAGACTAGATCTTTCATGACATTTTGCTTTTACTACTTGTCACACTGCCAATTTGATTTTGGTAATACAAAATAAAGAGTCAGGGTTAAAGGTTATTAAAAAAATCAGACTGCAATCTAGTACGTTTCAGGTTTGCAGGGTGCAATAATACCCATCTGCCACATGGTGGCGCAGCACCACTGATGGATGTGGTCCTTCTTAGCAAGCTCCTGTATCACTTATAAGAGCATCAGTAAGGAGCTGTAGAGGTTCAAGGTTAACATTTTACTTTCAGCATTGGTTTTCTTGGACACAATACAGAATTTCAGGATATTTTGTTTATGTGTGCCTAAGTGGAAGCATGACTGCCTTTGCTAGTATTTCCCATAGACTTTTAGTCAATGATGTAACAAATTCTACAGACTGGGACAGCAGAATAAAAAAATGGTGCTTTTCCTTTAAGCAAAAATCACCTTGCATGAAAAGGAATAATTACACACAGCTACTTTCATAGTACTCACTGTCATTGTGTTATCCCTTATTACAACCTCTGACTGCTTGTAGCTAGTGTCCCATTATATTATCTCTATCTATAACACTTTTCTCTTGATCGCTGCATTATCACAGCATGGGGGAATTTCAGAAGGTATATTGTATATCACTGTCACAGACAGCTGCTGGGAACCGTCGTCTGCCACTTAGGAAATTTGCAAGTACTATCACTAAAGGGAGGCTGAAAAGAATTGAACAAAACAACATGTTATTTTTATTTATATCTCCAAGAAGCCTTTGCTGCGTAGGTTGTAGTTCAATATGCTTTCAAATAAGCAATACTGGAGGATTTGCTTGTCAGTTAATTAAGTTACACATAAAATGGTTAGTTTATTTTATTCCACTTCTCTCCCATGCGTCTCATTTGTCGTCCGCATCCATGTAAATAACTGTAAAACTTTAGTTTTAAAATATAGGTTTGCGCTTGAAGTGGTTCCCTATCTTTGCATAGGGTCTTACAGGTGGTCTGGTGCATTGTGCATGGGCAGCACTGTGGCGTAGTGATTTGCACTTCTGCCTTACAGCACTGGGGTCATGAGTTCAATTCCCGACCATGGTCTTATCTGTGTGGAGTTTGTATGTTCTCCCCGTGTTTGCGTGGGTTTCCTCCGGGTGCTCCAGTTTCCTCCCACACTCCAAAAACACACTGGTAGGTTAATTGGCTGCTAACAAATTGACCCTAGTTTGTCTGTCTATGTGTGTATGTGTATGTTAGGGAATTTAGACTGTAAACTCAGATGGGGCAGTGACTGATGTGTATGAGTTCTCTGTACAGCGCTGCGGAATTAGTGGCGCTATATAAATAAATGGTGATGATGATAAATGTGTAACCTGGCAGGGGGTCTGATGCATTGTGTGGTCCACCTCTACCGCCACCTCTGCTGGGTTTATTGTCTGCTAAATAGTAATGTTTGGCATGGTAAATATGATATTTCTGGAAGAGGGCGCATTGGGTGGCACGACAGATTATTCCACCCCTGGCTTAACCTTGATTTTACTAAGATACGTCACAATGACCAGGCCACCCCAGTGTGGAAGCAGAGAACACTGTGTTCTATTGAGCACTGTGTTTGATTGATTGGGTGCATGAGACCAGAAATAAACAGTATAGGGCACTGTCACTATCAGTTCTGTTCCAGCATTATTAGTGAGGATGTCCCAGGGCCGTGCTGAGTTTGCGGCATCTGCCTACATGACTGGTGCTGCTGAAAGTAGCGCCCACTCGTACGCACAAAGTACTAAATTTATAGCAATGTTCATTCTGAGTCCCTGGTACAACCACTAGGAGGCAGGACTGGGAGCAATGATTGGCTAATAGCAGCGGACAACTGTACAGTGGACTCCAGTTTTCAACCTGACTCCACTGTACAAGTTATTAGCCAGTCAGAGCTGGAGTTCACTGTCACTATTAGCTGGTCACATACAGCAGCACTGAGGGCATGGACCACAGTGTCAGGGCCCCTAACAATTGTCATTTATGTCCTCCCTAAAAGCCGACTCTGCTTCCTACCACTATAATATAACATCTTCTTGTGCACGCCCACTATTCTCTAAGACGTGCTAATACTTCAGTCACACACTACAATATAACATCTTCCTTTACACCATCATTGCACGGTCAATATATTACATTAGAGTTACATTACGGTTGTCCCATGCAATTACACTTTCACACCATGTTATTTCATATCATTATATTGTCTTGATTATATTAGTTCCTAATAAAGAAGTGTCACAACAGAGTCACTCGACATTACTCCTTGTCACCACAGTGCGCCTCTATACACATTACTGTGTCACATCGTATAACCTGCGGTCCCCGTACTGTAATTAGCGACATATTAGCACAAAGAACTGCAGTGTACAAAACTTCTCAGTAACCAGCAGCATTGTCTACATGTGATTCATAGAGAGCAAGCTGCCCTTGGCGGAATGTGCGGAGAATACACAATATGATACAGAAAATTATGTTGGATACACAGAAAGCTTTTTCCTTAGAGGGCACTGCCAGCACATGTCTATGACATAGATAATGTTCCCAGAAATCTGCCACCCGATCCGGTATACATTACCTGCATCCCACCAGTCGACGCTGTTCTTCAATAGTGTTTTTACATTACATAAATTTGAAAACTGAAGAGAAAAATTAGAATAACATCAAAGAGACGGAGGACGAGAATGAAAAGGAGGTGGGTGTGAGGGGTGAAATGTGGAAAATAGCGTGATTTGCCCAGGTATATATAGCAAGTCAAACACCAGCAGGGGCTGGGGGGCCAGTCTGCTCCCATAATGGGCTACCTTGGGCTGAGTCACTGGGCTACCTGCACTTTTTCCTTTAAAATGTTCCTAATATGCTGATAAGCCGAATCTTGCCACCCCCCCCCCCCCCCCCCCGCCAACTCACCTTTTCCACCCCCCCCCCCCCTCCCGGCTAAAACTCGCCAGACATCGCCTGGACAGCGGCTAAGGACCTTAGATCTTATAAAACTTGAACAGAAAGACTTTGGAGTTATGAGTAAGTGTATTACATATTAAGGAGTCATTAACAATGCTCTATGCCATCAGACAACTTTATTGTGTTGTGTATATCAAGACCTTTCTAGCATCCAGCATAGTTGGTGTTCTGGTTGTTTGATTTGGAACAAATCTATTATGATCTATGTTTTGAACGGAAGTGCATCCAGAAAGCTGCTCTGTGTTATATCCACCAGCGACTGGAAATATACAATGCTGCCAGGATGATAAAAAAGCATTTCTGCGAGGAATGCAATGAAGACCAGAAAGATACAGGAAGGTTTAGTGAAAGTTGCAGAAAGTCATGTACAAGCCAACCAACCAAAGTCATCTTAATATGGACAAACCTTTGAATAAACTTGACCAACATTCAGTTGAGGGGACTTTAGACAATTCCAGAAAAGTATAGAGCTTGGGATGTAAAAGAGTAGTAGGGTGCATCTTTGGGGGATCGCTGCATTTACAAGATATAGCAGGAGAAGTTTTCAGAGCACAGTATGTTACTTGAGATTCTCTGAGTGATCCAGAACTGGCATATCTCAGCACATGACCGGAACATATAGAAATATATAGAACATTGTGGATCTATAAGCCCTAGTAGAAGGGGGTGTAATAAATTAGCTGACTTGGATAAACTTATCTTGAGCCAGAGAGGATGAGGCAAAGTTCAGATAGAAACATTTGGTTCAGTTTGTCTCAAGAGTGTTTCCTAAGTAAAATGTCACTTAGCCCTGGATCCCTGGGATCTGTCAGAATCAGGGAGAGTAACGCCAATTTCTCCCATGGTAACCTTAGAAATGAGCCTATTAGGGCACACTATGTAAAGACAATACATAGTGTGATAAAATACACAGCTAGCACTATGAGTATACCACCTGGCCTAATATTAAAAAAAAAAAAAAAAAGAGGGCTTAACCCCCTTTATCCACAGGCTAAGCCAAACAAAGCCCTGGTAAAGACAAGGAAGGGCTGGCAAAATTTAGCCCGGGAAACAAGACTCGACTCTGCAGCCTATTAAGAACATTTAAAAAAAAAAAAAAATGCAAGTGACCCCACCCAAGGTAGCCCACTATGGGACTAGCCCAGGGGGCAAATGCCTTCTACCCCAGTCTGCCACTGGTCCCAAATGATGGACAAAATAACCCTACAAATACCAGAAGAAAATCGTGACAGCATTGGAACTGAAGTGCAAGAACTTGGGAACAAGGTACAGAAGGGAAACATTCTTCAAAGGAAGACAAGTATTAGAACACAAGGACATGCACTGACACTGGAGGGAAGTAGGTTCAGAGGAAAAACTACTTCACAGAAAGGGTAGTGGATAAGTGGAATAGTCTCCCATCATAGGCTAGTACAGTAGAGCAATTTAAACATGCTTGGGATAGACATAAGGATATCCTTACAGAGATTAAAGGACCAAATAGGGTTTTAGGTTACCATAGGTTAATAAAAAAAAATGGGCAGATTAGATGGACCAAGCGTTTCTTATCTGCCGTCAAATTCTATGTTTCTAACAAATTATCACACTATTACGTCCTTTTTATGTGTGAAAAACATTTAACATGTACCTTGTAGAGTCTGCAGTTAGATCACTTTTATCACTATGTACTAGAATTCGGATACAAACTACCAAACTAGACATATGTGGCCCAATATCCCCACTTGTATCTCTCAAAGAGCATGACGTGTTGGCATATCTGTGTGGTCATCTGCTGAGTGCATTACCAGGCTCATATCAGTCTGCAAGGGCCTGAATCTGCCCAAGCTGGCCACACACCGTGCAGGTACAGTGTAAAGTGACTGTGTGACAGCACTCAGTTTGTGTTCTCTTTTTGTTCAGTCAGCCCTTCTATACACATTTCATATGGATGGAGCATTATACAGATGTTCTGCTGTGGAAAAAATCATTGCCTAACCCCATATTTTGACTAATGATGATACCGACTGCCAATTTTAAAATCAGGGCTGTAAATGTATAGCTAGTTATCAGGTTAACCCGGCGGTTCCCAAAGTGTGCGCCGCGGCTCCCAGGGGTGCCGCGGCGCTGTCACTGGGGTGCTGCGGCCCAGAAATAAAAAAAAGAAGGAACACAGAAACTTACCAATCCGCGCGGCGCCGGGACCCAGCAGCCTCCTCTCCCCAGCAGCTGTCACTGAATATCGACGTCAGTGACAGCTGCTGCGGGAGAGAGGAGGCTGCTGGGTCCCGGCGCTGCACGGATTGGTAAGTTTCTGTGTTTCTTCTTTTTTTTAATGGCTGGCGCTGGGCAGAGTGAGAGGGATCGTGGCAGAGGAGGGGGACAGATGACAGAGGAGACGGACAGAGAGCAGAGGAGGAGGACAGAGAGCAGAGGTGGGGGACAGATGACAGAGGAGGGGGACAGAGAGCAGAGGATGGGGACAGAGAGCAGAGGAGGGGGACAGATGACAGAGGAGGGGGACAGAGAGCAGAGGAGGAGGACAGTGAGCAGAGGAGGGGGACAGATGACAGAGGAGGGGGACAGATGGCACAGGAGGGGGACAGAGGGGGGGACATAGGAGGAGGGCACAGGAGGGGGACAGAGGGCAGAAGAGGAGGGCAGAGAGCAGAGGAGGGGGACAGATGGCAGAGGAGGGGGACAGATGGCAGAGGAGGGGGACAGATGGCAGAGGAGGGGGACAGAGGGCAGAGGAGGAGGACAGATGGCAGAGGAGGGGGACAGAGGGCATAGGAGGACAGATGGCAGAGGAGGGGGACAGAGAGCAGAGGAGGGGGACAGAGGGCACAGGAAGGGGACAGAGAGCAGAGGAGGGGACAGAGAGCAGAGGAGTGGGACAGAGGGCAGAGGAGGAGGGCGGAGGGGGACAGAGGGCAGAGGAGGGGGACAGAGGGCAGAGGAGGGGGACAGAGGGCAGAGGAGGAGGACAGATGGCAGAGGAGAGGGACAGAGGGCAGAGGAGGAGGACAGAGGGCAGAGGAGGGGGACAGAGAGCAGAGGAGGGGGACAGAGAGCAGAGGAGTGGGACAGAGGGCAGAGGAGGGGGACAGAGAGCAGAGGAGGGGGACAGAGGGCAGAGGAGGGGACAGCGTGGCAGAGGGGGCAACGTGAGAGGGGGCAGTGTGCCTGGTTGCAGAGGGGGCAGTGTGCCTGGTTGCAGAGGGGGCAGTGTGTCTGGATGCAGAGGGGCATTTTTACATACAACTAAATAAGTATTTCTGTCGTGACCTAAATACTTATTAAAATTTTTTGACCCAACTACTTCTAAAACAGGACTGCTCAGTAATTATTTTGAAGGGGATGCCTTGAAAAAATTTGGAGACTCTAAGGGTGCCGCGAACTGCAAAAGTTTGGGAACCACTGGGTTAACCAAAAGACCACTTGCCTTCAGTTCCTAAAACAGCTGTAAATATTACTCTAAGGGCTAGATTTACTAAGCTGCGGGTTTGAAAAAGTGGGGATGTTGCCTATAGCAACCAATCAGATTCTAGCTGTCATTTTGTAGCAGGTACTAAATAAATGAAAGCTAGAATCTGATTGGTTGCTATAGGCAACATCCCCACTTTTTCAAACCCGCAGCTTAGTAAATGTAGCCCTAAGTCTTAGAAAAGACGGCATTGTCAAACCGCATTGGTTTTTGTCACTGCTGTATCAAATTGTATTACACTTAGTGCAGCTAAGCCCCACATCTGCTATTTGTCACTGTAGTACTTGCTGTAGACATGTCTCCCTGCGGTTTCCCAATCACACTAAATTATTGCTTGTCACACTATCACTCATAGTCTCTGCAGTGGATCAGGTATGTGTCATATTATTGTACCTTAGGAGAGTAATGGTGCTATATAATCTAGTATTACAATGCATTGTCTTGTGTCATTATTCTTGCAGTGTGGCAGCAAGTGTCTATATCTCACTAGTTGTAGCAGCGTTTCAAAATATAATATAATAGTGGGAACTGTAACCTTTTGTCACTGTATGTGCGGTCCTGAGGTGCATAGGGGGGTAATGCTCTGCCTCACTTGCACTTTCCTCTACCCTGACCAGCTCTCTGGTTTGGGTATAAATGACCAGAGGGTTCCCGCACATGCAGATTTTCAGCAATGTCTCTTTAAGATGTTGCGGCACAGGTGTGGTAACTTACCGTGCAGTGCAAACAGATATGTCAATGATCTGGATGCCAACACTCCTCTTCACTACAGCTAATACTTGAGTTGCAAATACCACTAAAATAAGTATGTACATCTCCTTTCTCACTCCATGCACAGTTACTCAGCCCTCCTTTGTGGGGGTCTTATCCCTTGGGCTATAACACATGTTCACTGTGCTCTCTCTGCCCCTCCTGGGAGTCTCACACTCACTGGACGCTGCACAGGCTCTGACACACTCTCCATCCAGTGCACACTCAGCTTTGCTTGGTAGATGCTGACAGGGGAAGCTGAGTCTCGTTGCTAAGTGACGAAACGCTCCTGGCCAGAAGAGACAGGCGGCCGTCCGCAAGCAGAAACAAGACTGCGGGGACGGCGCCTGACAATCTCACATTAAATACTGCTACACTGCGTCTTCCAGCAATCCTCAAGATATGTTGGCATTGCCTCGACTCTGCCTTGTTTACTAAATCCTTTAAAGTAATACATACATAAAAGTATAATAGGACATAAAATGGAGTTCAGTGGCCATTTTGATGGGCCTGTGCTTATAATAGGCCAATCCTTCAACCAGATCTTCAGAGATCTAGCTAGCTATTTAAGGCAGGGTTGAGCAATCTAGTCACAAGGTCTAACGAGTTCCCAATTTACAAAATTCTAATATTTTTGGTCCAGATTTTACAGATGAAATCAAATAAAGACATAAGGCTAGAAAATAATTTGTATGCACTTCTCGGCCAAGGAAGCCCTTTCAGAACCAGTACTGAGACTCTAGAGGTTCTTTCCCATCCAAGTGTGGAGAAGCTGCCTACACAACTTCCACCATCAGAAAAGGACCAATAGCATAAGCTCTCAGTAGAGAGGTCAATATCATGGTAAGTATCACCCCTCTCCTCATTCAGTCCACGTGAAAGGAGACTTGTTTAGCAGTCTGCAAATCGATAACTTCAAACAAGTGGGTACTAATGACAGTTTAGCCTGGGCTACATCTGTCTTTATGGAGCTAATCTCAGAAGCTGCAGTCCCTTGCTAAATGAGGCATTGGAATCAGCACTCATCAAAGGGAGAATAAAGTTGGCAGATTCCTCAGTTAAGGGTTGGATTAGCTACCTCTTTCACATAAAACTCCAGGGGGTAAATTTATCAAGCTGCAGGTTTGAAAAAGGGGAGATGTTGCCTATAGCAACCAATCAGATTCTAGCTGTCATTTTGTAGAATGTACTAAATAAATGATAACTAGAATCTGATTGCTTGCTATAAGCAGCATCTGCACTTTTTCAAACCCGCAGCTTGATAAATTTACCCCCAGATGTTTCTATATGAACAATTCTCAACAAAAGGGTTAAATCAATTTTTATTCCACAGATGTTTCCGTGTGGAGAGTTTGTCAAACGTACTTATCTCTGAGATAATAATTATTCTTACATAGAACTATTTATTGTAGCAATCTGGGGGTTTTGTTTAAGTATGCTATGTTTTATGTCCATGTGTCTACTTGCTACAGGGGTATAGGAGTAAGTTTTTTAAACAAATATGTAAACCACTTTTAAGATGTTCCAGACACAAAGGATAATTTCACAACAGGTAGATGGAAGATGTTGGGGGACTTATAGTTTATACTGTATGCTGGTCCCAGCTACGTATCCTTTTGGTACTGGGTTGTACTTAGGATATTCCACGCAATATTGAATTTTCAGTGGATTTGTCATTTAAAATTTGTGAATTTGCATGTCTTTATTCATATGTAACTACATACTGCAAATTTTATTAATATATTAATCACTATTAATCAGTTTCAGTATATAACGAGCTCCCTCAAGTGACTTTAAATGGCCAGCCTGATTTGTTGTATACCTAGGAGTTAGACAACTAATCACACTAGCTCTGTATGTCACTCTCCTAACCTCTAGGTCAGTAAGTGGGAAGAGAATCATGGCTGGGCAGCATTGCTTCTAACCCCTAAGCCTTTTTTTCCACCAAGTGTCACCAATCCCAGTAGGTAAATCTCAGCTATTACCTATGTTTCATTATGTTATTGTTGGACCAGTAAATGCCCCGGGGTACTGCAGTGGTATAGATGTTCCGCACCTCTAGAATTATCACAGGTCTGCCAGGTTATGTGATATGTGGACTTTAACTCCCAGGCCATTATGGCTTCTATGGGCTTAGAGCAGAGATAGGCCACCTATTACACTTCAGGGGGCCCTCTAAACTCAAAAGGGCCTTAGTCTAAGTAATAAGTTAAAATAATACATTTAATAAAATACATAGACACCTAACTGTAATAACATATCACCAGGCAAGGCCTGATTAAGGGTTTAGGCTGCCCTAGGTTAATATGCTCATAACTCCCCCTCGCCTTCCATGCCAGACTAATACGTGGTAGGTAAAAACAAAATCATACTTAATGTAAAAATCAAACTGCCTTCACCTCCCCAATGTTTATGTTCCCATGTTTTTGGAACTCAACTCCACTTGACTATTTAAAAAGGTCACAACAATCTTGGTCGCTCATCTTGCTTTCATGAAAATTGGAAGGATATAGCATAGAGGCATGAATGAGCACTACTAAGGGTGAAGATATGAAGCTGGAGGGCTTACCATTATTATTATTATTATTATTATTATTATTATTAATTATTTATTTATAAGTCTCCACAGATTCTGTAGTGCCGGATACAGAAGCAAGTAACCAATAGATGATGTACACGTAAGTAGCACAGATGAGTGTAAGTAATGCTATGGGGACTCACACAGAGTGTAGCAAAAGACAGGAAAGGACGTACGAGGTAGAGAGATAGTAGACAGACATGGGACAATAGGTAGAGATGACCCTGCCCGTGAGAGTGTACATTCTAGAGGGTGGGCTGGTGAGAGACAGTACGACCAACTGGAAGAAAAGGGAGATGGCAACCGAAGAAAGAGGAGGTGATGGATAAGATGGTGAGGAGATGGAAGGATAGGGGAACTTGAAAAGGTGAGTTTTGAATGAGCATTTGAGGTTGGGGGAGAGTCGAGTGAGCCGGGGTAGAGAGTTTCATAGATGGTGGGCAGCACGGCAGAAGTCTTGGAGACAAGCATAGAAGGAAGTAATGAAAGGTGAATTGGGGAGGAGGTCAGAGGCAGAGTGTAGTGGCCGAGGTCAGAGATGTAAGGGGGTTGGAGGAAGTGTTTGTAAGGGCTTTGTAAGTGACGGTAAGGAGCTGAACTGAGTTCTGAAACGGATAGAGAGCTAATTAAGGGATTTATGCAGAGTAGTAGTGGAAGAGGCGTGACAGGAGAGGAAGATGAGCCTAGCCGCAGCATTCTGTGTGGATTGAAGGTCAGAAAACTGAGAGACAGACTAGTGAAAGGGAAGTTGCAATAGTCAAGATGAGAAATGATGAGTGAATGGATTAGAGTATTGTTTGCTTCATGAGAGCGGAAGGGACGGATTTTCAGGGTGTTTTGGAGGAGGAAGTGGCAAGATTTAGTGAGGGACTGGATAGAGGTAAAGCTGAGGGCTGAGTCAAGGATGACTCCAAGGCAGTGGACTTGGGTGATAGGAGAGAGAGTTCTGTTGTTAACCAAAAGGTAGATATTGGGAGGGATAGCAACATTGGCAGGAGGAAAAATGATGAGAATGGATTTGGAGATGTTGAGTTTGAGGAAGTGCTGTGACATCTAGGTAGTGACAGGTAGGTAGGAGAGAGCTGTTTTGCAGAGACCTAAGGAGTGAAGGGTAGTAAGGAGAAGAGATTGATCAATGGTGTCAAAAGTAGTAGAGAGTTTGTGGAGAGTTTGTGGAGTACGAGAAGGGAGAAGTGACCTTTGGACTTAGCTGAGAGTTGTTTGTTACATTGGCGAGGACAGTTTCAGTTGAGTGAAGGGGACAGAAGCCAGAATGGAGAGGGTCAAGAAGAGAGTTGGAAGAGAGGTAGTGGGTCAAACAACTGAAGTGTCACTCACCAGCCTGTGAGTGCTTCTTTCCGTGTATTTAGGAACCGTGGCCGTCCACCATCCTGAGGGTCTGCGCATGCGCAGCCCTTTCAAACCTTCAGTACCTGTCCCTTTAGTTAATTGGCTGATCAGGCAACACTCCCTATTTAAAGCACCTAAGTTCCATACCTCATTGCCTGATCTTGGAGTCTCATTCCCCATGAGCCTCTGAAGGTGTTCCTGTGTTTCCTCGTGTATTCAGCGCTGCTGATTCCTGTGGTTTCCAGACCACTTCAACTCTCCTGTGGTTTCCAGACCACTTCAACCCTCCTGTGTTTCATCGTGACTGTTTAGCTGATTCCTATCCGCTGCCTCCGTGCACTACAGTCTTCAGACCACTTCAACTCTCCTGTGTTTCATCGTGACTGTTTAGCTGATTCCTATCCGCTGCCTCCGTGCACTACAGTCTTCAGACCACTTCAACCCTCCTGTGTTTCATCGTGACTGTTTAGCTGATTCCTATCCGCTGCCTCCGTGCACTACAGTCTTCAGCTCACCTCAACACTCCTGTGTTTCATCGTGACTGTTTAGCTGATTCCTATCCGCTGCCTCCGTGCACTACAGTCTTCAGCTCATCTCAACTCTCCTGTGTTTCCTCGAGACTGCAACAGCTGATTCCTATCCGCTGCTCTCCGTGCTCAACAGTTCCAGCTCAGCTCTACTCTCCCGTGTTTCATCGTGACTGCACCTGCTGATTTCTATCCGCTACCTCCGTGTACCTGCAGTGTCCTGCTGGCTGCTACTCCTCAGTTCTACTCGTGTCTGCAGCAGCTGATCCGCTCTCCGTGCTTCTCAGTGTTCCTGCTGGTGTCTACTCGCCAGTCTGCATCGGATCTACGCCTCACTGCTTTCATCTCGTCTAGACCATTGCTACTCTTCAGGGTTCCCCAGGAGTCCAGTTCTACATACTACTGCTTCCTGAGTATTTGTTGCTATCCCTGTTGGTCTACCTACCTGTGCGCTGCACCTACTTGATTACCGCTTCACCCTCCAGGGACTTCGCATCCTGCCGGCCTCCAGCCGTTCAGGTATCTCTGCACTCCTGTCTGACAGACTGCTCCTGAACCACGGTATGCATACTTCTCATTGACTGTGCTGGTGTATTGCATATCTTGCTGGACTGAGTTGTTCTCCTCTGGAGCTTACTATCCGCTGAGACTATTGCCATCATTGACTGTGTTATCTTCTGCCCGGATAGTTTCTGTGACTTTGTATTATTGCAGTGCTGTTCAGTCATTACTATATTGTGCATGTCATCGTGGATCAAGTTCAGGGTGTTCGTGTATCCTCTGTATTGCAGTCTCTCCCCGTGCTCCTCCTCACATATATATTCAGTGGTACAACTTGCTAGAGGCAGACCACTGATCCCTGTTTCCTGTGTCACCTGTTCCAGTGTCCTCTCACATAGCAGCGGTACAACTTGCTAATGCAGACCGCTGACTCTCATCACCTCCTCGTTGCTGTTGGACATTCCTCCTCACCATAGCAGTGGTACAACTTGCTACCGCAGACCACTGACTACCCTCACGTTTCCTTTGTCCATTCAGTTCCTCGTGTATTACTACATATATATTACCAGTGCTGCTAGTCATAGACTTTCACGAGCATCTCTATCATCTGCTGTCTCCTGTTCCGTGATCACCCCGCTACCAGAGTACCATATTACCATCTATACTGCTCTGGTAAGCCCATCACCTGGTGATCCCTGGGTAAAGACTCCTAGTGCCCGTGACATGAAGACAAGACGTTTGAGAATTTTTGAAGCAAAGGGAAGCAGAGATTGGGGCGATATTTGGAGAGAAAGGATGTGTTTGCATGGGTTTCCTCCGGGTGCTCGTTGGGGTTTATTGGACAGGGAGGAGATGAGGGATGTGAAATATATTTGTTTAGCAAGAGAGAGGGCAGACAATAGTAGGAGGAAAGGATGAATTTAAAGTGGATGAAGTCAATGATATGAGATTTCCCCCTTTGGCGTTCAGAGGAGCAGGATAACTTTTGGAGGAGACGAGTAAGAGATGAGTGCCAGGGTTGGGGTTTAGATCGGCAAGTGGGGTGGCTGGGGCTACTGTATCAAGGGCAACAAGGGAATGAGGAGGGGTTCAAGGGAGGATGCAAAGATGATGGAGTCAATGCTGTTGATGGGACATTGCATGCTAGCGACTTTGTGTTGGAGGGTAGGAGGGGTAAAGAGAGGGTAAAGGAAATGAGATTTTGGTCAGAGAAGTGAAAGACAGAATTGGAGTAGTTGGAGATGTCAAAGAGATTGGAACATTAAGTCCAGGGAGTAATCATCACAGTGGGTGGTGAAAGTTGTCCATTGGGAGAGACCATTGAAGGAAGTGAGAGTTAGGAACTTAGAGGCAGCGGTACTAATAGGAGAGTTGGTAGGGATGTTTAAATCACTGATAATAATCGTGGGAAGGTCAGAAGAGAGAAAATAGAAAGCAGGGCGGCAAAATTATCAAGAAATTGTGAGGCAGGGACAGGAGGATGATAGATGACAACAACACGAAGGTGGAGAAGGGAGAAGAGGCAGATGGAATGAACTTCAAATGAGAAGATAACACTGAAGGTGTAGCCAGGAGACATACATCACCTATTGGCGGTCCCCAGTATGGGGAGTGTGGAAGGAGGAAAGATCCTCATGGGAGAGTGCAGTACCAGAGGTTGAAAGTCACATTTCTGTAAGGGCCAGGAGACCAAAGGAATGGAAGAAGAAAAGATCATGAATGAGAGTGAGCTTATTGCAGGCAGGTCTTGCATTCCAGAGTGCGCAGGAGAGTAGAAAGTGAGTAAGAGGAAGGATTGGAATAAGGTTGGTGGGATTGGATGTTCAGGGGGGACTAGGTTATATGTGGTGATGTGGGGAGCAACAGTGGATAGAGGAGATAGACTTAGGTATGTAGTATGGAGTAATGATGTGGGGAGCCATTGTGGCTGGAAGTGTTGAATAGAAAGTAATAAGGTACAGGGATGTAGTAACTGAGTGCTTACAGAGTCATGAAATAGGAGAGTGGGCCAAAGACTAGTCCAAATTCAGTTCAAGCTCTGTTTCAACTCTTCATATTTGTGATGGCAGGAAAAGCCTTGAGTAGCCTTGAAAATACAATGATTAGATAGGAGACTGTAACAGCTGTTGCAGGGTGGAGGAATAGCTGAGCAATTAGTACAGTAGGCTGATTAAAGAAAGGGGATGTTGCAAGGAAATAAACTGACAGATAAAAACAAAACTTTCTTGAGATGAGAAGGAAATAAGATTAGAGTTCAAATCAGACTTCTTGAGGTGTGAAGTTTGCAGCCAGGGAGAGATAGAAACATCAGGAATAAAATATGGAGTTTCAGGTGAATGCTGAATGTTGTCCTGTAGTATTGGTATCAGGTAGAATGTTCATCTCCTTTTTCCTCTTGTTTAACTCCAGTATAACTCTGAAATATGCTATTTAAATCTTAATCCACTTATAACTAATTCACTTTGAACTAGACACACACTACCTTAGCAGTCAACACTGGCTTGCAGCCATAGTACAATGATTATATATGGTTAACAAACACATGTGATTAGTGATTTCAAGCAACCCCCAATAAACTCTCGCAGCAAAGACTAGCAATACAAGTTTCAAACAAACAAGCTGTGAAAGGACAGCAAACCATGTATTAAGAAATAAAATTGCAGTGTCTTAATTCAGTTGAAATACTGGTGCAGCTATGTTATGGATAATTTATTTTATTATTATTATTATTATCATTTATTTATTAGGCGCCACGAGATTTCCGCGGCGCTGTACACCGTACAAACAGTAGACTATACAGGGTGAAACAGTACAGAATAATAAACAAAAAATACCAATACTTCAGAAACTCCAGGCAGGCTAATGCAATAAAGACGGAGCAAAAGAACAGGTGTAGAGACAGGAGGGA
The DNA here is from genome assembly GCF_038048845.1 of Mixophyes fleayi. Classification (NCBI taxonomy): domain Eukaryota; kingdom Metazoa; phylum Chordata; class Amphibia; order Anura; family Limnodynastidae; genus Mixophyes; species Mixophyes fleayi. The sequence goes on along the minus strand of NC_134405.1, from coordinate 55,552,051 downwards.
AGAGGGCCCTGCTCATGCGAGCTTACATCCTAAGGGAGGGTAAACAGAACAGGCACAAGGGGAGCCAGTTGAAGCATGAGGGAGAGAAGAGGGGGGCTGGGAGGAGAGAGGGGAGAATGAGCGGAGGAGATGAGGTGGTTAAGTGGATGGTTGGTAGGCTTTGAGGAACAGGTGAGTTTTAAGTGTTTTTTTGAAGGAGCACAGATTAGGAGACAGATGGATGGAGCGAGGGAGGTCATTCCAGTGAAGGGGGGCCACACGGGAAAAGTCTTGGATTCTGCAGTGGGAAAAGGTAATAAGAGTGGAGAAGAGGCGGCGCAGGGATCGGGCAGATGTGTGAATGGAGAGGAGGTTAGAGATACAAGGGGCAGTATACTGGGAGAGAGCTTTGTAAGTGGTGGTGAGGAGTTTGAAAAGGATTCTGTAGGGGAAGGGGAACCAGTGCAAAGCAAGGCAAAGAGAGGAGACAGAGGAGGAGCAGCGTGAGAGGAAGAAGAGTCTTGCAGCCGTATTGAGTATAGAGCAGAGGGGAGTGAGATGGGAGTGGAGGAGAAGGTTGCAATAATCAAGGCAGGAGATGATGAGTTCATGGATGATAGTTTTGGTGGCATCCTGAGAGAGAAAGGGGCGGATGCAGTCTTTCCCCCCCAAAAGCCTGGTGACCTAGGCTGCAGCCTATTGGATAATCAGGCATTTTAAAGTATCACAAGCTATATGAACAAATCTGACAAAAAAGCATTAAGGAGCTGGGGGCTGCAGGTGGAAGCTCGGAGTGCTGCCTAGGGCCACCTGTCCACCACTGACTCAGATGATACTAAAATGGTGCATGGGCTGCATAGCAAAACCTACCAGGAAAGACTTGAAAGATGACCATGTGTATCTTAGAAGGGAGAAAAGACAGGTGATATGGTGGAAACATTCAAATATGTCAAATGTATTGAGCTCAATAAGACGGGATGTCTTTCTTTCTTTTTTTTGTTTATCATGTAGTCCATTATCTATTATATTAATTTAAAGTGTAATAAAAAAAATAATTCAAAGTTAGTTGTGTATAAAGTCAGTTATATCTAGAATTCCACTGTCTATTACGAATGCTAAGAATAATTTAATATACATAAGTGGGGGTAAAATATAAGGGAAGTAGAAGGAAAGATTGAGTTTGGAAGGGATAGCTCCGGATCCGAGTCTATAGTGATTCTATTCCGGGAACTAAGATAGTCAGGTCTCAACATAAGTAATAGTCAAATAAGATAAAGAAAATGTTATAGACTTATATACATCAGAGTCAATAAAGTTCAACCAATTACACCTTGTAGTATAATAATCATCAGATTTGTCTTTTGAGGAGAGGATGATTTCATCCATATTTTCGATAAAACTCTATTCTGGTGAACCATTCCCCTATGGTCGGAGGTACAGGGGATTCCAGTGAATTGGGATTTCCGCTATAGCAGCACAGTTTAGCTTCATTAAAAGAGATTTTTTTTTTTATTGGGAATTTGGATGTTGTTTTTTTGTAGAAGCCAAAAACATGGATAGTCTGAGATTGTTCCTCCCAATATATTTTAGTGTGAGTAATTACACTGTTCCAAAAGTTGTGTATTTTAGAATATTCCCATCATATATGAATAGGTGTACCTATCTCAACTCCACATCTCCAACATAAATTAGGAACCCCAGGACATATTTTAGCCAAAAAATCTAGACATAAATACTCTGACAGGGTGGACCGCCTATGCCACCCGTCTGTTGTTGCTGGGGGCTGGCTGGGCTTATTTTGCCACTGTCCCCTTTCTTTATCCCAAATCCGCCCCTCCTGTTGAATAGGAGGAGCCTGCTGCCACCACTAGGCTCCTACACCGGCACCTAGAACCGCTTCCTTCTGGGTAACTCTCGCTGCTAGGGTAGCCCCCTTGCTGGTACACCTGGGCTGGAATACCTGACCTCTTGCTTTAAGATCAGGGTTGCTGTGGATAGTTCCCCCTTGGCCTATCACCCTGGTCAGATCTGCAGAAAGCTGGCAAAACTTTGGTACTAGAATGCTGGGTCCACCTCAGAACAACCGGAGAACGGATTAGATTTGGGTCTAATCTGTAGGTCACAGGAATTTACAATAGGGTAAGTAGTCGTCAAAGCAGGTTCTTGAAGCAAACTTATGTTTTATTAGCTCCAGTATCCTAATAAGGACAGTTACAGCCACTAGTTGAAGGTAACATCCAGAAAGGTACAGATGGTATGACACATTACATGTTCAAACAACCCATTTTTTTATACAGTTCTGACATAACTCCTGGCAGGGAGTAACGCTGCCCCCTGATCCTCCTCGTCAACAGTATGTCTGAGTTATTTTTAGTATCAGGATACAATATGTTTTCCCAAACATGGATTTACATGCAATGCAATGTTAAGAATATTTACACTACTCTGTTATATGCTAAAACTTGCTGCTTGCATTATCTGAGATGCAGCCACACCAGACAGGAAGGCAGTAGCCCCCTGTTGCGTATACAGGCTAAACAGACGTGTTGGTCACTAAGTGATGAATGAACAGGGCTAATTAGCATGAGTTTACCTAGTTTCAAATGTGTCTATGCATATGGTCATATAACATAGCATACTATGTTGTAGTATGCTATGTTCTATGACCATATGTCTACTTAGACATATGGTCATATAACATAGCATACTACAAAAACTCCAAATGGCTAAAAATAATATAATACTCCCTGTAATGTAAATAATTATCTTACAGTTTGCAAACGTAGCTAGTTAGATTCTGTTAAATTCTGCATACTTGGGTAAAAACAGGCACAGAAGGCAATGAGAGACAGAGTGGATTGGGGCCAAAAAGACAGCGAAATAACTGAAAATTGTGGACAAAAGAGCTGCAATATTGTTAAAAATATTACTTTATTAGCACAAAATAATAACAAATCATATTATGGTATCTAATTCCATGGTTAGTCTCAATTATTAATGATATTAAGTGTCTATAAGATATTGAAAAAGCAGACAGATGGGTCTATTTAACATTGGTGGCTAGTGGGAGGTATTAAGTATCAATTTGTACCAAAATGTGCAGCAGCTGGTATTTACCCTGGTCAAACTCCCCGCCAAAACTAACTAAAACTCCTAATGCTGCCAGCCAAAAGGAGGAAGTGACCCCTGTGTGACTACAGCACATGCCTGGCCAAGGTTGTGATGGGACTCCGTGGATCCACAGAGGCTTCTCCGATGGGGATGGACGGCTGTCTGAATCCTTTGCATTAAGCCCTTGATATTTGAAGGAAGAGCTGCGATAACCATTCTCCGTAGAAAACAACTTTTTGGCTCATGTCAGCTTTAATAAATAGACCCCAGATTTTTGCATAAAAAGACATATTTGCATATTAGAGACTTAAAAATGCCCACCAGTTGCACTAATTGCAATGTAATATTTAGAGCACAACAGGGGCATATTTACTAGAGATGAGCGCACTCGGATTTTTGAAATCCGAGCCCACCCGAACGTTGCCGATCCGAGACAGATCCGGGTATTGGCGCCAAATTCAAATCTGAAACTGAGGCTCTGACTCATTATCCCGTTGTCGGATCTCGCGATACTCGGATCCTATAAATTCCCCGCTAGTCGCCGCCATCTTCACTCGGGCATTGATCAGGGTAGAGGGAGGGTGTGTTAGGTGGTCCTCTGTCCTGCTATATCTCGTGCTGTTCAGTGCTGTGCTGTGCTGTGCTGTGCTGTGCTCAGTCCAGTGGTGCTGTGTCCTGTGCTCTGTCCTTCTGAGGTCAGTGGTGCTGCTGGGTCCTGTGCTGTGTCCTGTTCAGTCCAGTGGTGCTGTGTCCTGTGCTCTGTGCTTCTAAGGGCATAGTTATTTCCCCAATATTCCAAAGTGTTTAAAAAAAATAAAAAAAAGTTATTTAAAAAAAATACAAAAAAATAATTACATTTTTTTTTAATTACAACAAAATTTGCACAACCAATCCTGCAGTATAAGCCCATTGGTACTGCAATATTACCAAGTTTACACATTCAGCAGTAAAAGTCCAGTGGTTCTGCAATATTACAAAGTTCACACATTCTGCAGTATCAGTCCAGTGGTGCTGTGTCCTGTGCTCTGTCCTGCTGAGTTCAGTAGTGCTGCTGGGTCCTGCGCTGTGTCCTGTTCAGTCCAGTGGTGCTGTGTCCTGTGCTCTGTGCTTCTCAGGGCATAGTTATTTCCCCATTATTCCCAAGTTTTTAAAAAATAAAAAAAAAGTTATAAAAAAAGATAAAAAATAAATAAATAAAAAAAATAACTATAACCAAATTTGCAAAGCCAATCCAGCAGTATATAAGCCCATTGGTACTGCAATATTACCAAGTTCACACATTCAGCAGTAAAAGTCCAGTGGTACTGCTATTACAAGGTTCACTGATTCAGCAGTGTATAAGTCCAGTGGTACTGCTATTACAAAGTTCACTGATTCAGCAGTATAAGTCCAGTGCTACTCTCCTGTGCCGCATATAATTTTTAAAGGCTTTGCCGAGTGTGTGTGGTTTAGGGGTACGCTCTCTTGTGCTACATATAATGGAAAACCAAAATTTGGAGGATAAAGTAGGGAAAGATCAAGACCCACTTCCTCCTAATGCTGAAGCTGCTGCCACTAGTCATGACATAGACGATGAAATGCCATCAACGTCGTCTGGCAAGCCTGATGCCCAATCTCCTAGTACAGGGCATGTAAAATCTAAAAAGCCCAAGTTCTCAAAAAATAGCAAAAAGAGAAACTTAAAATCATCTGAGGAGAAACGTAAAGTTGGCAATATGCCATTTACGACACGTAGTGGCAAGGAACGGCTTAGGCCCTGGCCCGTGTTCATGACTAGTGGTCCAGCTTCACCCAAGGATCTAAGCCCTCCTCCCCCCCCCCTACAAAAAATTTAAGAGAGTTATGCTGTCAGCAACAACAACAAAACAGCAAAGAACTCTGCCTTCTAAACAGATGACATCACAAATCCCCAAGGCGAGTCCAAGGGTGTTGTTGGTTGTGAACCCTGACCTTCCCATCACTGTACGGGAAGAGGTGACTCCATCCAGCATTTGCAGCACGCCCTCTGCATATGCTGGAAGGATCACCCACAGTCCAGTTACAGATTTGGCTAATGAAGGTGTGAATGTTGTACACTGGGAGGAGGATATTGATGTAGCTGGCGCTGAGGAGGATGTTGATGATTATGATGCAGACAGATACCAAATTGCCTTTCTCAATTTCTATTTATATTCTAGATTATATAACGGCTGAAAAGTTTTCTGTTTTACTCCTAGTGGAGATGGGATCTGATGCAGACAGATACCAAACTGCCTTTGTCCATTTCTTTGTATATTTGAATTTCTAGTTCTACAGTCTATGCAGGCTGCTTTATTTATATTCAACTACAAGTGTAGGGCGGGGGGGGCATAGATAGCCACCAAAGTAACGTGGTCCATTTAATTTCACTTTCTAGCTCCACAGTCTGTGCAGCCTGCTTTTTTTATCTTCAAAGTATTTATATTTACAAGCCTTGCAATCTAAATTAACTAGAGGTAGTGACGTGGTAGAACTACAAAAGGCAGTTTGGAAGCCCCTGTACAAACTGGCTCTATTTTTTAACTGAGTTGTCCCCCCTCCAGTGTGTACTCGGAAAGAGTTTTTAGTGCAGCGGGGAACCTGGTCAGTGAGCGGCGAAGGAGGTTGCTTCCTCACAACGTTGAAAAAATGATGTTTATAAAAATGAATAATCAATTCCTGATAATGTGTGAGGAGGAGGAAGTACACACTGTAGGGGGAGAGGAATCAGAGGTTGAGGATGAGGACCACATCTTTCCTCAGTAGAGCCTGTTTAGTTTGTACAGGGAGAGATGAATTGTTTTATTGGTGTGGGGGCCCAAACAAACCAATCATTTCAGCCACAGTTGTTTGGTAGGTCCTGTCGCTGAAATGATTGGTTTGTTAAAGTGTGCATGTCCTATTTCAACAACATAAGGGTGGGTGTGAGGGCCCAAGGACAATTCCATCTTGGAACTTTTTTTTTTGCATTATATGACCAATCAACAGTCGTTTGCCATGTTCAAAAAGTAAAACCAAATTTAAACAAATTCAAGAAATTAAACCAAAAGTAAAATGCCCTGTCATAATTTAAAACAAGAGGTATTGACGTGCTCTAAAACTACTGTATTGTTGTTTATATTTTATAAACACTACACTTGAAAGCTTGAGTCTTTCAATAAAAAAGTAACTGTCCATTGCACGAATATTTGCAACAGGGACAATTTTAGGGTTAAGAAAGTCAACTAATAACACTTCGACGCTGTCTGTCTTTATAAACACTACACTTGGAAGTTGGAGGAGGTATTGTGGCCCCGGCACCAAATTTACTACCGGGGCCACTCCACTGTGCAGTCCATATTTAGGTGTATCAGATATTAAACAACGGTGACAGTTGATGCCCAATTTTTTAATTATATTGTGGCCTCGGTACCAAATTGTGTACCGGGGCCACCACACTACGCAGTCCATACCCTTTTTTGGTGGAATTCTGACCCGTGGAGGGTTTTTTAATTATATTGTGGCCTCGGTACCAAATTGTGTACCGGGGCCACCACACTACGCAGTCCATACCCTTTTTTGGTGGAATTCTGACCCGTGGAGGGTTTTTTAATTATATTGTGGCCTCGGTACCAAATTGTGTACCGGGGCCACCACACTACGCAGTCAAGATAGATAGATGCGTATCATAGATAAAGTACATTCAGTGGTGTGGGGCAAATTGAAAAATATTCAAAATGCACTGACATTATCAAAAACAAGAGGTTGTCACACGCTGAAACTCCAACATGTATATGATGGAGAGGATGGAGGAGCAGCCGTATGTGCAGTGTAATGCAGACCTGTTGAAGGTTTTTTATATATTTTATTGTGGTGCCCAGTGCCCACTACTCTACGCAGTCCAGGTACATTTATTGCTGCGAATCATACAAGTTCAGGGTTTTTAATATATATTGTGGTGACCCACTCCTCTACGCAGTCCAGGTACATTTATTGGTGCGAATCATACAAGTTGATGGTTTTCTTATTATATATATTGTGGTGACCCACTCCTCTACGCAGTCCAGGTACATTTATTGGTGCGAATCATACAAGTTGATGGTTTTCTTATTATATATATTGTGGTGACCCACTCCTCTACGCAGTCCAGAAAGATACCTCGTTGCAACGTTTTGGACTAATAACTATATTGTGAGGTTTTCAGAATACACTGTAAATTAGTGGAAATGCTTGTTATTGAATGTTATTGAGGTTAATAATAGCGTAGGAGTGAAAATAAGCCCAAAAACTTGATTTTTAAACTTTTTATGTTTTTTTCAAAAAAAATCCGAATCCAAAACCTTAAATCCGAACCGAGACCATTCGTCAAGTGTTTTGCGAGACAAATCCGAACCCCAAAAATAATGAAAATCCGGATCCAAAACACAAAACACGAGACCTCAAAAGTCGCCGGTGCACATCCCTTATATTTACAAAGCTGTGACAAAATCGTTGGGACATTTTTGTTTGACTTTCCCAGAAGAAGTACTTACCCTTTCCAGGTTATTTACCATGCAGTAAAAAGTTCTTTAGTGAAGTTGAAATCTGGCATAAACTACTTCCCATTTCCTGGTGATAAAGTTCTTGTCACTGGTGAAATATTCTTTTTCCATGGAAACAAAATCAAAATGTCACATCTATAAAGGAATATTTCATAAGAGGGGGTGGTATAATACTAAATTAACCTATGAAAACAGCGTTATAAATAGACAAAAACACTCCAAATCATACTTTTACATGGAAAACAGGAAAAAAATACTACAAATACTCCCAAAGCCGCACAGTCACAGAAACATAACAGTACACAATTAACAATAGTTTCCTGTTCAATTGTTTCAGTAACTTGTATAGACTTAGGAAATGTATTACATTTGTAAGTGATATTATGTATATATTATGCACTTTAAAGGAACGGTAACCTGAAGATTTATCGGTGATAGCTTGTACTTAGGAATGTATACTCTAAACATAGTTTTATATTATCGCTATCGATCAGCCAGGATCCAGAGAGTGCCCTACTTTTCCTGGAAGTCTGGGAGAACTCCCCTAAAATTATGGCAAGTTTGCTAAATAGGGGATGTATCAATCACCAAGAGAAATACCTCCCAGCCATCCCAATGTAGACGGGGCCGTCCCGATTTAGGCAACAGAGGTGTTTGGAAGGGAGATTAGAAGAGTATGGGGCAGTCTAGTTCTTCAAATGTGCTCATGTCACACTGCCTCCATTGTGACATGGCCACACCCCCATCGTGATGTGGCCACGCCTCCATCCCATTGCCGGATACCCAAATGTTGGGAGTTATGCATTTGTGTTTACTTTCCATGAATATCTGCAGCTCTTTAAGTTGCTTAACAAAAAGGTTCTTCAGTCAGCTGTAGCTCTGGTTGTAGCTTTTATTGCAAAATATATCTTAAAGCCATCTAGACAAATTTCTATGTAATAAGAACTGAGGGCTGGATAAGACACCGAAGGGAATTAAAAGCTTTGCTGTATCTTTAACTGGAATTATTCTCTGGAGTTTAATAGTTAACTATTGGCAGTCCGCCCATCTGGTGTCATAGGGGAGGGGGACAGAGGCTATCAATGGGATGGGCGGAGAGTTTTTCAGTCTCTTTAGATCTGGACGTTGCCCACCCACCCTCCCTGGTTGTTGGTTCTTGGGAGCATGAGGAAACGACTGGATGCTGTTCAGGATTTGGCTCAATTACTGGCGGCTGGCATTGCTGTTTGCGTCCCTGGATGGAGAGTGGCCGGAAAACAGTACTGTCGACGGCCAGTGGTTTGGGCGCACATTTACGGTATTGGGCACGATGAACCCGCCTCTCTTTGAGTGAATCGGCTATAGTCTCGGTACAGGTACCGCCCCTGTTGGTTGCCCTGTGGTTGCTTTCCGTCTAGCCCAGAGGATGGGTGGGTTCTGTAAAATCGGGATGCGGTGTCCCTTCAAGGTAGATATGTGCGCCCGGGGTGTGATTGGTTGGTCCCCCACTTGAACCCAGGAGTTTGGTTGTTCCCCAGATGATGAGGTCCCAATGGCTAATGCTAGGACAGTTGGCTTTTGCCTGGCAGACGTCGGACTGACTGCTTTATTCTCCTCCACCATATTTAAATAAATCATTTAATTTTGCCACACTCAGGTCTCGTGTTGTTATTTAAGGTGATAGTTAAATAAGAGTAAGAAGGTAAAGGAGGTCAAGGTATCAGACATAAGCCTTTTATATTTCATGGCTCCGTTCTATGTGTCTGTCAGAGAATGTGCACCGCTACAGCAGCTGTGGTTTGCTGACATTATGCTGCCCTGTAATATACAAGTCACACAATGTACAGTATGCAGCCCATACTAATCTGTTATTCTCCAGTTCAAGTACTTACATGAGGAGGGTGTAACGATACTTACCTTTCCTCCGCTCCCCCGCCGCTCCGTCGGACCTGGAAGCCGCACTTCCGGGTTCGGCGGTCACATGACCGCCAGACCTGGGCGGGGAATTCAAATCTGGACTTCCTATTTAAACAGCGCTCTGACACTCTAGAAGTGTCAGAGCAACTTACCTGTTCCTGGCTCCTGATTCCTGTGTCCTCCTGGTCTCAGCTCCTTGTGTGTATTGATCTCCTGTGTACCGACCCGGCTTGCTAACCCTTCTGAACTCTGTTACCCCTGTGTACCAACCCGGCTTGCTGACCTTCCTGATTGCCTGTGCTCCTGAGCCGGATTGTCTGACGCTCCTTCCTCCACACGTTTATCTGCCTTCTCTGTGTACCGACCCGGCTAGCTGACTTCGCATCTGTTCTGGTGACCCGTGTACCGACCCGGTTTGATTGTCTCCGAGATTGTCTCCCGTATCTGTCTGCATTGCCCACCTGTGTACCAACCCGGCCTGTCCGACTATTCTCATCCTGCTCCTATTCCGCTGTACTACATCTTGAGGCAAACCTGAGGACCGCGACCTGCGACTCCTGGCAGCAAAGCCCATCCCGCCTTGCGGCGGTTCTTGGTGAATACCGGGGAGATCGTTAGACTCCGCACCTCAGGTAAGCCAGCGCTAATCAAGGTTAGTAGTGTATCCAGTAATCCGTTACAGAGGGCCACATGGAAGATAACCTGTCACCTGCACACTGTGAGGCAGCCATTTTGTGAGCTCTGCTAATATTCATAAGGATGCAGCCAATCCATTCACTATGAACCAATTCCAGTGACTGGTCTAATGCCATTGGTTCCTAGCAACTACATAGGCTGCATACTGGTACAACCTACAAAATGGATGCCTCCGCGGTATGTAGGTGACAGGACGACTATAGTCATTCTCTAAGTATCCATATCCCCATGTCTGTGTTTATTTACTTAACTGAACAAGACCAGACGGCAGGATGCCGCCTCAGCTCATAGCAATATACTCCTGATAGGGAAACCACCAATAAAATGGTGTCCTTTTACCGGGGTAAATGCCTACTTTGATTTGTATTTACAATTGTGATTTATCCAAGCAGCAACACGGATTTTGCTGGTACAGGTATTAGCATTAAAGTATAAGCCCTGTGCTCTGCAAGATAAGCATAGTATCTCTCAGGTAATGATTTTATGTTACGTACAGCTTAGCATTGCTTTTCATTCTCAGCCTCAGTTATTACATTTATCTGTCTGTGACAATCCTCCCTCGAGGAGCCCACAGGAACTGTGACAAATTTATATGTCCTTCTCCAAAGCTGCTAATGAAACCTAAAGGACTCTTGCTTTAGTAAATGGCAGGTGAACACTCCATAGACACCGGAGGACAACAGGGAGCAAGTGTCAGACGTTCTACTTTCATGTACTATGTCCATACAGATTTATACACAGGTTGTGCCTACCTCTAAGGGTCAGCACATACAGGTTTTCCTGCCAACATTGATCCTTTTTACTATATTGTGAAGCGCTACGGAATCTGCTGGCACTATATAAATAAATGTTGATGATGATATTACAGGGCTTTTATAAGCGTCAGTATTGAGCTATCCAAAAAAAGAATATAAAATAGCCGTCGCTAAAAAGAACTAGTGTAAAATTAAGAAATTCATAAATGCAACTGTTCATAAGGGGAAATGCCAACCTCTAATAAAGACATGTAAACCACTCAAACGTAGGATGAACAGTGCAGTTAAGGGACAAAAGAATTTCCATACCATGTAATCAGAGAGTATTATTAGTAAACAAAGTAATCAACGGAGAACCAATAAAGTAAACAAAAACAAACACATTTTAATACAAACATATTAAAACATAAATGCCAGCAGCAAAATCTTGGAAGAAACCACAATAGTGAAAAATATCTGTCTAGTAGCAATGCATAAATGAACAGTAAAGCACAAAATTACAAACAGAACCCTGACACTAGAAATCAAGAATTCACGAATGGAATTGAAATTCTCTGGGCCCTATATCTGCACTAGTCAGTAGGGAGCTGCCATGCCTGTACGGGACGGGCATTGTGAGCCCAGAGGGGGGCAGTCACGCTGACGTCAGATTTAGCACCTGCCAATCGTAAAGGATTTGTCCTGGGTCCAGTGGTTAGTGCCAGGTGGCCATACACTGTTTGGTATTTTGACGTCGGTCGTCCCGCCTCACGATTTTGCCTTCACCACCTATTTAAATTCAAGTTTAAATTTTAATAAACTGTAACCTAAATTTTGCCAAAGTTAATAGTTGTCTGATTTTGTTATTTTAGTGTTAAGTTTAGTAGTTAAGGTTTTAGAAAGGTTATAGTAACAGCAGCAGGACCTCTGCAATTTATGGGCAGCCATGTGCCTTAGAGCACTAGGCAGCCATCTGGGGGGTGACCATGTACCCACTGTGATGTGGACACGCAGCCTAACCCGCTGCCGGGGACTTGCATATTGGGAGGTATGATAACTTAATATGGCCATTTCTAAACGGCGATAAAAGTTTGAGTGTGAACTGTCCTGAGCAAGTAGGCCTCACTGGACAACTTGTCCAGATTTGGAGCCAGAGGCCTATCTACCTTTGCAGTGCACACGGCCCATGAGTCTTGGGCCCACACTCAATCCATGGGTGAAAGCATAAGTATACTGCAAGATAGGCACAGTGTGTATGCTTACCTGCACATACAATATTAAAAAAAAGAAAATTCACTCCGCTGTGGTGTCACCCAGACTTCCCGGCAGGGAATCTCAAGGCATACGCGCGTCCTTGGCGAGAAGCTGGTATTACCTATTTACTCATATACTAGGAGAATACGCTCCCCGGACTTTCCCAGATTTGAAGGAGAGGGCGGGTCTTCCTTCGTCCTTGCACTTTGCGTATATCCAAATAAGAGGTTTCATACAATCACTTTGTAGGACTGCCAAGTTACGTACGCCCAAGCCATTTGAGAGGAGCTGTATGAACCGTGGTGGAGCCCCCGGCCTGATATCTTTGATTTATCATGTCTTCCTGAACCCAGGATCTGATCTCATGGAACCGTTTGAGACTGCCTGGGAGCGGGACACTGGCAAAACCTTGGGACAGGAGGGATGGTCCAAGCTCAGACTTAGGATTTCTAAGATCTCCATCAACACCTCAATAAGAGAAAACACATTCAAAGTGTATACAAGATGGTACCTCGTCCCTAGGAGGCTACACATAATTTACCCAGGCTCTACAGATCTCTGTTGGAGAGGATGCGGGAAGGTGGGGTCATTCTATCACATCTGGTGGACGTGCCCTAGTATCTCTAATTTATGGTCTCAGGTTGCTGACCTTTTTACAAAAACGCTAGAGATTGAGGTGTTGCCGGACCCTCTGGTTATGTTGTTGTGTTCTCGGGTCAGATCCCTTAACAAAAATGCAGATAAACTTGTGCAACATATCTGTGCTGCAACTCACTTGCAAATAGCGAAGGAGTGGAAGTCACCCTCCCCTACAAGTCTTCAAACTATAGTCTCTCGGGTCTGGTACATGGCCTTGATGGAATACATCACTAGTCTCCTTCACGACAAAGTACCATGCTTTTATAAGACTTTTGGTATTCTTTCCACCAAGCATCAATGCCCGCCACTCAGTAAACTACATTCCTTAGACATCTTTCAGTCAGGGCTCTGTATCCTCCCTGGGGGTCCGACATGCCTGTTTCATCCCCCCAGGAAGGCTTATGCCGAGGCCCCTCCTCTTCTCCTCTTACCTCTTAATGCTTCCCTCTCTTTTATTTTCTTCCCCTCTATCACCCCCCCTTCTCACTTTTCCTTTCAACAAAAACTTGGAAAAACACAACAACATGGGTTTTCCTAATAAGGGGATTCTCTAAGGCATAAAGTTGGATCACACCAAATACTCTTATTGAGTCATTTTTTGGGTCTAATATAAGTGAACATCAAAACAAACCATAATATTATCAAGGAGAGTTCCCTTCCATTCCCCCCAAAAGCGTGGGAGTTGGCTCTCGAACCTAATACATTCTCATAGGAAAGGCATATCGGTTTGCTGTGTTAGACTACTAGTTGTGTTCTTTCTCTGTATATTTTTAATGACCTGTTTTGATTAATGTATCCCATTATTGTCGTTACAAATTGTATGTAACTCACGTTGTTGTTGAAAATAAAGAGTTAAAAAAAAAAAGAAAATTACAATATTTGTCACCTGATATAAAGGCAGCCCTTATGTCAGAACTTATATGAAATGTAAATAGAGCAGTATGGCAGGGAAAACAAAAACGTCATTGATCCCATCAACTCAAGTTCTCCAGTCACCCTGTTGACTAGCGCTGTGAACAAGAGGCATTTGCTGTTGTATGGTCTGACCTCTTTCAGATGCTGCAGTGTTGCTCAGCTTATCTCACTTAGGGGGAAGCATCAAACTACATTTTTTCCAAAACACAATTTAAAATGTGTCTTTTTGTGCAGTCTTCGAACCTTGCTCATTATAAGATATGACCACCATCATCATTAACCAGTAAACTGACATCAGGCCTATGGGACGGATGGCGGTTTTGAAATCACATAATAAACCATTTTGATCCATCCCAGTGTCACACTATTTCATTCAGTTGCTGCAGCGTAGCTTTTTCACTCAAGTCTTATTTCACTTAGACACTGCAGTGTTTCATAAAGTCGTTCCCGTAGGACTGCATAATTTCTGTTAATTACGGCTATTTTGCACTATTTCATCAGTCACTGAAATTATATTCAAAGTTGTTGAAGCATTGTACAGTTTCACTCAACTGCTGCAGTGTTGCATTATCTCATTCAGTCTCTACAGTGGTGCAGTGTTGCCGTGTATTATAATTCAGTATTTCAGTGTTGAATTTTACACACTGTTATACTATTTTCTCTCACTCGCTGTATACTCCCTTCCTTGCCATAATATGCTATAATCTGAAATATGACACAGATTTGTATCTGTGCAATCATAACTACTACATGTCACTGTATTATTTCACAGTATCATTTTATTACTTCAATATTACACTGTCACGTCTCGTTGCTGTACTGTCAGATATATCAGCATCCCAGTGTAACAAGACAGCATGTATGTCCTTTTTATTGTAGTATTCTCTGGCACTATGACTGCAGTCCCACACTATCCCGCTGCAATGTTACATGATGTTAGACTTTATCACCCTATTTATATCACTGCAGTAGTATGTCAGGCAGTAGCACACTCAATCATGTGTCACTGCAGTGTTACTCAGTACCACAATAATTAGTGTTATGTCACTGCAGTGTTACTCTGTGTTACTCAGTACCACAATAATTAGTGTTATGTCACTGCAGTGTTACTCAGCACCACAATAATTAGTGTTATAGATTGTAGTGTTACTCAGTACTACAATAATTAGTGTTATGGCATTGTAGTGTTACACTGTGTTACTCAGTACCACAATAACTTATATCACTGAAGTGTTACACTTTATACTTAGTATCACAATAATTGATATCATCACTGAAGTGTTACACTATGTTACTCAATACCACAATAATTAGTGTTATGTCACTGCAGTGTTACACTATGTTACTCAATACCACAATAATTAGTGTTATGTCACTGTGGTGTTACACTATGTTACTCAATACCACAATAATTAGTGTTATGTCACTGTAGTGTTACACTATGTTACTCAATACCACAATAATTAATGTTATGTCACTGCAGTGTTACACTATGTTACTCAATACCACAATAATTAGTGTTATGTAACTGCAGTGTTACACTATGTTATTCAGTATCACAATAATTAGTGTTATGTCACTGCAGTGTTACTTTGTGTTACTCAGTACCACAATAATTAGTGTTATGTCACTGCAGTGTTACACTATGTTACTCAATACCACAATAATTAGTGTTATGTAACTGCAGTGTTACACTATGTTATTCAGTATCACAATAATTCGTGTTATGTCACTGCAGTGTTACACTATGTTAATCAGTATTACAATAATTAGTGTTATGTCACTGCAGTGTTACTCAGCACCACAATAATTAGTGTTATGTCACTGCAGTGTTACTCTGTGTTACTCAGTACCACAATAATTGATATCATCACTAAAGTGTTACACTATGTTACTCAATGCCACAATTATTAGTGTTATGTCACTGCAGTGTTACAATATGTTACTCAGTATCACAATAATTAGTGTTATGTCACTGCAGTGTTAAAGTATGTTATTTAGTACCACAATAGTTTATGTTATGTCACTGCAGTGTTACTCTATGTTACTCAGTACCACAATAATTAGTGTCATGTCACTGCAGTGTTACACTATGTGACTCAGTACCTCAATAATTTATGTTATGTCACTGCAGTGTTACTCTGTGCTACTCAGTATCACAATAATTAGTGTTATGTCACTGCAGTGTTACACTGTGTTACTCAGTACCACAATAATTAGTGTTATGTCACTGCAGTGTTACTCTGTGTTACTCAGTACCACAATAATTAGTGTTATGTCACTGCAATGTTACTCTGTGTTACTCAGTACCACAATAATTAGTGTTATGTCACTGCAGTGTTACTCTGTTACTCAGTACCACAATAATTAGTGTTATGTCACTGTGGTGTTACACTATGTTACTCAATACCACAATAATTAGTGTTATGTCACTGTAGTGTTACACTATGTTACTCAATACCACAATAATTAGTGTTATGTCACTGCAGTTTTACACTATGTTACTCAATACCACAATAATTAGTGTTATGTCACTGCAGTGTTACTCTGTGTTACTCAGTACCACAATAATTAGTGTTATGTCACTGCAATGTTACTCTGTGTTACTGAGTACCACAATAATTAGTGTTATGTCACTGCAGTGTTACACTGTGTTACTCCGTACCACAATAATTAGTGTTATGTCACTGCAGTGTTACTCAGAACCACAATAATTAGTGTTATGGCACTGCAGTGTTACTCTGTGTTACTCAGTACCACAATAATTAGTGATATGTCACTGCAATGTTACTCTGTGTTACTCAGTACCACAATAATTAGTGTTATGTCACTGCAGTGTTACACTATGTTAATCAGTATTACAATAATTAGTGTTATGTCACTGCAGTGTTACTCAGCACCACAATAAGTAGTGTTATAGATTGTAGTGTTACTCAGTACTACAATAATTAGTGTTATGGCATTGTAGTGTTACACTGTGTTACTCAGTAGCAGAATAACATATATCACTGAAGTGTTACACTTTATACTCAGTATCACAATAATTGATATCATCACTGAAGTGTTACACTATGTTACTCAGTACCACAATAATTTATGTTATGTCACTGCAGTGTTACACTATGTTATTCAGTATCACAATAATTAGTGTTATGTCACTGCAGTGTTACACTGTTACTCAGTACCACAAATATTAGTGCTATGTCACTACAGTGTTACACTGTGATACTCAGTACCACAAAAATTAGTGTTATGTCACTGCAGTGTTACACTATGTGACTCAGTACCTCAATAATTTATGCTATGTCACTGTAGTGTTACTCAGTACCACAATAATTAGTGTTATGTCACTGCAGTGTTACTCTGTGTTACTCAGTACCACAATAATTAGCGTTATGTCACTGCAGTGTTACTCTGTGTTACTCAGTACCACAATAGTTAGTGTTATGTCACTGCAGTGTTACTCTGTGTTACTCAGTACCACAATAATTAGTGTTATGTCACTGCAGTGTTACTCTGTGTTACTCAGTAGCTGAATAACATATATCACTAAAGTGTTACACTTTATACTCAGTATCACAATAATTGATATCATCACTGCAGTGTTACACTATGTTACTCAATACCACAATAATTAGTGTTATGTCACTGCAGTTTTACACTATGTTACTCAATACCACAATAATTAGTGTTATGTCACTGCAGTGTTACACTATGTTACTCAGTACCACAATAATTAGTGTTATGTCACTGCAGTGTTACTCTGTGTTACTCAGTACCTCAATAATTAGCGTTATGTCACTGCAGTGTTACACTGTGTTACTCAGTACCACAATAATTAGTGTTATGGCTTTGTAGTGTTACACTATGTTACTCAATACCACAATAATTAGTGTTATGTCACTGCAGTGTTACACTATGTTATTCAGTATCACAATAATTAGTGTTATGTCACTGCAGCGTTACTCTGGGTTACTCAGTACCACAATAATTAGTGTTATGTCACTGCTGTGTTACTCTATGTTACTCAGTATCACAATAAATAGTGTTATGCATACTTACCAACCTTCTGTTCTTCAAATCTGGGAGCCTGCGGAGGAGGTGGGCGTAACGGGGGTGGGGCTCCAAAATGTGCATCATTTTGGACCCACCCACATGACGTGATGACGCAAAAATGCGTCATTTGACAGCGGGGGCGGGGCTAAACGCTGCGATTCGCCGGGAATCACGGCGTTTGGGATTTAATTCTGCCCACTTCACTAGGAAGAGGGCAGAATTATCCAGATGCGGGAGATTGCCACACTCGCCCGGGAGCCCGGGAGACTCTCGCAAAATGTGGGAATCTCCCGGACATTCCGGGAGAGTTAGCAAGTATGGTATTATGTCACTGCAGTGTTACTCAGCACCACAATAAGTAGTGTTATAGCATTGTAGTGTTACACTGTGTTACTCAGTATCACAATAACTTATATCATATTACTGAAGTGTTACACTATGTACTCAGTATCACAATAGAGTTATCATTATCATCATCATCATCAATTATTTATATAGCTCCACTGATTCCGCAGCGCTGTACAGAGAACTCACTCACATCAGTCCCTGCCCCATTGGGGCTTACAGTTTAAATTCCCTAATATAGACACACACTCACACAGACAGACAGACAGAGAGACACTAGGGTCAATTTGATAGCAGCCAATTAACCTACCAGTATGTTTTTGGAGTGTGGGTGGAAACCGGAGCACCCGGAGGAAACCCACGCAAACATGGGGAGAACATACAAACTCCACACAGATAAGGCCACGGTCGGGAATTGAACTCATGACCCCAGTGTGTGTCACTGCATTGTTGCACTATGTTACTCAATTCCACAATAATTAGTGTTATGTCACTGAAGTGTTACACTGTGTTAATCAGTGACAATAATTAGTGTTGTGTCCATATAGCATTACACTATGTTACTCCACAACAGTACCACAACAATTGATTAGTGCTATGTCACTCTATGTTAGTCAGTATCACAATAGTGTTATATCACTGGAGTATTACTCTATGTTACTCAGTACCACAATAATTAGTGTTATGTCACTGCAGTGTTACACTATGTTACTCAGTACCACAATAAATAGTGTTATGTCACTGCAGTGTTACACTGTGTTACTCAGTACCACAATAATTAGTGTTATGTCACTGCAGTGTTACACTATGTTACTCAGTACCACAATAAATAGTGTTATGTCACTGCAGTGTTACACTGTGTTACTCAGTACCACAATAATTAATGTTATGTCACTGCAGTGTTACACTATGTTACTCAGTACCACAATAATTAGTGTTATGTCACTGCAGTGTTACACTATGTTACTCAGTACCACAATAAATAGTGTTATGTCACTGCAGTGTTACACTGTGTTACTCAGTACCACAATAATTAATGTTATGTCACTGCAGTGTTACACTGTGTTGCTCAGTACCACAATAATTAGTGTTATATTAATGCAGTGTTACTCTGTGTTACTCATTACCACAATAATTAATGTTATGTCTTGCAGTGTTACTCTGTCTTACTCAGTACCACAATAATTAGTGTTATATCTTGCAGTGTTACTCTGTGTTATTCATTACCACAATAATTAGTGTTATGTTACTGCAGTGTTACGCTCTATTGGACTTTGCCACAAAAGTTATACTACAATTTATGAATTTGGGCTAGCTAGTAATGCAGGGTACATGGAGGTTTTTTTGAGGAAATAATAAAGACGAGGGCATGCTTATATAAAGAGGGGAAGGCGTCTGATGTGAGGGACAGGTTGCAGAGATGGGCAAGATGACAATAAACAGAGAGAGGGAGTGGAGGAAGCAGGAGGGCATAGGGTCTAGGGGGCATGTGTAAGGGGTGAGGAGAAGATAATGGACCTGATTTCATCCCCATAGACTGGTGAGAAGAAGGACAGGGTGAGAGGGCTGGAAGGGGAGGCTTGGAAGGAAGGACAGGGGTAGGGAGAGAGTAGCCTGATGGGATACGATCGGACAGATTTGATTTTGGATGTAACATGGGTGGCAAAGTTGAAGGTGGAGGGGAGGCAGAGGATTATGTTGGCGCTATATAAATAAATGACGATGATGATGATGATGATGAAAGAGCGACGGGGGTTGGAGGGCAGAGAGGAGTTCAGGGATTGGAAATAGGAGTGTTTGAAGAGAATAAGAGCTTAGATAAAGGAGGAGAATATGAAGTAGCGACACTGGAGGAGGGGCTGGCCCATTACAGAGTCAATAGGTGATGGGGGCATTTAATTATGGGACCCAATGACGCCTTGCTCCACCCCTGGTGACCAGAATAGGCTCTTCCATTACTGGGCTCATGTCTTTGGGACCCATATACTCCTGATGCTCTTTCCTTTCTCTCCATTCTTCTTCCTAAGTGTTAGTAATTGACCATTTGAAATAGCAAATGCTGCTTTATCTCTGAGCATCGGTTCCACTTACTGCGCACTGACTTCATCTTGATATTCTTATTATCACTCTATATAGTGGTGTCATGTTATTCATCTGTACTGTATACAAAGCAAGCAACACATACAGTGGTCTGAAAGCAATATTATCTGTTATACAGAAGACGTGGAGGATCCTGCTCCTGGGAGCTTACAATCTAGAAGGAAGGGAAATGGAATCCCAAGGAACAAGATTATCATTGGGAAATACATTTATATTCAATGGTTTAACAATTTTCCTGCCAGAGGTTTGTGCCTATTTTTATAACTGAGGTCGTCAGGCCTAATTTCACCTTAATGGACTGTGTCGGCGATAACAAAAACAACATTTCATTTATTCTACCTTGGTGAATTTGCCATTTTGTTAGTAGAAACCATTGTTTCTTTTGGTACCATGTTAGAATATTATGCGGGACAAGAAAAATCATTAATCCATAATGTGTTATTTTTCATGCAGTTAGTGCAAACCTACAAATAAATCCCTGAATGTATTATAAATAGAATAAAAAAATATTACTGATCCATCTAGTCTGCCCTTGTTGTGTTGTTTTTTGGGGGTGTTTTTATTTAGGTTCTTCCTTATGTTCAGTCCTCCTCCTTTTAATTCCAAACTTTGACTCCTTGTAGAAATCCTCTTATTTTTGAAAATGCTGCCTTCCTCAGCTTACTTTTAATATATTATGTTTTTATTCTATCAGTTTAGTTTCTATCCTCTAATCAGTACATGTTCAGCTTATGAAGACTCAACTAGGCCACCTATTTTAAAGGGAACAAAAAATGCAGATGGGCCAGTCACCCAGCCCAAGATAGCCCAATATGGGTCTGGTCTGGGGGGCAGATGTTCCCCTGCACCCCCCCAAACCCAGCCTGCCCACGCTCTTCCTATAACTCTAACTAATATATGAGCCTACGGTTTTATCACCTCATGTGTGTATCACTGAGAAGTGTATGCTGAATGTAGAACATATATTGTAATTTGTGTTTTCATAAGGCTAAAATAGGTGATTCTATATAATAAAAAATAAATAAATTTGGTTCTAAATATTTCTATGTGTGTTTGTGTTTATCTTTTTCTAACACTTTTGTGATCCTCAATTGAGGAACAGCTATTGACTTGTTTTTATATATTTTTTCTATTGCAAGAGTATGTGTTAATGTGCACGTTTAAACTGCAGCTAAAGTTATAAGAGATAATATAAACTCTTGTATGTAAAATGGATCAGAAGAGTCAAAACACAATCGTCTCACACAGATCCGTCAGTCTCATCAGCAGTAGAGATGGGTAATTTTTTCAAAATTGTTCTTCTGAATATTCAACTTTGGCCGCGGAATTCCAAAGGTTTCTCCATCGAAATTAGTTCATTTGTTATTGTAATTTATTATGCGAAATACAAATTTCCAAAAAACGGGCCAGAATCAAACTTCAAGACTATGGGCCTGATTCATTAAGGATCTTAACTTAAGAAACTTCTTATTTCAGTCTCCTGGACAAAACCATGTTACAATGCAAGGGGTGCAAACTAGTTTTCTGTTTTGCACATAAGTTAAATACTGACTGTTTTTTCATGTTGCACACAAATACTTGATAGCTTATTTGTACACTGAAATTTAAAGTTGATATTTGTGTGCTACATGAAAAAAACAGTCAGTATTTAACTTATGTGCAAAACAGAATACTAATTTGCACCCCTTGCATTGTAACATGGTTTTGTCCAGGAGACTGAAATAAGAGGTTTCTTAAGTTAAGATCCTTAATGAATCAGGCCCTATGATGCCAAACCTTCACACCTCTATGAAATGGACTTCCCTCCAGGTTCCCACAGAGGGGATAAATTAAAAGTTGTCAGGTATGGGTTAGCTTTAGGGAGTGATTTCATACTTGGAGTACATTTAAATGGGCAATAGGTGTGGGGGAACTTAAATGAAAGGGCTATCAAGGAAGATAAAACACAAGGGTCATTTGCCAGATGCAGTCGACATTTTTGGATTATTTGGTGATGAAATTGCGGATTTATCGTGTGGAGCTTTGTAAGTGGATCCATCCCCTCTACATAATGGGTGCAGCCGTGTAGTTACTAACCAGCGCACACAGACTTTTAATTGTTTCTGTAGGGAATGAGCAGCCGGTGGAGATACTGACGTTGAGGAGCAGAGAGGAAATATGAATAAATCAATATTGATTGCAGTGGGCACAGTCTGCTGACAGAGGAGCGGGGTAGGATAAAACGATTAATTATGAGACCTTGGTTGGGGGCAACGCAGACCAGGGGGACACAAACATGACTTAACGTTTATCAACTTCCTTTCCTGTTGGTGGGCCGGGGACTTCTGACCATTTGTAAAGGTAAAACAACAAACGGGTGTTTGACAGAGTGACACAATTATTAATTTAAGCACTAATAGCCTGTGGTAGCGCACACTTCTACTACAGCCCTGCTGGCTCATATAATTAGAGTATTACACTGCATGTATGTGTCACATTAGATGAACCTACTTCACTGCTGCCGCTTTTAAAGCAATATTTTATTAATGTTCTGCCTCAACAATACACTGCAATGCTGTATACAGCAAAGTGTTTCCTATGTATAACCCCCACTTTATGCACTACATGTTATCCACATCATAGCAGCACAAAGCTGATATATTGCAGTATTACATGACCCCATATCAGTGAAATGTCTTATTATATTGATCTGTGTCACAGAAGTTTCACAGTAGATCACTCCCTGTTACTGCAGCATTCTAATTGGTTTACAAATGTTAAATAAATAGTGTCTGAGAGCAGAGCAGCAGTGTTCATGGACTGCAATATTTTCAACCTACCATTTGTAAGAGCTGTCAAACATGGATTATTATTAACCTTTATTTACATAGCGCAGACATATTACGCAGATTTTTTTTATATATATATATATATAATCATTCACCTGCCTCAATGAAGCCTACAGTGTAATGAACACACTAACATTAACCTACTAGCATGAGAGGAGGTGGAAACACACAGAGAGAACATACAAACTCCGACCAGGTAGAGTCCTGGTCAGCATAAAACACATGACCCCAGCACTATGAGGACACTGTTCATCCCAAAATCAACGGCAAAAGGCCTGAAAGCAAATATATTACATATTGTAAACAGATAGGGCTCTATTTATCATCAGTTTAATCGATATCATGGTGTAAAGTGTAATTTTTGTAACACTGCATTTTTTTACTGCAATTTTCCATTGTTTTCTTACAGTGGCAGCCGACTGATACCTAGAGGCCGATGCAGTAAGTGTTACTTATCTGTCTGGAGGCCCCTGTTCTGCTTTACTGACCATGCGTGGGGTCGGATGTATGAATGGATCTGGAATTCCATTCATTTAATGTCAGGGCTGGTTGAGGGAAACAGACCTAATTATTAAGCATGGGTGCTATTTATACCTGCCACATTTATATTTCTCCCCTCCATGAGGCAGGCCGAGATGATGCATTTTACGGTGTATCGCATCCTAGAGGCCCCCATCCCGTCGACTTCATTATGAAGTGTGCAGGATGCACGAAAATAGTCTGTTGTACCTGGAGGCCGAGAGACATTCCCTGATATTGGAGGTTTGTCCCTCACTGGCAGGACTTTGTCCCAACTGCAGGGATAATCAAGGTCCCACTTCATACCATTTTGGTTGGAAGGCAGCCTGGTATTGTCTAAAGTGATGCCACGCCCCTTGCATGGTGGCCACACCCACTCCCATGGCATGACAGCACATACATTGTCCCACCTACTGACAATTTGGCCCTACCTACACCATGGGGCAGATTTAATTCTACACAAAGTGCCGCTGAATATCACCTCGATGTTCAAATGCGCATATAGCAGGCTATTACATTTTTTTGAACACCTCCATGTCCCTCTGCAGACTGATCCGGAGACACAACGAGTCACCTAGTGCTGTATAAGCCCCGCCCACTCCACCCAAACCCGGCCTACAAACTGGCACATATGGGTAAACCACACCCTCTTTTCTGTTAAGCCCCACCTCACTTGCGGTCCACGAATAGGGAACACTGGGAGGTATGGCCTAAGACAATACCTTCATGAGGCCTAACTTATATGTAGGTTCCTATTGAATGGATAGGCTACATTCATGAATATTAATCCACTAAACGCAATAGAGGCATCCAATTTGTGTGCTGAACCAAAATACGAGATAATACAGTCTGCTAATTCACTAGGAACCAGTAACACCACTGAGGCACTTTTTGGCTACCAACGAATGACTGACTGCATATATTAATATTGTCTAAGCCAACATAATTGCTACCTTCAGTGTCTGTAGGTGACCAGCCCAATTTAACAGCAAGCCATCAAATCATAGTATAACATTACGGAAATACATATCAGTAAAGAGATGTCTGATACTGTATGTATATAATGTTCATGTTGTATATAATGTTATAATACAATTAAAAAAGATATGTTTAAGAACGTACTGATTTCTATTTGTATCTCAGTGACTTGTAAATCATATAAATATCAAGTATTTAAAATCCTCTCTATATATTAAACTACATTTCTTCTTTTGGGAAGTTGAAAAGGCAATATGTGATTTACTTTTTTTAATTGTAAGTTTAAGTTAATCAATATAATATTATTATTAATATTTATGATTCTCAAATTAAATTGAAACAACATATACTATACAATAAATCTGAAGAGGAAGCAATATGACAGATTGGAGTCAGAGTCTAATTAGACAAAGATCTTTGTGATATTGCTTTCTCAGGGATCAATTTGATTGGTTAAGTGGCCTGCTGTCAATTTAATTGATGAATTATGTCACCAGCCTTTTTTTTCTCAGCCCTGTAAAATACCTTTTATTACAATGAGTTTTACTGGTACACTAGTTCACATTTAGATCACGTGCAGATATTTTATATATTTTATGAGATTTAGCATTTAAGGCTCCACACAGGTCAGAACACAGTAACTAGAGATCTCAGGAAGTCGAATGCATATGACAACACTCAATGTGGTCAGTTATGAATTAACCACAATGTATAGTACAAAATCAATTTTTTGCTCTTTTGTGACGTCATTCATAGTTTACTGTCCTTCGTTTCTATGTGTGCACTGGCCATAAAAGACGTCACAGCAGCAGAAAACGAAGAGCATAACTTTGCAACATTAGCTGAGGTTGTTAATGACAGCACTAACTGACTTCACAAAGAGCTACTTAGAGTACCAACAAGAAAGAGAGCAATGTCTATCCTGGCTTATAAACCTGTAATTCATAAGTGTGAACGGAAACCTTTCTGCTGAGTGTGAGACTACAATGATATTCTGTTGATCGTATTCATAGTTACCCAGCGCTACCATAAGGCAAACCTGGGTGGTTTACTAAGGCGCCAAGGTTTAGGAAGTGCTGATGTCATATCCAACGGCCAGGGCCTGGTAGGACAGCAGAGAATGCTGCCCCCACCTCTTGCCTTTGAATGTAATAAGAACCAGGGGGACGAGTGGGGTTTGTCTAGGGTGCCCCCAGGGGATGTGCCATCCTTGTAGTTACCAACATTAGAATAAATTGGCAACTAGGTATTTATGAAAAATAGTAGAGGTCTGCTGCCAGCAATAGGGATCGTTATTGTATTACCTTTACTTTACTTGTACTGTACCACCACAATACCTGTTCTGTTTCTTAAAATGAAACATTGTTATAGTACTGTAATGTTTAAAAGTATTTATTTCATTATTAAAATAAACTACGTTTTAAAATACTTTCAGTCTTTAAACTTTGCTGGAACTGAAAGCCCAAATCTAAATTTCAGTTCCAATGTGAATGCGCATGTAGGCAAGCTGGCTCACACGTGCACAACTAGTGCCCTGGCACAGGGATAACTTAACTCTTACTGCTCAGTATTGCTGGGGTATCTCTCTTCCACCAGCACATTACGGGTAATGGTCAAATTAGCATAGATGTAAAAATCTGTTTATTATTATTATTATCTTTTTATTAGCATAGACAACCAACCAGACAGCTTCCCTCTACAACCACACGCTCACCACCACTCTTGACTCTGCTGCCCTAGCCTCTTCTGTCCACCATCGCCGTTCTAAACCCCAACCTTGGCACGCCAAATTTACCTGGTTCCTTCAAAAGTGCACACATACCCGCCGAATGCCACTAAAGGAAATATTGTTCCTTTGCAGAATTCCTACATTGCAAGTTCATCCCCTCGTCCTACAGCACTGCCCCTCCCTCCCCAAACAATCCTTTTTCAAGTCTCTTATTTCCTCACAATCTTCCAATGCCCAACGCTTATTTGCCACCTTCAATCAGGGCCGTAACTAAGGCTGTGTGAGAGGGGCGACCGCCCAGAGCGCAATGCTGAACGGGAGTGCAGTGTATGAAAATTTTAGGCTAATTTGGTTAATTTTAAAGGCTAGGGGGGTGGCAGTTTTCCTTCTCTCCCCAGGCGCTAACATTTTAAGTTACAGCTCTGCCTTCAACACACTCCTTTGCTCTCCTTCTCCTCCCCATCCCACCTTCCCTTACTGCCACTGATTGCCTCCTTTTTCACTTCCAAAATTGAGTCAACCAGACACAAAATCTCCTTCCATCTTTCTTCTGCCTCCCCTACCACTCCACCCTCCTCTCCCTCCAGCCAACACCTTTTGTGCGGCTTAAACCCAACTATGGGCATTAAAGTCCATTCTCTTCCATTATCCTCGCCCCCCTCAAACTGCCCCCTGGATTTAATCCCTTCTCACCTCCTTCACTCCCTCTCCCCCACTGTCTGCTCCCATCTTACTCACCTCTTCAATCTATCCCTACCCACTGGCATCTTCCTTCTTTCTTTAAACATGCTCTTGTCTCACCCATTCATAAAAAAAATCCAATTTTGAACCCACCACCCTCTCTAACTACCACCCCATCTCTCTCCTCCCCTTTGTCTACAAAATACTTGAGACGCTTGTCTATAACCATTTCACCAGGTTCCTCTCTCCTTGATCCTCTCCAATGTGGCTTCTGCACCCTCCACTCCACAGAAACTGCCTTGACCACAGTCACCAAAGATTTGCTTTCATTTCTCGCCTCGGCTACTGCATCATTCTCATTACTGGCCTCTCCCGCTCTCCTCTTCTATCTATACTTAACTCTGCAGCAAGACTTATCTTGCTCTCTTGCCGCTCAACTTCTGCCTCTCCTCTCTGCCAAGCCTGCAGAATCCTCTTCAAACTCCTCAATCTCACATACAGGGCGCTTTCCAACTCCACCGCTCCCTACATCTACAAACTCCTCTCCATACATATTCACTCTCCAGTCGATCAATGACCATCGCCTCACCTCCCCTCTGTTAACCTCATCTCACACCCGAATCCAAGATTTCTCCTGTGCTGCCCCCTCAGTATTGGAACCATCTCCCTCATTCTATCAAACTATCCCCTAGCCTGCAAAGCTTCAAATGATCCTTGAAACCTATTCATTAAAGTCTACCTTTCCATCTTGTAACCAATAGTGATGTATTTACACTTACTCTGTACTCTGTGCTTTTTTTGTAAGAAAAAAGGTGCCGGAACTCACATCACGCAGTCAATCACTGTACACACACCCACACACGTCAGTTGTATAACGAAACATGACTGTCGCCGCCCGCAGTATGCGCTCAGTCCGCGACCACACGACTAATCACAAGCTGAGCAGTGCCATCACGACCAGTGCGGACGAAGTACGCATGCATCGGACTCGACACACAAGCAGCCGGCATGCACCGATTTAATGATTTTGTCGCCGACCTGCTACGCTCGACAGGACGATTCAAGTCCACAAGGACCAAACATCAAATGTTCAAAAGTTATTGTTAAAACTTGGACAATCCGTCGAAAAAAAAGTGCCGGAACACAGTTCCGGTGAGTTCTATGACAAAAATAGCACTGCACTTACTCACCCCCATGTGTCAACCGTCTGTCTGCTCCTTTCCCTTTAGATTTTAAGCTGTAGTGACGAGGGTCATCT
Source organism: Mixophyes fleayi (assembly GCF_038048845.1). NCBI lineage: Eukaryota > Metazoa > Chordata > Amphibia > Anura > Limnodynastidae > Mixophyes > Mixophyes fleayi. The sequence goes on along the minus strand of NC_134405.1, from coordinate 55,523,816 downwards.
TGCCTCCGGTTCCTCCTCTTTTCATTGCCTAGGACTTCTGCTTCCCAGCAACACTAAGCGTCTCCTCCCCGGGCTCTCTGCCCCATGACTCCACTCCTCCATTGTCTTCACACTTCTGTCAGAGGCTCTGATCCTGTTAGTTGCACCCACACTCACACACTCATGGGCACAGGTTTTAACTTGCTGAATATACTGCTTGCACCCCATTGTCTATTTAGGCTATTATTAGCTCTGTTGATAGTTGTAGTGTTATTTGTTTTCTGTATTATCCTGTATTATCATATGCTGTGTTGTTGTTTGCCCTCTGTATGGTGCTGCCAGAACATGTGTTTGCAATTAAGAGCAACTGTATAAGCGCATTTTATGTACAGTAGGCATTAATAACATACTGATAACTGTATTTCATGAAAAAAGAAACCCTTTTCTTCAACATATTTTTATTAATGATTATATTATTAACAGGTGTTAATGTATTAAAAAAAAAAATTTTCTGCGCTTTCTGATGGGACTTTAAATTGCACATATACGTTGCGCATATCCTGGCGGTTTTGTGCATACGACAAGTGCCGTATTGGTAGAGCGTACTTAAACCTGTATGCAACTGGAAACGTTTATTCAGCTCCGCGTGTACTTGAATACGGGCGATTACAAAAAAACACAAACTGCGTTCACCTTGCTTTGCTTGGTGAATCAGGCTCACTATGTTCTTTGACCTGTGGGACAGTCAAATAATGATGTGTTGAAATGACACTTTACTTGTATAAGTCTATGATGTGGGTAGATGGAGTGACTTTTGCTAGTCTCTTTAAGCAATGAACATTTTAAATAAAACATATTTAAAATCAAAAACAGGTGAAATTATAGGCCCTTTATACTTTGATGGTACTGTTATCTGATTGTTCCCAGATCTCCCCAGACTCACCATGTTCCACCGCGGAGCCTTTAAACCCTTAATGGAGACTTTGGAGGCCCATGGCTCCACCTAACAATGGGTCTTGTTCAGCTTATTCCGAAAAATAATGGGAAAGTGGTGAATCTCTGGCATTCGTTAGACCTCTTGAATATTTTCCTGACATTGGGCTTGCCAGTGACTTCCCTGACACAATGGTAGCCTACAAAGATGTTTCTTCCACTACCCCAACAAAAAGGATGGCGCAGAACAGGGTCCTGTAGACCCTCAAGAAGAGGATCCACAGGGCCCTGAGACCCAGACAGTTAACTGACGCTCTTTGATTGCACCTGAACTAGAAACTCTGAACAATCTGGCAACAGTGTGGCAGACAGTGGGGAAAACAGATAAAACATAAAACAAGGTCATATAAGGTAGACAAAAGAAGTGCAGGCGTGAAAGCAAAGGGTTGGAGAGCTTAAAATCTACTGGGGGAAAAGGAAGAGTTGAGACAAATGCAGCAAGTGTGACTCAAAGTAGAGATTGGGACAACAGTGAAGGTGTACTAGTGTTTGTAGTATAGGTGGGAGTGGAGTAGGCTCTGGTAAGGAGGTGGATTGTCAGAGAGTATGTAAAGGTTTGAAGGCTGGGGGAGAGTCTGACCAGACAAGGTAGGAATTCTTCTTAGGAGAATTCTAGTAGGTGGGAGTGAGAAGTGGTTAACAATAATGAGACGAGGCACAGGTCAGAGACAGGTCTAAGAGGGCATGGACGAGAGTATTTCAAGATGAGGTTTGAGATGTATGAAGGAATAGTGTTGTTGAGAGTTGAGTATTTGAGGGTGAGAAATTCGTATTGGATCTAGTAAGATATAGGAAACCAGGTGGATGTGGAAATTTAGAAGTGGCTGTTTGGCATTCCACCACATACACCCCTACTTCCACCACTGATCCTCCCTCAAAACTAGGTCCTGGAGACTAAGCACGTTGATCATTCAAGATCCCATAGTTCAAACAGACGTGAAAGACAAACTAAGAATTGCTTACAAAGAAACACACAACCAAACATGTTTCCTACAGTTATTTGGGAAGCACATAAGTCTTTGTTTAAAGGTGAACTTATCATAGTTAGGACAAAAGGAGAGATACATGTGACTAATCTCTTTTAACATAATAATAACAACGCTGACAGGGACACCTTAGCAGACCAATGCAATAGAGGCTATCACAGAGCTCACATTAACAAGGGAACAACTCAACAAGTACCTACTACAAAAGGCTCGAAGACTCCTCTCATTAAGTAGGCACTCTTATTATGAATTTGGCAATAAATAATATCGTCTTTTGGTAAAAGTTCTAAGGAGGAGAAAGGCCCAGAATTATTTCTCTCTTATTATTTCCCTACTGCTGCTGAATCAAACACATATCAGTCATCCCCAAGAAGGGGAGGGATCCACTGCCTTGTACCAATTACCAAACAATATTGTTATTAAATATAGACCTAAAGCTGTTTGCCAAAATATTGGTGACCAGGCTGTGTGTATCCCTTCCAAGGACACTTAGGTCAAGTGAGCTTGGTCCCCTTTCACAAGACCCACAATAATATTTAAGTATTTGCTTCTAGGTAGGTACTTCTACACCTGTCAGGAGGGGTATCTCTTGTGCTGGTGCAACGAGACACATTGATGATGATGACGACCACCAGCCCTAGCTAGACGCTTCTGTGTGACTGATTGCGGATGGACCTCTCCAGCAGAGTACTTAAATCATTAGTGTGGTAGCTATGTTATATGAAGTCGCGTCCGTCTACTTACATTACTGAATTTATATTTCCAATTGCATTGCGGCAGGAAAGAAGATTGTCATTTGATTTTGATGTTTGTATTTAATTCAATTTCACTTAAATCAATTCAATTTGTATTTGTATTTTGTATTTGTGTTTGTATTCAGCTAGATTTAAATGCATATGCCGGTGTTGTAGAGCTGAACGCAACATGCGGGAGATCATATGCACATAAATGCAGCTTTTCCTGGTGACGTTCAAGGTGTGAATGTATCCAACTGTACAAGACCCACAGTGTGTTCAATAGGACAGAATGGTCTTTCCTGGAAGCCACCCTCTGCTTCCTAGGCCTGGATGTGGTCATGATGAGCTGGATCCTGGATCTCTACACCATTTCATCAGGAAGAGTCCGGGCGAAAGGCCTATTATCAAAGAGCTTCAAGATTTGTAACAGGACAAGGTAGGGCTGCCCCCAGCCTCCCTCAAAGGTTTATCCTAATCTTAGAGCCAACCCAAATATGATGGGTGTAACATTACAAACACATTTCACACTGTAAAATTTATTTTTCTCACTTGGAGGCTCTTGACCTTAGTTTCACGATCCCTGTTACTATCACACATGAAATTATCATTCCCACAGAAATTAGATCAACATCATATAAAGTATTTAGGTTCCCATAGTTCTTCTGATATAAATTAACTATTTAAACTAAACTACATACCTCTGTTAAACAAAACGAAGCAGGATCTCCACAAATAGGATCTCCCAATATTCTCAAGGTTTGTAGAGGTAACACAGTGGATATGAACTTCTTTCCTAGTCTGTTATATCTCTTCCAGACCATTCCTATATTTATCTCCTTTTCTAAATCTTACAGCATTCACTAATTAAATGTACTTAGCTCAGTAACCCACCACTATTCTGTAGAGAATTAATGACAACCCCTAGATTACATGGAGGTTTGATTATCCCAAATATGTAACTCTACTTTTACTCCTCGATCTTACTGTGTATAATGGATTGGCACTGATACGGCAGACATAAATAATCGGTTATTGATTGAACCATTTTTTGGACTCTCATCGCCTAGTTACTTTCTGGGTTGTATAAATGTTAACAAACATCCTTAAAAACTCACACTGTATTTGCAATAACAATTGACACTTTCATAAAACTGAGAAACAAAGGCTCATTTTCCACCCTCTCCTTACCAATGTTCTCTGTCCTATATGATCGCAAGTTCTCCTACGGCACCAATAAAATCTTCATAAGATTATATAGCTTATGCATATGTCTTCTAGCAATGCCTTCTCTAACACAAGAGGTACTATGTAGTAACGGACAGAATCGCAGGTGAACAAATTATGACATAATCAGGTGAAACTCTTCCAACACTCAATACCAAATACCTCCTGGCTAGACCCCTTATGGCTTTTGAGCCACCATATTCTCAGTCAGAAAAGACTAGACATATTTTTTCCTAAATTTAAAAGATCCTATTGCATCTGGAAGGAACAGTCCCAATTCTCGAAGGATAATAACACATAATTGGGACAAGGACACAATCTAAGTATTAAGCAACGGAGTAATATTTTGCATTAGTCTTAAAAGCCTCCTTTAGCAATAAGATCCAAAAGACTCTGGGACAATAATACATATTTTTTGAGATCTCCCAAAAATACAACCATACTGGGAAGCTACGCCACATCACTGCATTCCTTTTATCACCACAATAAACTACATACATGAAAATATAAGAGATCTTTTCTCATGCATTTATTAAATGCCTCAAAGACAGTTATTCCCACAAAATAGAAGGAGACCTCAATCCCTAGCTTAACGTTTTGGATTCGCAAAGATAACGAGACTGAAGATGGAAGACCTCAACCTGACATCAAAGAGTATACGGACACCGACTGGCTACCTCACTACCACCTTATCAACTTAAGGTTTTTATTGTTGTTCTTAAAAGAGAATTGGAGTTGAGTTATTATTTCATGTTTTCATTGTCTCAACTGCCATCTGTTACAATTTGGCTTCTAAACAAATAAAGGAATTGGAAAAAAACAACAAATTACCCTGACTGATGGTTATAATTGAGTAAAATGGCTGTGTCTGATGGTCTTATTTTGGCAGTCTGCTAATGAACATCTTACGCCCGAGCTATATGAATAACAAGCACGAGCAAGAGAATAAACATGAAAGCAGATCTGAAGCTAAAAGTGATCTGATCCTTATGGGGCACTCATTTGTATCTTTTAGAGCACGCAGGGGAAGACTGGTGACTGGAGAAGTTACATTTATTAAGGGTAAAAAAAACTCAGTATATATTCTTGGATATGGTTGTCGAGTGATAATTATCCAGGATTGCAGGGACCACACTATATTCTCATGGTGACTCCTTAGACAGCATATATACACAGCTTAATCAGACCCGAACCTTCCGCAAACTTCAACTACAGCCATGCTTCAGTACTGACCGGAGACCTAGCTAATGGGCTTAAACTCCCCAATCAGGTCTCTGATGTTGTCTTTCCAATTTCAAAAGATATCTTCACATGTAATTTGTACAGGTGGCTTTTATTTCTTCTACTGGCTTGTACTGTTCTCTTGGAAATTAAAAATCATATACTCCATTAAGGCAAAGCTGCAAGTTGTCCCTTCTGTGTTTTGCAAAGGCTTATGGGGGTCAGTCATGGGATTTGTGACCCAGGTAATATCTTCAAATGCTCTGAACCTAATGTTCTTTCATTTTGAGATATAGGCACCGTTATTGTGACAAGGTACAGAGAGCTGTGTAGAGTAGACAGAGGCACTCATACAAGATGAAACAAAACTGCAATAAACCTTTGAGTATACATAGCCAAATGTTGCTGCAACATTGTTAAGTGGATTATTTAAATCAGCATTCACACCAGCAGTTGTTGTAGTGGCAAGATCCAGTGTATTTCTGATGGGGTGAACCCAGTGTAAACCATGTACATAAGCAGATATATGTTTAAAATAATGGCTAACCATGCCTCCTGCAAGCCACGCTAGGAGTTATTCCAGGTTAATGAATTGTAGACAAATTTATAGGCCAGCAGGGAGAGCCAGCAGGATACTAGGTTTTGCAGGAGGAGGAGACACTACCAGTGATACCACATCACAGATCATTAGTACATCAGCTAGAGTTCTGGGTTCTGTCCAACAGAAAGGAGACAAGAGGTCACCATTCCACCACCTGTAATATCATACATTATTTACAGATTAGTAATCAGGAAGAATGGTGAAGTCCTAAGGCTGGGGAAGGGACAGGTATGATTTATGATGGACACATCAGAGCACAGGAAGCCCATTACTCTTAGCGTTACTCCTCTTCCCACTGCACACTCAGCACTCCTTTCTCTCTTCACTACAACACATTACTCACCTTTTTCTTGCGGTCACGGGATCGACTCCTTTTCTTGCGGTCTGATTCCTCCTTCTCCTTCTGCTCCGCCAGATTCTGTGCTTCCACATCCTTGATCTTTTTCAGTTGTTTGGCAGCTTGTGCCATCCTGGTGACCTGTAATCTCCCGCTTTGCTGTCAGGGGACCCTCACACAGTTACGGGGGAACAAACAAACCCCAAGTTGGGGTTGATTATTGGTGCCACTTAGATGATCCTTCTAATAAAAGCCAGTGTGTCACAGTATGGACAGGAGTGAGGGCCAGCTCCCCGGGCAAGTCAAAATGCTGCAGGAGATAGTCTTCTGTTATGACAGGCCCATATCTATAAAAATAACAATACAATACTTATAACTAACAATATAAAAATACAATACCTATAGCAAATGCAATATATATATATATATATATATATATATATATATATATATATATATATATATACACAACACTTATAACAAATACAACAAATCCAACAATATAAACAACACAATCAGACAGACACAAAGACTATGTCTGGAAAACAAGAACTATCATATTCCAGAGATGTAAAAACGACCCTGTATGCTGAAGATGTATACACAATACTCTTACATATACACTGTCAGAAAATACAGTGTTTGCTACTAGACAAATAATGTGCACAATACTGATAATCACAACTCTCCACCTGTCCTAAACAGTGTGGCCTTTTACAAACACATCACACACTGCGTCCTGCAGAGTCTGCCCCGTTGGGACACAAACATCTCTCTACCCATCACACAAGCAGCTCACAAGCACTGCAGTGGTAAGCCTGTCTCCTTCTATTAACGACCCCTTCTCTCTTTTCATGTTGCCCCCCCTCACATACCCACTTTCTTGTACCCCTGCTCCTCACTCTTGATAATAACTACCCTTTCTCTGCATCTCTACCTGCTCCTGCCACATACATCTGCCGCTTACCCTGAGTCTGCACACATCCCAGCTCTTCCACCATCCATCTCCCATCCTCACTCACAAGCAGCCTTCTCTTCCCTAGTATCTCTCTCTTACCCCACTACCTGCAGTCTAACCTTGTCTGGGGATACTGTTCTATCATCACCTCTCCAGCTGTCCTCACCCCCCATCACCAATGCCTGCCGGGCAGAATTTCCAGCACATAGCTCTTTTCTGCTGCATGCAGTTCTAGCCACTTATGTCCTGACCCGTTTTTATCTCTCTTTCATCCCACAAGGTGCAACACCCAGTACATACCTCCACTGCTTCCTCCCCTCTATCTGTCTTTGCTGTGGTAATACAGCATCCTGCGGGCTGCGTGCTGTCCCCTCACACTGCAGTGTTGCTGATGCAGGCGAAACACA